>NC_091852.1:49297423-49655548 GCF_037783145.1 Equus przewalskii
GACGTGAAGAAGTTCGTTCATGACATAGTGTTTGTCCTTAGAGATTTTCCGCTGTATTTGGGAAGCTGGACTGTGGACGTTTAAACTGATGTGAAATGCTCGGCGGTGCGATTGTGCTGAGAGGCGTGACCTGGACAAGGAGGTCAGCAGCGGGTGTGGACTGTGGAGGCAGGTTGCTCTGGGCGGGGAGCCTAGGGACGATCTGGGGACGGCCAGGAAGCTCAGTGTGTGGGCCTGACCAGGGCCCAAGGGGCCGAACGTTAATTCGGCCTGGTTTCGTTATTTCACCTTCAGTCATCTGCAGTGAAAGCAGTTTTTGCTCTGCGTAAGCGAGGCTCTTAGATTTGACCACAAACAACATGCTCAGGACATTGGCGGCTGCTTCCTGCCCCTTACATGTTAACTACAGAATTATTGAGATGGAGTACACAAACCATAAAGTTCCCTTTCACTGTGTACAGTTCACCGTTTTTTAGAATATTTACAGACTCCGATAGTCATCACGACTATCGGATTGCAGGACATTCCATCACTTGTGCCTATTTTGACAAGCTATGAGGTTGCACCGTCGAGACTGACTGTCTTTGACTATTTTCAGCCTGCAACAATGGCAATCTCATAGGTTCCAGCTTTCCAGCATTTGTCTTAGAAGACCTCCTCTTGAAAGCTGGTGTAAGGTCTTTCCTCCATCTTGTTTTAAGCCATCCTAAAAGTGTTTGGGGTCAGGAACCCCATGTGTGGAGAAGAGTGAAAGGGAATTTCTGGGCAGGCCTCAGATCCTTGACATCTGTCACGTGGGAGAACTTGCCCAGTGGCTCAGTGCGCTTTGTCTTCAAAGGGGACAGTAGGATCACTGGATCGCCGGGAGGAGGTTATTGGGACCCAGGCTTCAGTGTGATACGACAGTAGACTTTCTAGTTATAAAGCTGCCTGACCAACGAGCCGGGCTGCGTCCAGGTATCACTGGGTGAGCTCGAGTGTGGTGGGGTTGGGGGTTGCTATGGCTTCTGCTCACCTGTCCAGGTGCTCTCCTGAACACCCCACATGGGGTGCACACTCAGCATCCTCGGCTTGCAGGGGCAGCCTCTTCTGCCCGAGAAGCCCCCATGTTTGCCTGGCAGACCCCACTCCCGGAAGGTGCCAGCTTCAGTGGGTCTTTGTCCTTGTCTGGGGTCCCACAGGTGAAGGATGGTGGGACCCCTCTCAGGGCTTGTGTCCCATGTGGTCTCGGGGCCCTGGCTCCCCTGATGGACCTGAAGCTCCCCGAGGACAGGACTGTGGCCGCCCTCCTCACTGCCACGCCCCCAGCCTGCTCTGTGGTGGGCACAGGGCCCTGAGGTTCCCAGTCAGGGTCGCAAGAAATGACGGGACTGACCTCGTGAGCAGGCGAGTGTGTGCACGTGTGTGCATATATGTGTATACATATACATATGTCTTATTTTGTATGCATCTAAAGGAAAATGATTCTATTAGGTTGAATGAGCAGTAGGAAATCATTGCCTTTGTAGGTCAAACGTAGTTGTTAGTAAGTGAAAGAAGCCAATCTGAAAAGGATACAGACTGTTTGATCCCAACGATATGACATTCTCGAAAAGACAAAACTATGGCCACAGTAGAAGGGTCAGTGGTTGTAAGGGGTGGGGAGGAGGGGTGAACAGATGGGGCCCAGGGATGTCAGGGCAGTGAAACTACTCTATATGATGGTGAAATGGCAGGTACGTGACTTAGGCATTTGTTAAAACCCGTAGACCTTTGTAACAGAGTGAGCCCTAATGTAACTGGGGACTTCAGTTAACAGCGGTCTGTAGATGTTGGTTCATCATTGTAACAGATGTCTCCCTCCCACGCCAGATGTTGATGATAGGGGAACAGTTGAGGGGGTGCGGAGGGAGGGGGCATTTAAGGAGGGGGCACATGGGAACTCTTGGTACCTGCTGCTCAATTTTTCTGTAAACCTAATCTGCTCTAAAAACAAAGTCTATTAATTTAAGAAAAGGTTGAGTAGCACCAATTTGATATGATTAAACTTTCCTTCTGTTAGATTCTTTTAAAATAACAATAATAGGGGCTGGCCCCGAGGCCGAGTGGTTAAGTTTGCGTGCTCTGCTTTGGCAGCCCAGGGTTTCGCCAGTTTGGATCCTGGGCGCGGACATGGCACCACTCATCAGGCCACGTTGAGGCGGCGTCCTGCATGCCACAGCTAGAAGGACTTGCAACTAAGATATACAACTATGTACCGGGGGGCTTTGGGGAGAAAAGGGAAAAATAAAATCGTTAAAAAAAAAAAAGAACATGAAATGCCTTTAAAAAATAATAATAATAATAGCTTTATATGATTTGCATACCATAAAATTCACCATTTTAAAGTGTATAATTCAGTCATTTTAGGACACTCACAGAGTCGTGCATCCATCTCCACAGTCAGTTTTAGAACATTTTCATAACCGCCGAAGGAACCCTCCACCTTGGGCCCTGGCCGCCCGCCCTCTGCCGTCTGTCTCTGTGGCTTTACCTGTTCTGGATATTTCATGCGGTAAATGAGATCATACAATAGGTGGCTTTTTTCATTCAGCATGATGTTTTCCAAGTTTGTCCATGTCATACCATGTATCAGTACTTCATTCCTTTTTAAAATTAGAATAAATTCTTTAGAGCAGTTTTAAATTTACAGAAAAAGTGCAAAGATGGTCCAGAGACTTCTCATATACCCCACACTCCATTTCCCTAATTCTTAACGTCTTAGACTAGTATAGTCATTTCCCAAAATTAGTGAATCAAACTGCAGTCCACACTTTATCCATATTTCCTTGGCTTTTACCTGGTGACCTTTTTCTGCCCCAGGATCCCACATTACATTTAGTTGTCACATCTCCTCAGGCTCCTCTTGGACCTTGTTTTTGATGACCGTGATGGTTTTGGGGAGTGCTGGTCTGGTGGATGGAGAGTGCCCCTCCATTGGTGTTTGTCTGATGTTTTTCTCATCATTAGACAGCTTGTGGGTTTTGAGAGGAAGAGCACAGAGGTGCGGTGCCCCTCTCAGCACATCACATCAAGGGTGCGTGCTGTCAGCCTGGCTTATCAGGACGATGTCCACCTTGGTCACCTCTCCCTCCTTTTTATTGCTGAATATGTTCCAGTGCGTGAAATACCACATTTTACTTATTTATTTGTCGATTAATGGGCATTTGATTCGTTTCCACTTTCTGGCTGTCGTGAATAATGCTGCTGTGAGCATTCATGGAGCAGTTTTGGCATGGACGCACATCTTCAGTTCTCTTGGGTATCTATCTGGGGCTGGGATTTCGGGGTCATATGGTAACTCGATGTTTAACATTCATTTATTTTTTTGGTGAGGAAGATCATCTCTGAGCTCACATCTGTTGCCAGTCTTCCTCTTTGTGCTTGAGGAAGAGTGTCCCTGAGCTCACATCTGTGCCAGTCTTCCTCTGTTTTGTATGCGGGACACTGACACTGCATGGCTTGATGAGCAGTGCTAGGTCCACGCCCAGGATCTGAACCAGCAAACCCTGGGCTGCTGAAGTGGAACATGTGAACCTAACTACCACGCCACTGGGCCAGCCCCTATGTTTAACATTTTGAGGACCCTCCAGACTGTTTTCCACATTGGCTGCACCATTCTCCATCCCCACCAGCAGTGTATGAAGGTTCCAGTTTCTTTACATCTTCACCAACCCTTGTTACTGTCTGTCTTTTTGATCAATTCTGTTTTCTTAAGAGACACAGGGCTAGCTCTTTGAAATTACCCCTGGACACTTTCTGAGTGTCACGTGTGTTCTCTGTCCTCGAGGCCAAGGAGTTTAGCCGTCTGTCTGTCTTGCAGCTCAGAAGCAGCAGGGAATGGGGTCTGTGCCTGCATGGGAAGCATGTCTGGAGGGTTGGCAGATGTTGGGTGCTGGGTCCTCCCAGGAAGCCTTCTCCGTGTTTCCAGCTCATCCATCTCTTTCAGCACAGAGGGCTCTCTGAGGGTCCAGGAGATGTGGCCCAGTGGCGCCTTCCACAATGAGGGCACAGGATCTGCCCACCTGTTGCATGATGAGCAGTGTCCCAAGACTCCATGGCTTTTTCTGTGACATTAATTGTACTTCCCCATGAAACTTCTTTTCCTGGCAGTTTTTCTCCAGGTGTCTTCTTCCCTTGAGTATCTGGATTTTGATTCTTTTTCCTGAGATGATTTTCAGATAGTAGTGGCCAAAAGTTTGGAAGTAAGAAACCTGCAGAACAGTGGAGGCGGGGAAATGATAGTGTGAAAGAAAGAACCTGGATCTGTCTGAAGAAGGAATTTGAAGTTCGTGCCAGACCAAAAAGGGCTGAGCCGAAGGGCTGCTCTTCTACTGTTTAAGGGAGTGGAAGGGATACAGCAGGGTCAGGAGGAAATTAATGACCGACGACGGCCGGTTGGTGATGAAACTGATAAACAACACTTGAATAAACACAGGGAATTAATTTTGGAGCTACCGGGAAGGAGAAAACTAAAGAATTATGGAAGCACACAGTGTCTCGTGGTTTCATTTGTTGCCTAAGACTCGGGTGCGGCAAACATTTTCCATCCGAGGATGGGAAAGCCTTGACCTCCCGTGGAGCCTGGTCTTTCTAAGGATCTTGAGAGTCTTTCTACCCTGTTGGTGGCCAACCGCAGTTTTCTTCCTTCTTTGCCTCTTTCTCTGGAGAAGGTGGTAGTTCAGTATCATTGACATAAGGTTTCACATTCTGTAATTCAGCACCATTGATATAATAAGATTCCGCATTATGAGTGTTGCTAAGTTTCTCTTCTTAAAATTACCAAAAAACAAATAGATTTATGAAATACCTGGTATCAGAGCATGGAAAAGGGCCCCAAACACAGTAATTGTCATCTGTTTGGAGGCTGAATTACCATCAGGAAAACAATGACCATAATGCAAACAGATGGGATCAACTGGCTAATGGTTAGAATACTGATCTTAAGGGAGGGTTTTTGGATTTGAAGTCCAGTGGACGTTGCCACTTGGGCAGAGGAGGGGTCCTGAGGATGGAGGTGAGGCTGGGAGTGGGTGGAGGCCAGGCTCCCTCAGGGTCACCCTGCAGGAGGGAGGTGCTCAGAGAGGCTTTGGGAAGGAGGACCGGGGAGGCAGCAGGAGCCAGGCGAGATGGGGCTGCTTGCTGACTGAGCATCCACAGGCAGGGCGTTCACATGGGAAATGCTTGGCGAGAGTGAAGAACTCACCAACAGAAAAGTCTTGGAAGCTTCCCCTGAATAAAATAAACTAACAGGGCTTGAAATCCCTGTAAAATTATTCATGACTTTGAGTTTCTAATTTCATTCCAGAGTTATGGGCTCCTGGGAAGACCATGGGAAAATTCCAGGTGCCCAAATGATTAGTGGCCGAGGAAACAAATTTCCGTGATTTGATGGTCAGCATTGGCTCCCAGGAAGAGTCACCTTGCCCTCCTTTCTTGTGGCTCTCCTGAGTGGAGCCGGTTGTAGCCAAGATGTGACTTCACACACATCCCAGAATCTGCTGGGCTTCCTCAAGTCCTCTGTAAGACTGTGTTCCTAGAGCCTTTCTCAGTAGATGCTGCGATACGATTGAGGAAGAGATGTCAAGAATTGCCCAACACTCAGTTCTAGAGCCTAAGCGAGCAGCCTGCCCTTTGCATCCCCCTCCTCACTTCCCCCAAAGGAAACAGAAATGTTTTGAACTCTTCTCATGATGGGTGCATAGGAGGAGACGGATCCTAATGAAAAGAGGGCCACTTATGGTGGGCCACCTGTACAGGTTGTCTGTTGGGGGCCACGTGTGGCCGTCAGAGTCCTCGGTTCGCGTCATGATCCTGTGTGAGGTGGAGGCCGTTCTACTTGGATTCCTCCTCCATCACAAGGGGGCCGACACCGGCTGGCCACTAAGCTTGGTGTTGAGACATCAGTGCCTGGAAACACCAGGTACAGAAAGCCTGTGGGCCCCTGCTGCACTTCTTAGGATGGCGGCGCCTTTGTTTGAAGGGCCAGTTGCTGACCCTAGAAGCAGTCCTGATGTCAGATGCCACATTAGGGGAATGGAGATGCTCTACAAGAATGATGGAACCACCTGTGGGTATAAAAGGTGGCAGATCGGCTCTTAAGTAGTGGTGTTGAGTAGACTTGTGATGTTTTAACCTGGAAACCAGCCAAAGAAACAGAAGGATTAAGCCTTGTCCATGTTCTCCTCCACCTTCCCTGAGGGCTGCCCTGCCCACCTTCTTGTGTCTGGGAGCAGGGTGAGGTTCTGAACTTAGCCAGGGCCCACAGGACCACTAGTCATGATTGGCCAAGACCTATCATGGCGACCACATTCTCCTTTGCCGGTGATTGGTCTGAGGCCAGTCTATATCCTGGTTCTGACCACTGAGATGTGAGGGAGGGAGGGGCTTCTTTTCCAGGAATGAAGAGAGTTTCTTGGGGAAAGCCTTTGACCATGCCCCCTCTTTGCTGCTCGTTGCTGGTGTGATGCCTGGAGCTGCCATCTGTGACCATGAGGTGACCAGCAGGAGGGCATAAAGGTCACTGCTAAGCATGATGGGATGGACAAGGAACCTTGGGCCTCAGTGCTGTCACTAGACCCCTCCCTGCAGACCCCTTCCTAAGGAAAGACCTTTATGGTTAGGATCTTTCTGTCCTACCTGGGGCCCCAAACATCCTCGCTGCTGGACAGGAAAGAGTTGTATTGCGTGCGTCTCTCTTAGGAATTTAGTCTCATTCTAGTGCTTGATTTGCTGAACAAGACTGAACTGAACTTTATTGGAGGCTTACACTCTCTGAAAATACATTTGGGATATTGTCACATTATTTTTGCTGGGAAAAATAAAATTGATCCAACTACAGGTAGACCTAGTGAGCTAAAACGAAGCTCATCTGTGCCTGACTTCTTCACTTGTGAACTTGAGGTTGACTTAATTCTGCAGAGTTCCATGCCTGTGGCTTCCATCCTTCCTAGGGCCTGGCCGTGGTCGAGGCCCTGACGATGGAGCATGGCCGAGCCAGCAGACGGGTCCACCTGGGCCGGTGCAGCGGTCAGACTGCTGGTTGACTTTGGTGAGCAATAGGCTGAGTATTTCCAATTCGGTATGAAGAGTTTCCCTGGCTGGAAACTCTCCAGAGGGACCAGTAATCTTATTCTGGGAAAGCTTTTTATTTTTTTAACATTTCGAAAAATTGTGGTTGCCTATATACATAAAACTTACCATTTTGGCTGTTTCTAAGTGTACAGTTTAGTGGCCCTAAGTGAACTGTACACTTAGAACTTTCACATTGTTGCACAACCATCACCACCATCCGTCTCCAGAACACTTTCCATCTTGCAAAACTCAAATCGTCCCCATTGAACACTGACTCCGCGTTCTCTTCTCCCCTCCAGCCCCGGGCACCCATCATTTTACTGTCTTTTTGAGTATCCTAGGTATCTCAAAAGTGAAAGCTTTTTGAGAATCACATTTCGTAAACTCTCAAGGCAGGTGAAAGCATAGACTGGCCGGAAGAGAGGAGCACTTGGGAGAGCTTGGAAAGGATGTCCCTGGGCCTGAGCCTCCAGGGGAAGCAGAGCTCGTGCCCTCGGGGGAGTTCTCTACAGAGCAGGAGGTGTTCGTTGCCGCTGCCTAGCAGTCATCCTGAGTTAATCCCTGCCCGTCACCGGTTCTCAGAGCCTTCCCTGGTGGATTTTAATTCTCACCTTCCCATTGCCAACTAGCTTTAACCAGCTGTGTCAATTGATGTTATATTCTTTTTTTTTTTTTAAAGATTTTGTTTTTTTCCTTTTTCTCCACAAAGCCCCCTGGTACATAGTTGTATATTCTTCGTTGTGGGTCCTTCTAGCTGTGGCATGTGGGACGCTGCCTCAGCGTGGTTTGATGAGCAGTGCCATGTCCGCACCCAGGATTGAACCAACGAAACACTGGGCCGCCTGCAGCGGAGTGCGCGAACTTAACCACTCAACCACGGGGCCAGTCCCTGATGTTATATTCTTAATTAATGGTGGATTCTGGGGCAGCTTTTGGTAGTTCTGTCTTCCTCTTGGTCACCTTTGGCCAGTGAGTCCCTAGAAGGCAGCTGAAAAGTTCTGGTGAGTTCTCCCAGCTGCCACACCATAGATTTCATGCCATTTTCATTGATTCACAAAGCCGGGACCTTTTTGTAGAGAGAAAAGAGACTAAATCTTTTCAGCATGATTTCATTCCAAAGAATCAAAACTCCTCAGCCTGTATCAAGCGCGAATCCTCGTTACCAGGTGCAGTTGAAGGCTTTATGTCAGATGGTGTCATCTGATAGATTTTTTTTGGTCATTTTAAATTCTAATAAATATTGTCAGTTTTTCCTTTAAAAAGGTATACCATTTTATCCTTTTCACAGGCCTATTGCTTAAGTATTTCCTTTTTTTTTGAGGAAGATTAGCCCTGAGCTAACTACTGCCGGTCCTCCTCTTTTTGCTGAGGAAGACTGGCCCTGAGCTAACATCCATGCCCATCCTCCTCTACTTTATATGTGGGACGCCTACCACAGCATGGCGTGCCAAGTGGTGCCATGTCCACACATGGGATCCGAGCCGGCGAACCCCGGACTGCCGAGAAGTGGAACGTGCGAACTTAACCGCTGCACCACTGGGCCGGCCCCTTAAGTATTTTTATTTTTGTGATCTCAAGAAAATATTAACTAAATATCTAATTACTCTATTAACTCTAATACAATATGGGAAATAGAATATTAAAGAAATAGTCCAGTTAAAAATTGCTTAAAGAATAATTATAGCTGATAAATCAAAAAGATCCTAAAATTTCACCTATTTCATGTTTGATGGATTTGCTATTTTTTTCCGCAATATTTATCGATAACTTCGTATTCTTTCACATACAAAGGTTTTTGCTTTAACTTCAGAAGAAAGTACATCCTAGCAGAAGAATACACACACCCACACCTGCATTATTTCTCTTTTGAAATACTTTTACATGTATAGAAACGTTGCAAAAATAGTGCTGTTCCCCACACCCTTCACCCAGCTCCCCAGTGTTAACGTCCTGCATCAAAGCAGCACGTTTATCAAAACTAGGAAATTAACGTTGGCGTGATACTGGGAACTGAACCGCAGACCGTATTTGAGTCTTGCCAGTTTTCTCACTAATGTCTGCTTTTGGTTCGGGAACCAATCCAGGATCCCACATTCCATTTAATTTACATGCTTCCTTCTTTTCCAGCCTGTGACAGTTCCTCAGAATTGCTTTGTTTTTCTTGACCTTGATACTTTTGAAGAGTACTGGTCCGTCATTTTGTAGAATGTCCTTTGATTTGGGCTTGTCTGTTTTCTTATGCTTTAGATCTGGAGGATATGTTTTTGGTTGGTCGAGGACGGAAGCGATGCTGTATTATATCAGGAGGTGGTGATGTCCACATGTCCCTCTGCTGCGCACGTTAGCATGATCCCTGGGTTAAGGTGGTGTCCACCAGGTCTCCGCTCTGCAGCTTCTGCTTTTTCCTTTTTGATTAGTGCCCATCTTGCAGGGACATACTCTGAGACTCTCGATAAATGTTTCTTGCCATGCTCTTGCGCACTGATTTTAACAACCAGAGTAATTACTGTGGTTTTTGATTAAGTTGGCTATGTATTTCCATCATCCTTTCTACATCTGGCAATTGGAATGTCTACCTTCAAAGAACCTGTGTGTAGAACACTGAGTGTTGTCTCTTTTAAAAGGAGCAGGTGACAAGATAAAGTCAGAGTGATGGGACCATCACGGGCCCGGATCCCTTTCTTTGTCCCAAATGTTTGTTTGGAAGCGTCATCAGCAGTGAATGCACAGGGTGTTTTAAACATTTTTCTACCGTCCTTCCTATATTAAGTTACTTCCATTGCTCCATATCATCACTAGTGATACATATTTTATGCATTAAATATAAAGCTAAATTTCCTTGACTGTGAGTGTCTCTTTGTGTTTACAGCTGTTTCTGAAGTGTGGATTCCCATATGTGAAATTCCTAGGTCCTCAGCATATTTTGGGGATGCAGATATTAGCTGTAATAACAATAATAGGTCCAAGTATCTTGCGGTTTGATAGATCTGACCAGATGGCCTCCAGCACACGCTCGTCAGTCTGCTCTCCAGTCAGCAGTGTCTGCGGTGGCCTGTTCACTACCCCGTTGCCAGTGTCGGACATTGCCACTTAAGTTTCTTTTCTGCTAAATTGACAGGTCAAAAATAATGAGACTCATAAGGCTTAAAAAAAAAGCAGATGATTTGAAGGAAAAGCAGACTATTAATTTTGGGGAAAAAGTTTCCCAAGGGATCAAAATCCGCAGTTGGAATGGTGGGTTCCCAGATCCAAGGTGCAGTTAATCGTGGGAGTGAGAGGCAGAAGCGGGTGAGTACTCTGTGGAGGTTTGGTCTTCGCTCGTGGTTTCCCAGTCAGTGGGGATGGACCTCTTGCCTCCCGTAAGAAGAGGAGCTTTCCTGCTTTTGGAGATGGGAACTGGCTGTGTCCAGCCTCGTGTGTGCTGTTTGTCGTCCTCGACTTGTTTGGGCCGCCTCCCAGGAGGCAGCTGTGCGGAGGGGTGGACGCTGCTGCCTGGGCACAAGGATGCACCTACTGGACTCTAGCTACCCCGGTGGGCACAGTGCACCTGTACCCAGAGATTCCAAGACAGATCCCTGGAGAGGAAAAGCTGTTAGCAAGCGTTCTAATTTTCTCATCCGAAAGAAATTCTATAGGTTGTTTTTGGCAAAGCAGTGTGTTGCCATCTACTCTGGTGCTGTGTAAATTAAAGAGTTTTGGGGTCATTGTGGTTTCTTCTTAAATTCCTTTTGTTGGCTCAATGCCTCCAACAGCCGGAACCATCATGATGTGCTAATTTGGGGTGATGGAAGGGAAACTTTCCCTCCTGGTCAGCAGACTCCAACTGTCCAAGGTGTCAGCTTTATAGGTTTCCATAATGAAATTATAAGGGGTTTGCATTTCTAGGAATTTGAGTCACTTTTCTTAATTGGCACTTTCCACTTGAAATCTCAGTGCTGTTTCTCTTGGCTCAGTTGAGTGTTTTAAAATCTCAATGGAGCTCATTTTGGATAATCTCTTAAATATGACATTAATTTTGTTATTCATATCAATTAATAATCAATCAGTTTTGAAGGAACAGTGGAGGGATGTTGAATTTATTTTAAGCATCTTTCTTTGGGACTAATATTATTTCCCCATGCTAATGGTGCTCTGGATTCTTATATAAAAACCCCTCCCCTGGGGTAAGTACTGCTTCCAAACTGTCTCATGGGGTCCTTGTCTTGGGAATTACATGAGTTAATAGTTTTACAGCCCTTAGGACCAGGGCTTGGCTTGCAGAAAGTGCTAGATGGGTGTTTGTTAAAATAACTTCTATAGACCCTGTTTGTGCTCCTTGTTAAAAAGTCATTAAAATTTATATTTTCCCTAGCTAAATATTATATTTAAAAAGCCATTTGCATTCCCATGGTTGGGAGATGTTCTCAGGGGCTGTATCTCCAAAAACAGACTTGTCTCCGGCCTCCTTTGGAGTCTACTAGCCTGTTCTTCGAGGCATGGAGAACGTCCCCTCCATTCCCCTGTGACCCAAGCCGATGAGTTGCTCCCAACTCCCTCATCTCTTCAGCCCCCCCTCCAATTGATAATGCGGTGATGTCAGTTTCAGCCCCAGATTAATTTTGGATTCCTCTCTTGTTCTTATTCCTCCCACCTAACCAGTCCCCTGTCTGCCACCTCCGCTGTGGGTCCCACTTAGATCTGCACAGGACCCTCATGTTGACCTCATCAGGTCCTTTCCTCGACAAGGGCCTACACGTTCCTCCCGCGGTGCAGAGGTGCCTCCCGCAGCTGCACCGATGTGGGCAGGCACTGCTCCTCCACAGGCACTTTGGGGGTGACACTCAAGCTGCTAAGGAATTCAGAAGTGGCTTCCAGAAGCAGCCTTAGTGCCTGAGGATAACCCCACTTCCTTTGCCACGCCCTCTCTTCCAGGCTGTGCTCCTGGCAGCCGGCCTCCCCTCCTGCTTCCATGACGCCTCAAATGAAAAGCAGAGCACAGGAGGCTGGAGGACAGTGGCGGGCTTCGTTTCAGGGTCGACATTCCACTGAGCTCGCATCTGCCTTCTCCAGCCTCGTGACTTCCTCATTCTTACCCCCGCCTCACTTAGTCATCACTGTGCATATTTTGAGCGAGCCCTCTGAGATTATCACTGATGGGAAGAGGCGAATTTCTGGCAAAATGACAAAGCCCAGGGTGAAAACTGAAAACTTCCCTGAGGAGAAGAAAACTAAGGCCACCTTGCTTCATAAGGCGCTGCCCATGAATCCTGGTGCTCGTTTAGAAGCATCTTTACCAAATCGAGAATCTGTGGTCCTCAGGCACATAGCTCGGCTCATGTCTGTGGTAATGAACAACTTAATTCCTGGTTTATTAACTTGGAAGGGGGGTGGGGGCTGCCTGTTCCTGGGACCTTGTACCCGGTTCCCTGTTGTCTCCCAAGTGCCCAGATGCACGGAAGACCCTTAATAACTCATCTTGGATTTTTCTTTTTAAAGATTTTATTTTTCCTTTTTCTCCCCAAAAGCCCCCGGTACATAGTTGTATATTCTTCGTTGTGGGTCCTTCTAGTTGTGGCATGTGGGACGCCTCCTCAGCGTGGTTTGATGAACAGTGCCATGTCCGCGGCCAGGATTCGAACCGACGAAACACTGGGCCGCCTGCAGCAGAGTGTGCAAACTTAACCACTCGGCCACGGGGCCGGCCCCTCATCTTGGACTTTTTTAAAAAAATCTTAAAATATTTTTAATTGTGTTAAATCATACCTAACATAAAATTGGCCATTTTAACCATCCAGTTCAAGCAGTTAAACAGTTAAGTTCAACAGTTCTGTGGTATTAAGTACATTCGTGTTGTTGTGCAACCATCACCACCGTCCATCTCCAGAAGTTTCTCTTCTTCCCAAACTGAAACCATTAAACAACAACTCCACATCCCCCTCAGGCCCTGGCAACCGCCATGCTACTTTCTGTCTCTGAATTTGACCCCTCTGGGTACTTCATGTGAGTGGAGTCATCCAGTGTTTGTCCTTTAGTGACTGCTTATTTCACTCAGTATCACGTCCTCAAGGATCATCCCGGTTGCTGCGTGTCAGGATTCCCTTCTGACATCCCATTGTATGGATAGACCTCATTTGGTTTCTCCATCCCTCTGTCCGTGGACGCTTGGGTTGCTTCCACCTTTTGACTATTGTGAATAATGCTGCTATGAACACGAGCGTGCAAATATCTCTTTGAGACCCTGCTTTATTTCTTTTGCTTTCAATTCTTTTCCATACCCAGAAGTGGGATTGCTGCCTCATGTGGTAATCCTCTTTTTGATGTTTCATTGTGGAGTTTTTGCCTCATGGCATTTGCAGTCTCCAAGGAAGTTATTTTCCATTACAGTTGGTTCCGTCACAAACCCCAGATGTTTCCGGGAGGACCAGACTCACTTTCTTTCACCTTACTCTGCACGTTTGCAGTGCCTCCACTGGCGGTGTGGGGTGTCCAGGGCCCGCCGGACACATCCTGAGCCTGGAGGTGGGGGCGGCCCCCAAGTCCTGCACCACAGCTGGATGACTCGGAGGAGCCTGTGCTGGCAGGAGGCTCACCATTCATTTCACTCCATTCTCGGGTCCATGTACAAGAGAAGAGTTTCCTTAACGTCTCCCGAGAAGATGACTTCTATTGCAGGGATGCAAGCTGCCCCTCTAGATATTAAAGTGAGTGGAAACTCCAGGTGTGCTGGCCAGGCGGGCCCTCAGTATAGCTGCTGAGGATGCGGTTTTCTCAGAAACATGGCGTAATGGATTCCACTTTGATCCCTTCTGTTTTCACATCACTGTTTCCAGCCCTTTATATTTTGGTTTTCCGTTCTGCAGAATCCCACTTCACTTCGGGATTAACATGGTGAACTCCTAAAAGAACTGGGGCCGGGAAGCCGCCCAAATCCTCAGCCCGAGGAGTGCAGGGGAGTCTGTCCTTCACTCCCTTTCCTTATGGATTTTGGACAAATTCTGTGCATCCATCTGTGTTCGGGATGGACATTCCCAAGTGTGTCGGCTCCCATGACACTGGCACTGTCCTGCCCCGTAGTGCGAGGAAGGGTCTGGGGACTGTGTACTGTTCAACTGGCAGGAAAATATGAGTGCCCCTGAGGCATGGGGCCTGACCTCCTTTTAGGGAGTTTGTAAATAAATGGCTTCCTGTTAGGGTTGAGAGATAATCCTGGAGATTTCTCACTTATGTGGAGCTTCATTGCTGCTGAGGTTTGGCCCCTGTTAGTTGATCTCCCTTGATTCAGAAAGTAGATGAGATCCAATGGGGAGCTGTTGGGGGGGGCAGAGCCTCAGTTTTGCAAGATGAGAGGATCTCTTAAATGGACGGTGCTGCTGGCTGCACAGCTGTGGGAAGGTACTTAGTGCCACTGAACTGCACACTGAGGAATGGCGAAGACGGTAAATTTTACTTTGTGTGTTTACAATTTAGGAAATCTTAAAAACAAAAATATCCTGAAGACTGGAATGCCCTGGGCTGGGTGGAAGCTGTGACATTGGCCAGTAGTCCCCTGTTCTTCTCAGACTGGCAGGGAAAGAACTGCGTGATTTTTTTCCCCCAATCATTGCAAACCAGTGCTTTTCTAAAATAGAATAAAGAGAATTAGTAGAAGAATAAAGACCAAACAGTAAGATGAAATCTATTTAATAATGCAAAGTCCATATGACCATGACTCGGAGGGAAAAGCCAATCAAATAAAGAAGACCGAAGGGATTTTCTTCAGCCCCGTGAAGGAAGGGCCGGTGTGCGGTGAAAGAGCCTGCCTCGCTGGTCCTGGGGAGGTCAGGTGCCGGAGGGGCAGCCCGGGTTAGGTGGTCCTTCGGCTAGAGCTGGGATGGTACACGTGTGATCGCAGCTCGGCGATTTTGGTGGCACCCTGCCACCACGTGGCGGTGGGAAGGCCTCCTGGGGTTTGGTTTGAGCGCAGATGTTGAGCTATCTTCCAGGGGCTCTTGGTTGCTATGCACAGACCTTGTTCTATTGGTCAGGGAAGAATTTTCTTTATAAACCTCAAGTTAGTCATTGCCCACATCCCAGGTCAGCACCGGGGATGAGCTACTGAAATGTCCATCTGCCCTCCCGGGGGTGCTGCCTGCAGCCTGGGGACACACAGGCTCCCCTGAAGCAGCTCCTGCAGGCCAGGCCCGCGGGGGCCCTGGGGAGGCTGTTCTCTGAGCCCACGCGTCCCCAACCCTCCCCCTCCTCCTGCAGCGAGAGCTGAGGTCACTGCTGGGACAGCAGGCGCGTCAGGGGCAGCCGATGCCTCTCAGGGTTTTGGTGTGGTTTAAAACGTCCACTGAGTTTTCTTTCTTCTGCCTGCTCAGCAATTATTACTATTTTTTTTAAAGAATTCTCTTCAAATGAGCAGTATTTTTACCTCTTCATTAGTAATAGTTTCTTAAACCAGCAATTCAGCGTTGTACATAAATCTAGTCTGTAATTTTCTACATTTTCTTTAATATGCAATCTTCTACTGGGATCTAGAATTTCCCAGGAAAGGCTCCACTCTTAGGTCTTAAAAGAAAAAAAAAAAGGGCGTGCTGGTCGGCTCCCTTTCTTTGTTCTTGAACTATCTCCCTGATTTCTTCACATTTGCTTTCATTTCCACTTCTGTTCCATTTCGTTTCTCTTCTGCAAAGGGTGCCTTTTTGCTCCCTCCTCTCCCTCGCGTTTATCTACCATGTGGATGAAGGGCTTGTGGTCTTCGAAAAAAGAAAAAAAATTGGACTGTGTGTGTCCATGCATGTATGTGCACGCGTGTGCATGTGCGCCTGTGCATTCACGTACATGTGCTCGTGTTCTGCAGTTGTGAGCTCGGCGCAGTCCCAGGCAACAGGTGGTATTGAAGGCGGTGAATAATGAGCATTTTGAATTTTCCCTTTTGTATGTTCTGTCTCATTCACTTGGAACCAGGGGCCCCTAAAGCCACAGGTGGCACCAGAAATGAGGAGCCGTCCGAGGCCCACTGGGGAGTGAGGGGATGAGCCGGGGGTGTCTGATCTTGGAGACTCAGCCTGGAAGGGCCCTAAAGTGCGCCTGGTTGTTCTCCACCCTCACACCTTCCTGTAGGGCTGGTGGCTGCTTTCTGTGTGCCGAGGGGAGGCCCCCGCCCTCATGTCTCAAGGGTAGCCTGGGGTGGCTGGCACAACGCCTGGACGTCTCTTGCCCTCTGCTTCAGTCTCCTCATTGGGAAACAGAAGGGGTGAGGGTGTGTCTGGCTTTGGCCCAGGTCCTGCCACCCACTTCCGGAAGGTGGCTTGGAGGAAGACGTCCCCTCCACCCCCAGGCTGAACCGGCCTGCTGGAACCTTCTTGCACCCTGGTGACCTGTGGGCATCCTTGGGTCAAGTGACGAGCTCTCAGGTGCTGAACTGGGGACTCTCCTCACTCCGATATCCTCTTATTGTCCTGGTGCTCAGTCTGGCTCAGGGTTTCCCTGAGGCTGCCACTCTGACAGGGTGGGGCAGCGAGGCCTAGCGTTGTGTTTGGCTCACCTTGTTATCCTTGTTCCTCTGAATATGTAAAGCCACTGCCCTTTAAACATCTTTCAGCTGTCAACTGATTGTGTTCTTGGAAATCAGATGGATTTTGTTTTGAGAATGCTGCAGTATCTCTTTAAATACAGAGAACAAGCATGCACATTTTATTGCTGTGTACTTCTTAGCCGACTCCAGTCTCGGGTATTTTTATGAGCTCCTGGTAAGCTTGCTCTAGAAACTGACTGAATTGCTCATCAGCCCCCTTTGTCTGCAGAGCTGCTTGCAGGTTGACCGTGGAGGGGGGTGGCGGGCTGCCTTCTGGAACATTGAGAAGACCCATTTCTGGGGAAGGAGCCAATTTGCTGGCTTCAGGGAGGAAATTACCTTCACAAAGTACACTTAAGTTGAGGTGGTTTGTTCTGCTGGTGTCTGCCTTTGAAATGTGCCGTGGAAGAATTTGGAGACGTGGAACTGGACTTCATTTCTGACTTGAGAAGAAAAAGTGTGGTTGACCTCTCGGGGCCCAGGCCACCCCAGGCTGAGGCACGGACCCGGACTTTCCTTTGGCTTTTCCAGCGGGGGGTGCCACAGCAAGCGTGTCAGAGCCCCTTCGAGGCATCCACACAGGCTCCTGCCCAGCCGGCAGGATCATGGCTGCCCACGGGTCCTTCCAGCCAGAGCACAGAAAGTCTGATCACTCTCTCAAAGCGGCAGTTTTCCTTTTCCTTGAATTCATACTTTAGCAGAGATTTTTCTGTTTTTTGTATTTTGTTATTTTTGAGTGTTTTTTTTCCTTTGTTTTTTTTATGGTGGTAAAATATACACATCATAAAATTGACCATTTTCACCATTTCTAAGTGTACATTTTGTTGGCATTAAGTACATTCTCCTTCTTGTGCAGCTGTCACCACCATCCATCTCCAGAACTCTTTCCATCCTGCAAAACTGAGACTCTGTCCCCATTAAACACTCACTCCTCCTTCCCCTCCCCCAGCCCTGGCACCCACCCTCCTACTTTCTGTCTCTATGAATTTGACCCCTCCAGGGACCTCATATACGTGGAATCATACAGTATTTATCCTTTTGTGACTGGCTTATTTCACTGAGCGTAATGTCCTGGGTTCATCCATGTTGTAGCAGGTGTCAGAATTCCCTTTCTGGTATATGGCTTTTTAACCGGCCATTTGTTTTGCCAGCAGATAAACAGTTCATTTGTGAACTCCACCCCGATGACCAGGTTCATATTAAAATGAGGTCAGCCGTGTTCTTTCATTGTTACTATGGGCTGGTGTGTCAGGGAGGGCCAGTCCCACCCGTGGGGTCTGATGGGGGTGGGATTCTGGACATTCCGGGCCTGACCCACAAGCAGGTAGGGGGTCCCGGTGCGTGGACATCTGTAGCAGCCCCCCATCAAGACCCGCCTTGGGAGACCGGCTCTCGCTTGGCGCAGCTGCAGGCCCACGGGGCTGGAGGCCTGGGAAGACCTGACTGCAGCTGAGGTGGGAGGGTGGGTCTGCTGGAGAGCTGATGTAGGGCCTGGGCTTGGGGTTTCCTGGAGGGAGAGAGAAGGAAGGGCCCTGAGAGGGCAGGGGAGGCTCACTTTATTTTGTGCTAAGTGAGGATAGAAAATTGAGCATTCTGCTCAAACTCAGAAATGAGGTGTTTCTCCCTTGTTGGAAAGAGTTAAAGGAAACACGAGGAAAGCTTTTTTTATTAATTGCTTCTCGCCCTTTCCTCTCCATTTTTGTGGAGTTCATGCTCTCAGTTATTTGTGGAGCCTGTGGAACGTCAGTCAGCCATGTTGAGACTGTTTTCCGCGTGACCCGTGGTGGGTGGACTCTCGATTTTGGAGGAGATTCCGTCCTGTTCAGGCCTCGCGTTTGTTGTTCAGGAGAAAGCGCCAAGGCAGAAGGTCCCGGAGCTAGGACCTTGAGCTGGGGGGAGCCCTTGTGAGTTATTTCATCTCCTGGGCCTCAGTTTCTGCATCTGCAAAATGGGCGTGACGACCCCATGGTGGGGATTAAAGTGTTGGGGCTTGTTGAGTGGACTGAGGGAGACGCCCTGCACCCCGCAGATGGTCTCTTTCAGGGGCCTCCACTGCTCTTGGTCTGATGCTCTAGCCTGGGCCGTGAGCCGGCACCTGGCGCAGGTACAGATGCCTCGTTGGCACCACAGCTGAGAAATGGTAAACAAAGCTCCTCCCCAGCCTCGGGTTTAGAGATGTCACAGCACCTTTCTCTTTAACCCTCTGCAGAAGGGGACAATGTACTGAGCCAGCGTTGGACGTCACAGGGAGCTTAGTTCTAAATTGGGGAGAATAAGCCATTTGGTTGTTGTAGGTTTGGTTACATTTGAAGCAACCTGTAAACTGTGTCTGTCTCCTCATTGTAGGAGTTTCATGATTTCCCACAGGTATCCCAAACCCGTCCACAGACTGTTAACGTGCAGCCTTGCATGTCCGATGGGTATGGTTGGATATAGTATAATTTATACTAGATATATGGTAGAATTTATCTATTTATATACACCAGGTAATTTATACTGTCCCTATTTATAGTATAGTTTGCATTTCAGATGGGTAGAGTTGGGCCTTCAAGTAAAAAGATTTGACAAGACAGCCCTTGTTTCTTTAAGTTGAATGACAGAGAAAAATGAGAACCACGAGGGACGATGGCGTTGAGGGTCCTGTGCCCGTCTGAGCCGTTGGCAGAGGGGCTCACTGTGCAGTTTCCTGGCCTTTAGCTTTTTTTTTTAATCTGCCCAGAAAAGGGATTTATAATCTAGTACCTGATTAAACAATGTGTTTTTCAATTCCAAGAGTTTTGCTTCTTAGTTGGTCTTTAATTAATAACGGATTCCCTTCCTAGAAACAGATGTGCATTCCTGACTTGGAAGTTTTTTGCCTCCATGAGGGACTTATGTTCCTCTCTTTTCGCAGAATCAAGGTGCAAAGTAGGTATAGCCATAGTGACAGTTTGGGGACCGTGGTTTAATGACACAGACGAGAGCTGGCAAGGGGGGTCAGCATGCCCGGGAGCCCACAGTCTTCCCTTTTCTGGCTGCTGCTTTTTCAAGCTCCCCTTGGCCGCTTTTGAAAGGTTTTCTCTAGGAAGCCAGTGTATCGACTCTGGAAACTCTTCCTCAACGTTTTCCCCCAGCACCACGGGTATTTAAAATTGCTGTGCACATTACCAGCTCGCAGAGTTCAGTCATTTCTCGTCATTTTGTGTCCCGGTCAGCCCCAGCCTTCACCGCAACCCCAGCCTCCACCCCAACCCCACCCTCATCTGTCAGCCCTCAGGGCAGAATGGCCCCAGATTGAGAGGCTCTGCTGTGCTTCCTGGCCTGGGGGCTGCCCCCACCTGCGCAGACAGGGAGGCCCCCCGCCCAGGGAGGCGGGTGGCAGCAGGCGGGACCACCATGGTCTGTGGCCAGGCTCGGGGGCACTGCTCAGCCTTTCCACCTGATGTCTTCTAGGGGATGCTGTCCTCTCCGGGACCCCGTTTGTCGCCACTGCTGCTCCAGAACGCTCCATGTTTGTTTCTTCTTCACATCCACGTGGTGCCAGCCGCTACTGAGAGGTGCAGGCTGGGACCTGGTGCAGCTGAGAACTAAAGTGTGGGCTCCACGGGGCCTCTCGGGGTTCAGACCCAGGCTCTTCCCTTGTGTTTTTGGGCAGGTCATTTAATAGCCTGGGTCCCAGTGTCTGTCTGTAAAAGGAGACACCACTCCTCCTTTCTCAGAGGTGTGACCGGTCAAGCACTGGCACAGTGCTGGCCACCTGGTATTGAGCGGATGACCACTGTCATCACTTGGGGTCTTTAAGTAGGCCACAGGTCACTTTCCCTCTGAGGGAAGTTTGGAATGGACCATTTGGAGAGAAGAAAGTGGCAGCCATGTGGGACTTCTTTTCCGGAAGTGGTGACCACAGTGGTGAGGCCCCAGTGGTGAGGCCCCAGTGGTGGCGCGTTCTGTGTGGCCTGTCTGTCACGCTCCCTCCATCTTCAGGCATCTTCCATCTGGTCCTTTGTTGCTCCCAGGCGTGAGGGCTGCTCCTTCTATAAACACAAATATGCACGGGGACGTGGTGAGGCAGCCCAGGATGCCCCAGGAGCGCCATCATGAGGGAGGGAGCTCTGGGTGTCCTGGGTGGGTCTGCCCCTCGGATTCCCACCTGGCCTCTCTCTCGGAGCCTTGGAGTGGATGTCCCAGGACGTCAGGTGATTTCGTTTAGAAGTGGCGAGGTTCTGAGTGAGCTAGCCCTGTCAGAGCCCTTCTTGGGTGGGCCCCAACAACTGCCCAGCTGTACTCCCTCCTCTGGGCTCCAGGAAGCCTGTCACCTGCCCACCCTGGGCTCCTCACGCTCCACCCACATCCCAGCCTCCACACCTTTGGCTGGCCAGTTCCTTCCATCTGGAATGCCCTCCTGCCTCTGCCTTTGGAATCCTGCTTGTTGGTCTCAGTGTGACTTCCTGCTTTTATCTGATGAAAATCCTAGAGTGATGGAAGTGTGCACTACTTTTTAGGGGGGCCCCACCACGGGATTATTTACACCATTTATTAGCCCCATGATCTCTGGTAGTGCATTAAAGGAGGGCATTCCAGGAGACCCCAGTACAAATAGGGTGGGAATGTGTGCCCTGAATCTCCATGTGATTATTTTGACCTCAAATAGGAGACTGTGTTTGGATGCACTTTGAAAATTAAGTCATATAGTTTTACTTGCTAATATTAATAATTAGCTTGACTCTCAAGTCTAATGGGACTGGCAAACTCTCCACCTCCCATTTAATTTGGGGGTGTTAATTCTGATCACAGCACCTTGCTGGTCTGGGCAGGGGTCTCTCAGTGTCCTTACCATGACCAGGAGGTACCCGGCTCCCAGCACTAAATTTAACCAAGTAGGAAGAGGAGCTTTTCAGGGGGGAGGAAACAGCCTCCTCCTCTTCTCCGCCTCGCTCTCTCTCTTCCAGTGAGCTGTGTTACCCTCAGGAGAGGGTCTGAGGAGAGCATGAAGGGTGGTGGAGCCCAGCGGTGTTCGCTGGGGCCCAGCCAAGTGGAAAGCGGGCCTGTCAGGAATGATTAAAGAGCCCAGTGTTGGAAAAGAACAGGCCTTTATGTTGGTGGTAAAGTGATTAGGAAGTAATAAGAAAAACGCAGGTTTGGACAGAACATTGTTTTGTTTAATCAGTTCTAAGCCCAAAAGGAAAAAAAAAAAGGACCCTTAGAAGTCATTTAAAAAGGGGATTACAACATACACGTGAACATTTTTCCACCCAGTTTACGGGTTTAAGCTTTAGGGGGAAGGGGCCAGACAAGTCGCCATTCCTGCTTCTATTCCTCATTCGGACGAGGCAGTTTCTATAATGGGAACCTGAAGCAGAGCAGAGGGTGAGTGAGAAGCAGACTGATGTGAGCAGGAAGCGTCACCTGGTGATTGGCGGTTCTGTCTTCTGCACAGATCTTCCCAGAAGCCGAAGGGAGAAACCTGGAATTTGATCACCTTGCAAAGAGAAATGGAGCTTGGTTTTAAGTTAGAGTTTCTGAAGATAAACTTGATGGGGACAGAAGTGTGGGGAAGCAGAGGGTCCAAGATTGCATCTAGAAGATTCAGCCAGAGACAAAGTCACCGGCTACGAACGTGCCCCATGGAACGGCACTGGCAGGGCCTGATGGGGTGGCCTGATGCTGCTTTTTCTTATATACTACAGGATACAGATGACTTGAATTCCCCTTCTCGAGGCAGGAAGGCAGGCAGATTCTGGGACACTTTTCCAATTGTGAGTCCTAATTTCTTTTGGACCTCGTGGATTTTTATCATTGCTTGCAATGTTAAACTTTGGCATTTGTCAAACATCGTGCTGGCTGAATATTGTTAAATGATTTGACACAGGTTAATGCTAATATTTAGCATTTATATTTTATTAATATATTATATATAATATATATTTATTATATATAATATATTAATATATTAGCATTTATATTATATTTATATTTAGGTTAATTTACTAATATTCTAGCAGTCCCAGAGCTGCTACAGGTCCCTCTGTTGAGAAGCGTTGGCTCAGGGCTGGTGTGGATGGACAAGGCCTTCTCTACATCACCAAAAGCCTGAATCATCAATGAAAGGAAGAAGGGTTTTTGTTTGTTTGTTTGTTTTTAATGGACTTTATTTTTAGAGCAGTTTAGGTTCAAAGCAAAATTGAGGAGAAGGTACAGAGGTTTCCGGTATATACTCTCTGCCCCCCACATAAGCACAGCCTCACCTGCTATCACCATCCACCGCCATCACGTATCTTTGTTATAATCGATGGACCTACACTGACACATCATAATTGCCCAGAGTCCATAGTTTACATTAGTGTTCACTCTTGGTGTTGTACATTCTATGGGTTTGGACAAATATATAGTGACAGGTGTCTACCATTACAGTGTCACACAGAATAGTTTTGCTGTCCTAAAAGATCTTGTGTGCTTCACCTATTTACCCCACTTTCCTCCCCAACCCTTGGCAACCACTGATCTCTTAACTGTCTCCATAGTTTTGTCTTTCCCCGAACGTCATATAGTTGGAATCACACAGTATGTCGCCTTTTCGGATTGGCTTCTTTCACTTGGTAATATGCGTTTAAGCTTCCTCTGTGTCTTTTCACGGTTTGATAGCTCGTGTCTTTTTAGCACTGAATAACATTCCATTTTCTGGATGTACCACAGTTTATCCATTCACTGAAGGACTCTTGGTTGCTTCTGGGTTTTTTTTTAAAGATTGGCACCTGAGCTAACAAGGGTTGCCAATCTTCTTCTTCTCCGTTTTTTTTTCTTCTTCTCCCCGAAGCCCCTCAGTACATAGTCGTATATTCTAGTTGTGAGTGCCTCTGGCTGTGCTTGCTTCCGGTTTTGACAATTAGGAATAAAGCTGCTGTAAACATCCATGTGCCGGTTTTTTTGTGGCCATAAATTTTCATTTCATTTGGTTAGATACCAAGGAGCATGATTGCTGGATCCTGTGGCAAGAGTATGTTTAGTTTTGTAAGAAACTGCCAAACTGTCTTCCAAAGTGCCTGGACCACTTTGCATTCCCGTCAGCAGTGAGTGAGAGTTCTTGTTGCTCCACGTCTTCAGCAGCATTTGATGCTGTCAGTGTTGGATAGGAAGAGTTTTCAGTGAGGAAATAATTGAGTATCCTGAAGGGACCAGGAAGGACAGAATTCCCTTCATCCCCAGGAATAAAAATGGAGATGCCCAGGGACATCCAATGTTTCAAACTAGGGTCCTGGGCGTATTTTGGTCACCTACAAGTTCTCTATGAAAATTTTCAAGTTTTGTGTTTTTCTCTTCAGTGGTAATCTAATCTACAATTGGTGTTCATCAGTTAGCAAATGCACATATTATGATGTCAGGGGAGATCAGATGAGCCTAGAGCACACTGTGCAAATGAAGGGAGGAATGAGAGCCAGAAGCACTGGGATGTCTGAGGGAAGACCTTTCCTGGGAGAGGGAATGGCCAGTGCAAAGGCCCTGAGGCTGGAACAAGCTTGGAGTGTTTGAGGAACAGCACAGAGCCTGTGTGGCTGGAGGTGGGTCCTGGGGGAGCAGGGCCAGGGCTTGTAGGGCCCTGCAGGCCACACTGGGGATTTGGATTTTCTTCTGCATGCACAGGGAAGCTTTGGAAAGTCTTTGAGCAGAAGAAGGTTGTGGTCTGGTTTTATGAAAAACACCGGCCCCGTGTCAGAGCCAGAAGTGGCGGAATATGGAGCTCAGGCTCAGGTGTCTGGCCTCAGGGCCAGGCTGTTCTGCCTTTCCTGCCCCACTCTTTCGTCATTCCGTTCTATTATGTGGCATGGTTGACTTTAAGAAAGGGAGATTATCTGGCTGGCAGTGGCCTTGTCGAGTGAGACCCAGCTGGGTCTAGAGGTCAGAGACAGGCAGCCAGGAGTGGAACTGTGAGAAGCATTTGATGGGCGTCGCTGGCTTCGAAGATGGAGGGGGCTGCGTAACAAGGAATGTGGGCGTCCTCTAGGAGCTGAGCGTGGCCTCTGGCCGACAGACAGTCAGTCAGGGAATGGGGACCTCGGTCCTCCAGACAAGGAACTGAATCCAGACAACACCCAGAGTGCGTCTGGAGGTTGACTCTTTCCAGAGCCACAAGAAACAGCCCTGCTGACCCCTGGTTTTAGCTTTCTAAGCTCCTGAGCTGAGGACTTGCCACGCCAAGCCTGGACTTCTCATCTACAGACCTGTGAGCTAATCAATGGGGGTTGTTTTAAGGCTCTAAATTTGTGGTAATTCATTATGCAGTACTAGAAAACTAGTATACTGAGCACAGATGCCTTCTGAACGCTTGAAAACACAGAGGCAAAAATCCTGTATAGAATTCAGCAAATAAGACCTGGCAATGTGTTAAAAGAACAATAATAAAAAAAAGCTTTATCCTAAGAATTCTAGGATGATTTGGCATTAAAAAAATCCACATTAAATATTAGAGGGAAAAATAATCTTTTGCGTGCTATAAATGCTTGTGCTAGTCTTCGGGATTCTTTGCTGATGGAAAAATTAGCAAAACAGGCTTAGATAACGCAATAAAAGGAACGTTTTGGAAACCTACAGTGAATATTACATTTCAAGTAAAACATTTGAAAGTCAGGGACGAGGTATGAATGTCTGCTTTTGTTGTTACTATGCAGTGCTGTTCTGGAAGTCCCAGCCAACAGGGTAATTAGAAAAGATGAGAGAAAGCTGTCATTATTTGTAGATTATATAAATGTTGCTCTGGAAAATTCAAGAGAATCAAGTGCCAAGTATTGTAACCGAGGAGAGCGTTTAGCACGGTGACTGGATATGAGTTAACATGGAAAACCCGTCAGCTTTCTGATGCATCGAGTGACCTATTAGAACAAAACCAAAAAGTATCCAACACCTTGAAATAAGTATAATAAGAAATGTGCAACATCTATGAGAAGAAAACCATAAACTTTACTAACAGACGCCAGAAGAAGACTCACATGAAAGGAGAAACTATGGTTGTCCAGGAAGACTCAGTTTTGTTAAAATGTCAGTTCTCCGCCAAATAATCTATAAATTCAGTGCATTGTTAATCCAGATCCCAAAAGGCTTTGTCATAAAACTCAACGAGCTGACTCTAAAATTCTTGTAGAAATGTAAAACCTCAAGCAATCAAGACCATTTTGAAGATGAACAACAAAAGTGGGGTATCTTACTAGATACCAGAATATAGGCGAAGGCGCTAGTAGTTGGGATCGTGTGATGTTGACATAGGAGTGGACAACTGCTTTGGGCTGAATTCTGTCCCCCACCAAGTTTGTACATTGATGTCCTAACCCTGGCTACCTCAGAATGTGACTGCGTTTGGAGATAGGGTCTTCAAAGAAGAAATTAGGTTAAAATGAGGCCTTGAGGGTGGGCGCTAATCCCAGGGTGGGTGTGACTGGTGACCTTGTAAGAAGAGGAAGTTAGGACACAGATACCACAGAGGACAGACCGCATGAAGACACAGGGAGAAGGCAGCCGTCTGCAAGCCAGAGAGAGAGGCCTCAGGAGAAACCCACTCTGCTGACACGCTGATCTCAGACTGCCAGCCCCCAGAACTGAGAGAAAATAGATTTCTGCTGTTTAAGCAGCCAGCCTGTGGTACTTTGTCATGGCAGAAAACTAATAGAAGAGCCAAATCGGAAAACAGAAGAATCTGGAAACTGAGCCGTGTCTGTGTGAACATCTAATATGAGAAAGATGTGGGGGCTGTTGGGGGTTCATTTGGGGAAAAATAGCTCTTCCCTCACCATTCACAGAAATGAATTTCAGATGGAATATTGATCTGAAAGGTTAAAGAAGTGCATGTGAGCGGTCAAGTTTATAATCCTGGGATGAAAGTCTTCTTAGTGAATACGAAATAAAAAAAAACTACGTAGGAAAAGATTCCTGCGTTTTTTATGGGAAACATATCATTCCACAGTGACGACTTCAAGTGAGTGATTTTTTTCTATTACTTTCCTGAGAAAATCTCCACTTTGAAATCTGATTCAGCGGTCTCTTGTTCTGGAGAAAGGAGGCCAGCTAACGGGAGGGGGTCGGAGAGACCCCGGGTGGGTGGTGGAGGTGTCGCCAGTGCCGTGCGGGGTTAGGGGTTTTGTCTGAGAGCCATTCAGATCCAGACATGTTTCTGCCGGGTCACATTCATGGGACAGCCAGTATCAGTGTTTTCTCACAAATCCTTGTTTTAAACCGTGTGTGTCAGGCATAGAATCATGGTGTTTACCCCAAAACATGCAAAAAAAAAAAAAAAGCCTCTTTGGCTACATAGAGGGGATCCTTTTTCTGTTGGAAGAGCCATGGAATCATTAATGGACTCAGCGTGTAAATCTTGGTCTTTAAACATTCGTTTTGTGCGGCATCTTTTGAGCCCCTTGAAGCCCAGCTGGGTTTTGTAAGCTGTAGTCACAAAGTCAGTCCAAAAGTTCTGGATTCGGGGTGAGCAGACAGTCTACGTGTACACACGCGGGGGTCCCTGGGGCACCCTGACAGTACCCGGGGCAGCCGGAGCATCTGGGCTCCGCTCTCTGGATGGGGGTGTGGGGAACGAGTGCTGGTTCGAACAGCCTGTCACAGAGAAGTCTGGAGGGGTGGTGGGACACACTGCCCGCAGGAGGGAAGTGGCACCATTGTCCCGACGGACAGGCTGCCCAGGGCCCCTAAAAGTTTCGAGGAGCTGGGGTTCACGTTGCCCTGCTTGAGGCTGAGCGCGGCTCCCTGGGGAGCTAGTCTGCTCACAGGTGTATCCTTGCCCAGCTTGTTGGTGTCCTCAGAGGCGGCCTTTGAATTGCTCTCTGGCCCCTGATGTTTTTCTTCCAGGGAACTGAGGAAAAGAGGTTGTTTCCACTTTTTAGAAAAGAAGGCCTCTGACCCACACTGGGCTCTTGGTGGTCACACGGCTGCAGGCGTCACCCCCCACCCCCCCTCGCCCCACCGTTCAGGGGGCAGCCGATCCGGGTGGGTTGCAGATCCCGCGAGGCCTTCCTGCTCTGCCTCGGGTGGCTGGGCTGGAGCCTCGGCTGCAGGAGCAGCGACTCCCCGACCCCAGCATCACCGCCAGTGTTCCCAGGGGCCCAGGCCGGAGGTATTCTGGGGCCTGTCCCGTTCGAGGGCCTTCCTGTGTGGGTCAGCCACGCAGCACTTGGTTTCTCAGCCTGCAGCCCCTAAAGAGGCGAGGAGCACAGAGGTGGGTTGTAAAGCTGAGCAGTGGGTTTCCGACCTCGAGGAGTTTCCGAGTCAGCCTGTCTGAAACCAGGCCTCTGGGCCCAGTGTGGGGGAGTCAGCAGGTTCTGGGCTGTCTTCGAGGCTGCCCTTGGCCCAGGCATTCTTAGGAAGCCCGTCATTGTCATTGGGGCTGAGGCGGGAAGGAACTGCACAAAGCTCTGGCCCACCAGGTCCCAGGAGGTGCGGTGGCCGGGAGGTGTGCCGGAGAGGGGGCCTCTGTCCAGGCCCCCAGAGGGAGGGATGACGGGTCCAGAGCTCACGCCTCCTGACCTGCAGGCCCAAGCATGGCAGGTACGTGTCGGGACATTTCTTCTCGGTTGCCCGTGGGGTGACCTTCACGATGTTGGCTCGAGATGAGGGCCTTCACCGAGTGTCGGCCTGTGGGCCCGTGTGTGCAGTGGCCCAGCGGTTGTGTGTCTGGGGCCCCTGAGGGCTTGGGCATGGGCCCGCACCTGGCCGCCGCCTCCGCAGCGGCGTTGTTGCTCAGCTGGTGCCCTGGGCCCGCTGCGTCCTCCTGCCCTCTCGCTGGAGAGGGATCAAGACTTAGCACTGCGTTGCCCACGAGTCAGGGAAGCTGCCACCAGCCTCTCTTTCATTGCACGGCCTCTCTCCCGAACGCGGTTATTCTGGGAGCGCCTGTTTTTTGCGAGGAGTTGTTCAGTTCCAGTTAGAAAGTGAAGAAAAATGGATAGAGCCATAAACGTTAAAAAGGGTTAAAAAGCTTGTTGGACAGCCTGAGGATGAGTAATAGTGAGGAAGGGGCTTCGCCTGGAGCTCCTTGCTCTCCCACCTTCCCCCCGGCGCTGGGGACCAGGGTCAGCTTGGTGGCTCGGAGGGGCTCTCTGGGCCGAGGCCGCTCCTCTCCTGGCGGTCACTGGTTTCTCCTTGTTGGTTTAGTCTGGGCACCCCTTCTCCAGTTACACACCTGAACACGTGCTTGAGATATAGCCTTGGCCTTGATCAGCCTCTGAGGACAGAGTGGTCCAGACGCCCGGGCAGGGAGGGGAGAAGGGTTTCCTTCTGTTTCACCCCCACCGAACCCCCCACACTTGTGACTCTGTAGACAGCGAGGTTAAGCCGAGAGGGAGCCTTCCGAGTGTCTACTGTTAGCTAGAGAGCTAGTGGAACGGTGCTGCATCGAGTCTCAGGGGAGGGCAGCAGCGTCGGGGGAGGGCGGTTATAATCCCCACCGGGTATTTTCCTGCATACATCGTGCCCTGGTGTGTATTTCCCATAGATCAGTGTGGTTTGTGGTCCATTGTTTGTACCTTTAAGTCTGTGTGAATATCCACATTCCCCTCTATCTGAATAAATGGAACTCAGAAATATCAACAGGCAGTTCTCCTGGGGGGAAGCCTCGGAAAGACTCATGAACTGGGAAACGCAGGTTAAAGTCTCGAGGAGGTCCGCTTTGGCCCCACCAGGCTCACAAAATTTAGAAATCTGGCCCTTCCAAGTGTTGGCAAAAACGTGCTGTAGAAGAAACAGCTGGAGGGAGTGTCCGCTGGTACACCCACGTTATCAGGCAGCTGAGCCCTTCCTGGAAAAGTTGAATGGTGCGTGTCCACCTGCAGTTCCACTCCAAGGCGTGTACCAGGGGTACCCTCACCCAGGGTGGCCGAAACCACAGCGCCATGTTCATAGCGGCTTTGTTGGTTCGCATAAACTGCAAACAACCCAGATGTCCACTGACAGAGCAACGGGAAGACATGGTGATATATTTACTGAGTGGAGCCAGAGGTTCCAACGTGGATGGCTCTCCAAGCATAGCCAGAGCAGGGAAAGCCAGTTGCCTGGGGTACTGTTTATGTAAGGTTAAATCTATGCAAGCAATCTTCTGTGTTGCTTTGGGGTCAAGACATGTGGTAAAAGCATACAGCTATGTTTGGGAATGCTACATATAAATTCAGCGTAGTGGGGACCTTTGGAGGAGCATTGAGAAAGGGAATAGGGCCTTACTTTGGCTGTTGTATTATTCATTCACTTTTTTTGGGTACGTCTGAAGTGTTTACATACTCAAAATATTTCCAAACCTGAAAAACAAATGGACCCTGAGACCTTTGAATAATTGGGTGTTAGAAATGGACCTTTAAAAGATTTTCTTCTTCCCGCTCATTTGCCCTGTGCCCGGGATGGGAGATGTTGCCTGAAAGCAAAACCCCGCCTTGCCTTTGTGGCTCTCTTCTGGGAGCCTGCCTGAGACGTTAAAAGCTGTTTTGCTCTGGATTCTTGAAGAGGTTGAATTTCCCTACCCTCCTGGATAAAAGAAAGGCGGGCTGTCTCCCCGACTGTCAGGGGAGCGGCTTCTGGGGCTGTATTTATGTATTCCTAGGATCCTCTCCTGCCGGGCTTTTAAATGGTAAGTAATGGGTTCATGACCCTCGGTGAGAAGAAAGATAACCCCAGCAGGTAATATTATCTTTTCCTTTCATCTGCTAATCTCCCCACGGCCGGCCAGACACCCAAGAGCGAGGGGTCTGTGTGCTCGCCAGAACCCTGCAATTACACCCTTTGCCATCCCTCCCCCCCACCCCCCACCTCCCCGAAGCTGGAGAACCTGATTTTCTTAAGGAGCAAAGAAAAGAAACCTCATCCCGGGAACGGAATTTGGTGTGTCTTTCCAGAGAAATGTGGGGTGGTCAGGGATCACTTCCTGCCCCTCCAGCACAGCCCCCAGAGCGGGGAGTCCCGTCGGGGAGCAGGAGGATGGCCTTTATCTCAGCACGAGGGGCAGCTGCTCCTGGTCCTGGCCCCTCTGCCCAGATGCTGCGGGGTAGACAGTCCGCGGTGTACATGGAGGGTAGACAGTCCGCGGTGTACATGGAGTCCTCCGTGTGTATGTCATCGGTCCAGCCGGGTCAGCCTGGACTCGTGTTGCTCCCTTGAAATGGGGAGGGAGAGGAACTGATGGGCAGTTTGCATGACAGCGAATTTCAGACTCCTGCAGACGCGAGGGAGCGGTGTGGACCTCCCACTGGCTCCAGCAGTGATTGCCCACTCTCCTCCCTTCTCTCCCCCTCCTCTCCAAGACATCCCATCATTTCATTTGTAACCATCTTATTATGTGTCTGAAAAAGATTAAGGACTCCTTTACGAAGGAACCACACTGCCGTGATCACACCGAAAGCGGTGAACAGTAATTGCATAATAGAAAATGTGCAGTCAGTGTTCACATTTCAGTCTTTATTTCGTGGTTTTTAAAAATTTTTTATTGTTCAACCAGGATTGAAATAAGGTCTAGACATTGCACATGGTTGATTGACGTAAACACATTAAAATAAATTAAATTAAATCTCACTGCTGGAGGAGAAAAATCACAGCCTGGGGGGAGGGGCTCTGAGGTCTCCTCTTGGCGAGTCCCCCCAAACCTTTCAGATGCCAGCCTCACCCAGGCATTTGGCCCTGTTCTTTAATTATATGCTGCGTCATACTCACCTGGTGCAGTAATATGGGCGGTGGGGTCGCACTCTAGTTCTGGCCACTGCGAAGCCACTCCCCTGCCACCCCATGGGGGGATAAAGGGATGCGAAGTCAGTTTAAGATAAGTGGTTGTCCTGACGTGATAGCGTGCCCTGGGAATTCAGCTTTATGAAAAGCACAGTCCTTGGAGGCTGGTTCGTTGCTGGTGAAGAGGTCCAGGAACGGGGCCTGCAGCACCGTAGCCCGCCCCTCAAAAACTTCAGGAGAGGGTGTGTATTTGTTTTAACTTCTCTGCTGCCCTTTGCCCTTAGCCTTCCCCGCCCTCCCTTTGTTCTCCAGCCGGCTGAGGGCCACGCTGCCATTTGGAAACCAGGCTGTCTTGTCGGCCTGATGAACAAATGGGAGAGAGCTGGGACGCCTCTCAGCGAACGTTTTGGGGGAAGGTGGAAAGTGGAGAGAGCTGCTGGCTGTATTACCTTGGGTTCTGGGAACGGCCAGGTCTGGGGCTCCTGAGCTCAAGGCTGTTAGCTGTGTAAGTGGAAGGCTTAGTGAGCTTTGCCTGGTAACACAGAAAATGCTGAGTTAAGGCAATAAAATGTTTCCTACAGTGTCTCCCCGACCAATTAATCACCTTCTCAGCACAGGAAGTCCGTGACTTAATTTAGAAAATATGATTGAAAAAAGTTGGTCCAAAGGCTGTTTGGACTTAATTCAGTGTGTGTTAATATCTATCCAGATTATATCCTGACATTCATTAAAAGGAAAAAAAAGACTTAAAAGTTTTGCCAAACTGGAAATGGAAGTGGAAGCATGCTCAGTGGACGGAACAGTCTTGGATGTGCTTGGCAGCCCGAGGGGTGCTCTAGCTCCAGCTCAGGCCGAAAATCCAAGAGAGGAACCAGTTTGTCAGATACTCAGATCAGAGAGAAGACTGAGGTAAGGCCGCCAGCATTAATTTTCTGACAATATTAAAAATGGTCAGAAAAACAGGCATGGGGAACAGAGAATGTAGAATGTAGAATTTCTTATCTAGAAGGCTTGCCTTTTTTTTTTTTTTAAAGATAATCAAGGATAAGTGGGTAGTAAGTAATCCTCTTTGTAAGTCAATTAGCTAAATTGCGCCTAGATCCTCCCTTAGTGATTCCTGGAGTGGGTGCCATCTGTCATGGGGCCCGCCAGCACATATCGCCTCGAGGTGAAATCTGAAATGCTGGTTCCGAGGCCCTTGACTGGTGTGCATTGTTGCCTGTGTTTATTTGGACTTAGTTCAGCGGAAGCTGTCATGTGGACGGGTGAGGCGGGCTTCATTGGATGGCGTTGAATGAGGAATGATGGAACTGAACTGAGCGGGACTGACAGATGGACAGAGTGGTGACAGGAAGGAGAAAAGAAAGGGATTAGACCAAGTACCTCGACTTCCCACATTGAGATCCCCTGTGGCGACTCCTCCACATTCTTTTCTGTTGAGTAGCGTGTTGGTCCTAGCCAACCAGAAGGTGGGGAGTGTGTCTTCTCTCTGCTTTTCCCTTAGGTCTTTCACGGTGACCATAGCACACTCTTTCCAAGACATGCATTTGCCTGGCGACAACTGTGCTGGTGTGAAATCTCCTGAGCTTTTACTCCCAGCCGGAACTCTTGCTGGAAAAGGGCCCGGGGTGGGGACCTCCTTAGGAGAAGGGATTTTGGCGGGATTTCAGCTCTAGCAAGGGCTTTGTGGAAGTAATGCAGGAACTTCCAGCAGCAAGGGCACCCTGGAGGGTTGGGGCTGCAAAACACAGAACAGAGGCTGAGGTTTCCTCTGGGGAGGGAGAGGATTCTAATCCTTGGATGTTGTGTCCTGATGCCTCTTGTTGGCAAAATTGTATGGAGCAGCAGGGTCCAGTAGAATCTCCTGCCCGGATGGAAATATTCTTTATCTGGGGTGTCCAGATCAGTGGCTACTGATGGCTATTGAGTGGCTGTGGAGCACTTGAAATGTGACTGGTGTGACTGAGGAACTGAATTTCTAATGGTGATACTTGATTTTAATTAATTTAGATTTAAAGAGCCCCAGGCAGAGTGGCCACCATGCTGGACAGTGCAGGATAGAGATCCAGCTCCCTTTCACCTTTAAACGTTTAATATCATCCATGCGAAAGAGTCTATAAAATGCAAACGTACAGTGTGAAGAATGATGAAGTGAGCAGCTGGGTGTCTGCCACCCTCTTTAGGAAACTGAGCTTCCTTCTCAGTTCCTGTGAAGCTTGCTGGGTCCCATTGTCTCCCAAGGAACAATTGTCCTCCATCTTGAGTTTGTGATCCTCTTGCTTGTCTTTGTAGTTTTACCACGTGGTAGTGCGTATCCCTGAGTTAGCGTCCTAGGGCTGCCATAAGAAGGCACCACAGACTGGGAGGCTTGGACAACAGAAATTTATTGTCTCACGGTCTGGAGGCTGGAAGTCCGAGATCAAGGTGTCAGCAGGGTTGGTTTCTCCTGAGGCCTCTCTCCTTGGCCTGCGGATGGCTAGCTTCTCCCTGTGCGTTTGTGCTTCATCTTCCCTCTGTGTGCAGATTTCTTGTATAAGGGCATCAGGCATATTGGATTAGGGTCCACCCTAATGACCTTGTTTTAACATAATCACCTCTGTAAAGGCTATCTCCAAGAGACAGTCACGTTCTGAGGTACTGGGGGTTAGGGCTTCAACCGACGAATCTTGGCGGGACACCATTCAGCCTATAACAATTACTAACTGGGCTTTTTTTGTACTGACATTCTGCCTGGCTAACGTTTGTGCTGAAAATCCAGTTTTGACCTCTTTAACCTTGCTAAGAATCTTCTCAGACAACGTGAGTGCAGACAGAGACAAAGGCTGTGAGTTTAAGAAGAGGCGTGGCAGGATGGAGGTTGGAACTAGACTCTCTGTAGTTCCTGTCTAGGTTAATAAGACTCTGGTGATACTTGGCGAGGTCTTCCCTTGGTCTGTGGGGTCCAGGCTGCGGCCCAGACTTTTCCTGGGGTTTGTCTCTCGGGGGGCATGCCCGATGTTGCATGACTCATGAGGAGGTTTGGGGAGGGATGGTGTGGGTTTGTCCAAGGCCAACTTAACTCCTGCCCGGGCCCCTGCAGTTCTGACCAGCATCAGTGCATGACTGGACATCAGAAGAGAGCAAGGATTTATGGATATTTAAAGAAAGCTGAGGTCATTGCCTCTGCGGAGTAGGGGATGGGTGGCCTGGGGATAAGGAGGCCTTACTTTTAATTCCTTTGTAACTTTTGAATTTTTTGCCTTGCACACACACACACGCACACACACACACATAGAACCTATTCAGAAAATAAATAGAATTTATCTTTGAAAAAAGAAAGTAGAGCGATAAAGAGGGTTGGTGTTGCCTCTCACAGCTTGTCCTTTGTCCTTAAATTTAGAAGGACGTTGTCACCCTCTCGGCTGCCCCTGTGTGGTGGCATGGCCCGGGATGCTGGGATCCCCTGTCTCCTCTCCTGGAAATAGAGCCCAAGTCCTGTTCTCCGGTGATGTGGCTGAATATATGGCACCCATGAAGAGCTCCTTTTTCTGTGTTTGGTCAATTTCCATGGCCTTTCTTTTGGATTTGTGTTTTAGTGAAAAGTGGAGTTTTTTTGGTAATGAGTTCTTTGTTGGGGGATTCTGGAAATATGGTTGGCGTTTGATTTTTGGTCTCCAGAGAGTGAGAGCCCTTCTTACCTTGTGTACTTCTTAGAAAACAATGGACCACACTTTGGTTTAGGCCTCTGAATGGCGTCGCAAAGAGGCCAGTTTTCCTTATTCATCTAAAAAAACCAAGGGGTGTCAAGGCCAACAGAGTGCTGGATGTGTAATGAGGAGCTTCTGGGACTGTTGGCAAGGAATACACACCCTGTCCTCAGGGAACTCACATTTTATAGAAGGAGCCGAACAAGTGAATTATTGTTCAGTTTGGTGGATGCTGTAAGGTGGGTCTGTATGAAATGCTGTGGGGACCTAGGCAAAAAACACTTGCGTCTGCCAGGTGAGGCCAGGCAGGCTTTGTGGAGAGGATGTGGCCGCTGGAGCTGACCATGGGGGGCAAGGCATCTTCACAGAGAAGGAGGAGGTGTGAGGAACATGGGCCTTAGACCCAGGGAGGGGAGGGGGCTATCGTGGTCTGTTGAGGCTAGATCCATTCATTCATTCTTACTGCCCCTGCCTTCCCCTGCACCCCACCAGACTGTAGAATAAGTGAATTTAATGGACGTTTGCAAAGTGCTGCTCTGGTATTTTCCTAGCAATAGAGGGATTTCTCAGGTACTGTAAATATTCCATTTGTTGGAGGAAGCTGGAGGTGGTACTGGGGCCCTGTGAAGTTCTAAACATTCTGGAAGTCTTGTTAAAGCTGGAGGCTTAAGCAAATTAAGGGGTCTCCATCCTTAAAGCCTTTCTTTGTTAGCCTCCTTTTGAGGAGAAAATAATTGATTATCTTTGGGGATAATAATATCTTGAGTTACTTATAGAGCTCTGGAGCAGTTTGCAAATGCAATCTAATTATAAGTCTTACAACCTCCCACTGAGGTAGGAGGCAAGAATTAGTACCCCTTTGGCCCTGCCTGTTTTAGCAGAAATCTACACCTGGGAGATGAAGCGACTTGCCTGAGTTTAATTTAGTCTGTCAATAGATGTAACAGGAATGTTTGGTATATAACAAAACTCCAGCTGTAAAATGACTTGATAATGTCATTTGTGATGGTTCTTGAGAATTATCAGATGCTGAACAAGAGTTGACTCTTGGGGGTGAATGGTATAGTCTCATCTGGGAGCAATTAATACCTTTCCTAGAAAATCCATTTATTTGGGTACATCTAGATGTTAATTTTCCCGTGATAGGTATATCTCTTCTTTCCCTGAATGCCGTGGTCTTTGGCCTTTTTGATCTTTTTCTGGTCACAGAACCCCTCAGTGCCCTGGGGAGCTTGTTCTGTGTCTCTCTGCCTCCTGTCAGTCTGTGCTGGGCATGTGACTTAGGAGTGGGCTTGCGCCCTGGGGCTGCCTGAGCTTCTTGCAGGAAGTGTGGATCAAACCTTGAGTGTGTGGTGGTGAGTGAGGTGCGTGGAGGGAGGCATAGGAAGAGGAGACAGGAACGTTCTAAGAAATGCTGTGTAAATGGTAAGTTACACACACACACACACACACACACACACACACACACACACCCCTCCCCCTTGGTAGCTTGGCTGGGTATCATTCTCAATCGAATGTCATGTTCCTTGGAACCTCACCCCATAGTCACCTAGTGCCTGTGCTGCCTTCTGAGAGGCCCACTGCCACTTGGAGCCTCATTTCTTTTCTGGTGACTTGTTTTTCTTGGAGAGATTTGGGGATCTTCTCTTCCTCCTTGGCGTTCTGAAATTTCATGATGATCTATTAGATGCACCTGTCTTTTGGTTCATTGTTCTGCTGGTTTGGCTCTTTTAATATGGATTCTCGAGTCTTGCAGCTTGGGAATCTTCTTTGGATCCTTGCTTAGTTAACCCCCTCTCCCATTTTTTCTGTTCTATCTTTCTGAAACTCCCCTTTTCCTTTTTGTTTTCCGTGCTGTGGCTTTTCAGCTTAACCTTCTGACCCTCTATTGAATTTTGCTTTTAATTTTGGCATCGTGTTTTAATTTCCTACAGCTCCTCCTTCTTTGTTACTTTTTCACTGCATTCTGGTAATTTTTAAGGAATCCAATACCTTCTCTATGTCTCCATGGATTTAATTTTCTTTCTTTTGGCTCCTCCAGAGTCGTTTGTTTCTTATCTTGGCACCTCTTTTGGTTTTCTACTCGTCCAGCTATAGATTTGCAGTCCTGCTGTTTTTCACCCCTACCTGCTCTCTGATGCACCTGGGATTTCTGAGTTCTGAATCTTTCTGTGCCTGTACTGGCCACCTGGACCCCTGTGTGCTGTCTGTCCTTCATTACATCCCTCAGAGATCCCCTGGGCTCTGGTTCTCCTGCCTGTGGAACTGTGCGTCTGTTGACTTGCTTCCTTCTACAAATTTGTGGCGCTCTCTCATCTCCTGTGACCTTTCTCTTGTTCTGTATGTGGTTATGGGTTTGTACCTTATTTTATTTCATTCCTATTCTTTTGTGGGGCTTTTAGAAAGGAAAACAGAAAAGCATGTGGTCAATCCAACATTTTTTCACTGCTGGATATAATAATTTGAGAAGCACTGCAATAGGCCTTTTCCTATTTTCTGCTGGCTCTTAACATAAGAAAATTAACCAGTTACTTTCTTAAGGGCACTTGGAAATTCTTTAAAAGTGTTTACATTTCTACACCTCTGTCCTGTGGCTTGAGAGCATTACTGGGATTTCTTCATACGCTTCTTATTGCCAGATGTTTGTTGCTTCTGATTGAGTCAAATTCTTGTCCATTTAAAAAATTGGTATAGAGGCTGGCTCTGTGGCCGAGTGGTTAAGTTTGCATGCCCTACTTTGGCAGTCTGGGGTTTACCAGTTCGGATCCTGGGTACAGACCTACACATTGCTCATCAAGCCATGCTGTGGCAGCACCCCACAGAGAAGAGTTAGAATGACTTACAAGTAGGATATACAACTATGTACTGGGGCTTTGGGGAGAAAAAGAAAAAAGAGGAAGATTGGCAATAGATGTTAGCTCAGGGCCAATCTTCCTCACCAAAAAAGCCATAGTTTTAAAATAAATAAATTAATTAAAAAAATTGGTATCAACAAAAATATGAAAGCACTTGGAGAATATCTTCAGACATTTCACTGACAGCATCACATGCTGAAATTGGAGTAGACATGGGCTTACGCACTGCCATGGGGACCCGTAGCTGGGTGCGCTAACCAAAAAAATGCCTTTTAAAGTTAGAGGAAGTAATAAAACAATACATCCATTTATTAAACATTGTATTCAACTTAAATCATATAAATGTCTGTGAATTCACCAGTCTTTTGATGTAGGCCAAGGTGTTACAGTGAAGGTCACCTGATAGAGGCCCCAGTTGTCTTTTTTACATAAACTGCATCCAGGGTTTTCAGTTTTGCTTTTTTAGAGATGGAAAGAAAATTGAAAGAAACTTGTAAAGCAGGCCAAGGTCAGACATGTATAATATTTTTTAATCATTTACAGTTTTATGTCCCACCCTTCATTCTAACACAGTTTTTTTCATTATGTTGAGTCTTTTCAAAGCCAACTTAGTTTTCCTAGAGAGAACTCTTTCACCCTCATATTTTCTCATAAATGTTACATATTTAGATATTTAGTTTTATAATTTGATTACTGTAATAAGTGCCACTGGCATAAACAGGTTTGGGAACAGATGTGGTTGTGTCCTGGTGAGCGTGTGCGTCACTTCACGGACGGGAGTGAAGAGTGTGGACTTGCTGTGATTCATCAGTGCATTTGACGGGGGCCACGAAGAGCCTAGCGTAACCGGAGGAGCTGGTTGAGTCGAAGGTGGTTGGGAGCCTTTTGCTGGAATAATTTTGCTCTGAAGCAGACTGAGTTGCCCACCATCCGAGTCGAAATAAAGGATCTTCTCTCTTTCCCTGAGTGCGAGCCCAATTTTAAGGGCTCCTAGAGGCCCCTTCTGGGAGGCAGGCTTTGTCAGTCCCCTTCCAGGTGGCTGCTGTCATTTCCCCCTGACCTAACTTGATTCTTATGGACAGACACTGAATTACATGCTGCAGGTCATCGTCGAAGCAAAAGAAACCCACTCCCCCAGCCAATTCAGCAGACCACCAGACGGAAGGGCCTTTAATGTACTCCTTTCGATGCTCTCCTTTTAAAGTCTATCTCCAAGGAGAAGTGAAATGAAAGTTAATTTGTCAAAGGTAATTTACAGCCTGAATTTTCAGGGGAGAAAAAGTTTCCCTGAAGGCACCTCTTTGTGGAAGAATCTTGATGTAGGACGAGGCGTTGGACTCTGGGATTCAGCTGCTTGGCACTGGATAAATTACAGTGCTGTCAACGCACCGATATATTTTGCCTGGCTGGGTACAGAACGTTACTGTAGAGGTGCTGTGCGCACTGCCCTGGCTGAAATGCACTTCAGATGTCCGTGAAATGGCAACGGGGGGCCTGTTGCACCCTGTCTTCCCTCTGGTGGTATTTAGTCTTCTTGCTGGAGAGTGCTTCTTCCAGTGGTTGACTTGGGTGTGTGGGCCAGATGCACACAAGCAGTAAGTGGTAAATGAGTTGACGTGCAGTTATTTAAGTGGAAGTGATGGGATGGGGACAGCGCGAGGAGCGGGTAAAAAACAACCCTTATGTTGTTTCATCCAGAAGAAGGAACCAGACCCATGGGGCCAGAGCGTAAGAGTGGGGACAAGCCTTAGCCCACAGCTGTCAGAATTGGAGGGAAGTATGATGGTGACAACAATGATGATAACATGAAAAAGTTGAGTCTCCATGAACTTTAATAAATTTCAGAGGAACTATACCCAGGTTCTTCTGCAGAGTCAAAGATGTAAGTCATGCCACAGTCAAGGGGACACTGGGCCTGTAGATCTGTGTAGGTCTTGTTCTTTAGTTATGTGCAAAGCACGCCAAGGTGCCTTTAATTTTTCTCAGTGTGAACAGGACCGCAGTGTCCAGGTCCTTCTCTGCTTCCCAGCATGTGTCGTTACGTTGGCTGTGAGCCATGCCTTCCTAATTTACACTGAGGAGCTGCTAAAGGAGTTCTTATTCTGCGTATTTTTATATTTCTAGCCCAGCCTCCTGGGTTACATAGTAAAATGCATGCCCTGTGTTTTGGCAGTCAACAGTGCTGCCTACTGAGCCATGTGTAGGATGAGGGGCTGCACTGAGGACCTTGCCCTTTAAGCACACCAGCCCTAAGTGGGAGTTGGGGAATACTGAGATGAAAGAAGAGTTAAGTTTCTAGTAACCATACAAAAATCCGTGCTGACAGTAATAGGGTTGATTTCGGTCTAGTAGAAACCCTGCCTGATGCCTCCTCAAGGCTGAGCAGGAGAGTGAGGAGGAGTTGTTGGACATATTGGAAATCTTGGGGATTGCTGACATCTGTTGAGAGAGAATAGCAGCTTCCCTTGGGTTGTGTAATTATTCATAGTCAAAATGACAAGATGGATCAAAGGGCCAACAGTGCCAGCCTGAGGTCGTGGCTCTAAATGCGTTTGTCTGAGGGACCCGGGTCAGAGCATTTCCCGGGAGTTGTAGACATGGTGTGACTGTACCAAAGGTGGGGAGTCTCTTTTATGCTGTTTTCCAGAAAGCACAAAAAGAAACAGAAAAAAGGCAAATGAGGTTGAATAAATAATGTAAACGTCTTTATTTAGAATTATTTATGGAGAGAGTGAAATTCCTCTACAGATCTGTTTTGGTTATCTATTGCTGTGCAATAAAACAGTTCACGACTTGGAGGTTTAAAATGATAATTTGTCATTATGTCCCCCAGTTCTATGGGTCAGCAGGGTTCCTACTTGGGATCTCTCATGTGGTTGGTGGTAAGATGTTGGCTGGGGCTTCATTCTCACCTGAAGGCTGGGCTGGGATGGATGCTAAGATGGTGCACTGACGTGGCTGGTGGTTGATATTGACTGTTGGCTTGGAGCTCAGGGGGTCCTTCCACCTGAGAACCCATACGAGGCCTCTCCACATGCTTGGCCTTCTCAGGGCATGCCACCTGGGTTCCAAGGAATCTCCCAAGAGTGAGTGTTCTAAGGGTAGAAAGTGAAATCTGGCCAGTTATGGGCTTCATCCTGAACTGGCGCATGGTCACGTCCTTTATATTCTATGGGTCAAAGCAATCCCAGGGCCCACCCTGATCCTGGAGGGTGGGAGATAGACCCCAACTCTTGATGGGGGTCTGCCAGGGTCACCTTGCAGAAGAGCATGTGAAATGGGAGGTTTTATTGTTGCAACCTTCTTTGGAATATATAACCTGTCACAAGATTTTAAAATCAAAATTGGATATAAAATCCCTTTAAAATAGGCATGTGCACTTTTGTATTCTTACAGCACATGAGCACATTCTTCTAATCTGCAGGTTGATTCACTCATTCGTTCAAAAGACTTTTATCTAGTGCGTGCTATGTGATGCATCATGGCCAATAAATGATGAGACGGGGAGGAATGCTAGAAACAGAGAGTAAAAGACACAGATAATGGTTTAGATAGAGAAAGACAAACACAGAGTGATATATATATCAGACAGCTGCTCTGCAGTTGGAGGGAGCCCAGTGTATAAACAGAGAAAGTGAGACTCTCACGAGGGGAGAGGGGGAGGAGAGCTGCGTGTTGGAGCTGATGAGGGGCAGCATAGGACCGACCCCCTCAGTCGTCCTTTCTCAACTCTGGAGACAGTGGTGGACTCTCACCCTGTGGGCCATGTTAAAACAAACAGAAATTTCTGTGGCCCAGAGAGTCCCTAAACCTGGATGTTAGTGCTTCTTTCTTTAAAGAGTAATTTGATTGAGTCGTAGACTAATACTGCTTTTAATGTTGGTGTTAAGCATTCTTTGTGATTGTACTTAATACAAACTCTTCTCGTAGCATTCTGGAAACTAAAGGATGGTCATGCCTCTAGTTCTCTTGCCCCTGTGAGTGTCATTAGAATATTTTCCCCAGGTATGTAAAAATATTATACACACTTGCTCAGACTCTCCTTAAAATCAGTTCCGAATCTGTGCCTTAGGGCCATTTGCAGGCTGCGTGAAATAATGCAGTCCAGATTTGTTGAAATATGAGGGCTTTTTTTTCCCTTCTGACATCTGTGCTTTCAGCATTTAGTGTTTTATTCAACATTAAAAAATTACTTTTGATCCTGAGTTGCTTTCAACATCACAAGTATAGATAGATTTGTGTAACCACCAAAAAAATCAAGATGCAGAACAGTTCCAGTATCCTCCCAAACTTGCTTGCGGTACTCCTTTATAGCTGGCCCCCCCACCCCAATAAGCCTTGGCAACCACTGATCGGTTCTCTTTCCTATGGTTCTGTCTTCTCAAGAATGTCATCTAGTAGAATCATAAAATATTTAACCTTCTGAGTCAGCATAATTAATACCTTTGTGATTCACCCATACGTTGTTTCAGGTATCAATAGTCCATTCCATTTTACTGCTGAGCAGTAGTCCATTGTATGGACAAACCACAATTTGCTTGTCCATTCACCTGTCAAAGGGCATTTGGGTTATTTCTGATTTTTGATGATTATAAATAGAGCTGCTTTAATATTTGTGTATGGATTCTTGCGAGAATATGGGTTTTCATTTCTCTATGGTAAATACTTAGGAGTGGGATTGCTGTGTCACATGGTAAGTGTGTGTTCAACTTTATAAGAAACTGCGAAACTGTTTTCCAGAGTGGCCGCACCATTTTGCATTCCTGTCAGCAATGTAGGAGGGTTCCTTTTCACCATTTTTGTTCTTCTTTCATTCCTGATCATGGAAGTTTTTCTGATATTAATTCCGTTCTGTATAAAGTGCTTTCTTTAGCAGTTCTATTACTGCAAGTCTGCTGACAATGAATTCTGTTAGTTTTGCTTCATTTGAAAATGTCACCTTCATGCCTTAAGGCTGTTTTCACTGGATGGGTATGGAATTCTGGATTGATATTTTGTTTCTTTGAGCGCTTTAAATATGCTGTTCCACATCCTCTGACCTTCATTATTTTTAATGAGAAATCTGCAGCCATTAAAATAGTTTTTCCTCTATAAATAATTTGTTGTTTTTCTGTGATTGCTTTTTAGGTTTTTTTCCTTGTCCTTGTCTTTAGTTTTTTGGCAGTTTGATTATTATATGTTTGGGTGTAGATTTTTTTGTGTTTATCTTCTTAGGGATTCACTGAGTTTCTTTATTTTGTGGGTTTATATTTTTTGCAACATTTAAGAAGTTCTTGGCCATTACTTCTTCACTCTTTTCCCCTCTCCTGGAGCTCTGATGATACAAATGTCAGACCAGTTAATTTTGCCCCATAAGTCTTTGAGACTCTGTTCATTTTGTTTTCAGCCTTTTTGTCTCTTTTGTTCAGATTCTGTAATTTTTATTGACACCTCTCTATCATCTCCATGCTAGTATCAATCCCATCCAATGAGATTTTTCTTTCAACTACTACTATATGTTTTCATTGAAAATTTCTGTTCTTTTCTTTTTTATATCTTCAGTTTCTTTGCTGAGACATTCCATTTTTCTGTAGGTTTCCAGAGTGCTTATCCTTCCTTGGAGCATTTTTATAGTAATTGTATTAAAATTTCTGTTAGGTAATTCCAACATCTGTGTCATCTTGTTTTTAATGTCTGCGGATTGTTTGAGATTTTCCTGGTTCTCTGTATGTTGGGTAATTTTGGATTGTATTGTAGAGACTTAACACATTATATTTTGGCTGTGAGACTTGAGTGTTGTTGAACCCTTATGAGGAATGCTAATTTTCTTTTGGCAGGCAGTTGATCCATTTGGGTTCAGCCACAAGTTCCAAACAGCCTTCTGTATTTGTGGTTCCAATGTCAGTCATGCTTTCGAAGCCTTTGTAGTGCTCTTTGGATCTGTCCCATGTTGCACCACGCTCTGGCCAGTCTGGGACCTGGGTGGTGTTCCAGTTTTCAGTTCTATTCTCAGGGTCTGTTTGGGGTCAGATCCACACATGCACAGCTCATGGTGGGGGGTCCTCAGGAATTTATAAAGAACTTTAAGGAATCGCTTTTCTGAATTTCTCCCTCCCCACAATCTCCCCTGTACTTTCTGGTTCCCTGGGGCTCTTGTTTTCAATCCCCTGGCACAAAACCTTCGGCTTTAGCTACCTGTTCTGCTACATACTCACCTTGACTGTGCCCGTGTCCAGGGCTAAGCAGCTGGAGGACAGAAAGAGCAAAAGGCAATGGGGTTTTACCACCTCTGGACTCCAGCTCCTCTGACTGCAGAGGTAAGTTCTTCTGCCTCAGAAGTTTACGCTTCTGCAGTCACCTGTTGCCATCTCCAGCACCACCTCCATAGCACCCCCTAGGGCTAGGGACAAGAGAATGAAGAAAATGAATTGGGTGCTCCCTACGCTTTTAATAAGGAAAGGCGTACCTATCTTTACACCCCACAAGCAGAGCTAGAAGTCTTCTCCAGGCACTCTCCCTTCCATGCTGGTGTCTACGCGTTTTGGGCTGTGTTAAGTTCAGGTCTCGGGGCATTGCCGAAGCCCCAAGTAGCTGCTCCCTGCGTTCGTTCAGTGGGAGAGATGGGCAGAGTGTGCTTACTCCAGAACCACAACCCTCAAGGTGTTTTGATCATGGTAGATAATTTGCAAATTTTATTTTCTATTTTGCCGTAAAACACAATAGCCCCAACCTCAATTTGAAAAGGATTGGCAGATTTCAAGTTGTTTCAAGATCCTATCCATTTTTTCTCCCAAGCAAAAACATCTACCTGCAGTGGTTTATTAGATTCCTTCATCAGTTATGTTCCACAGAACTTTGGGGGATGATGGAAATGTTCCACATCTGTGTGTGATAGCCACTTGCCTCATGTGTCCCTTTAGCACTTGAAATGTGGTTGGTGGGCCTGAGTACCCAAATTTTAAATCCTCTTTAATTTTAATTAACTTAAATTTCTGTAGCCCCGTGTGTCTAATGGCCCCCTTACAGTACAGCGCAGCTCGAAAACGTGCAGCTGCCCAGCTTGGATTCGGGGCGAGGGAAAGAACATCTCAATTTCTCCCTTTGCCAGTTCACACAGAAGTGTTTTCGCTGTAACTTCAGCGTTGTAACACGACACCTAGGTGCAGTGTTTTGATTTAGGTAATTCAGGAAGTGGCTCTTTTTCAATATGTGTTGCTAACTTTGGATAGCGTCCTGTGTTAGAGGCATATCCTCTGGGGCAGTTGAAAGAAAACGTCTTCGTCTTCGTATTACATTTTTGGCGGGGGTGGCGGGGGTTGGGGGAGCCCTATTGAACATCTCTGGCAACTCTGATTAAGCTGTTTAAGAAATGGCCTTGGGCAGGTTGACGTGGCCTCGGAAGAAGCCAACATTTTTTCACTGTTTCCTCCACCCATGCTTCTAGCTGAAAACCAAAGGAGGATTTATTCCACAATCTCATAATTGCGCGTTTAACATAAACTCGTGTCTCAGGCCCATATTTGGAAAATGAAACGTTATCATGCCCTTGTCTAATTTTTTAAGGAATGGTGAAGGACTGATCTCCAAAAGGATGTCTCCTTCTTGCTTAGAATAGGATATTTACCTAATTGCTTTTGGTTGCTGTGTGTGCTTTTAAAAATGAGAGGACTCTGCCGCCCTCCCTAATATTACTCCTGCAAAGTTAGCACTTGGATATCCTAATCTGTCAAGAGGAGGAAAGTTAATGTGATTAAAGTCACATTATTTTCTAGTTATATTAGGGAAAAAAAATCTGGTTTCACAATTGAGTCATTTGATTCCTCCAGTCTCTAATCTGGGGACTGTTTTCCTAGGCTGAGGTGTCACTTACAGAGAGGTGTCACTGTCAGTCACAGGAAGAACCTGTTAGTTGGAAGTGTGCAAACTGCCTGTTTACTGCGAGTGACGGGCTTAAGAACAGGGAGTGCCTTCTTGTGGTTTCTCCCTTTGTTGTCCTAGGAGAGAACTGGTGGAGATCTTTTTAAGCCTTTTATTGCCGTATAGAATTACCGTATTTGAAAACTATACTGAAAAAAAGTTTTAGCCTTAGCTTTTACTTTGGAGATTTTGTAGGTCACAGAGAACCGAGTCAAAGACTTGGCTGTTTGGGGGAGAGTATTTTGCAAAGCACAAAAATTCCTGGCTAAGGGAAATACTGTGGCTATTTAAATTTCCTTTTGAGGAAGGCTGTCCGTGAGAGCAGTGTGAGGGAACTTGATCGTCATGATTCACCCTCGCGCCTGCAGAGCAGACAGAAGGAAGACATAACAGCGTGTGGGACATCAGCACAAGTGAAACATATGGTGCATTTGGATTTACCAAGATCTGATTTATCTGTTCCTTTATGCATGCTCCGTTATGGTGAAAATAATCTATCTTTGAAATAAGTTGTTGTCTAAAACGAGCACGTTCTGAACACATGCTGGCCTCGTTGACTCCTCTGGCGTGGCCTCATGGACGTTGGAAACAGTAGATTTGGGACTTCTGCTTGGAAGGGGAGCCAGTTTACCGCAGACCCTCTTGATTCCTGTGACTCTTGCAGTCCAGGCTGGGCGTCCTCCGCGTGCTTTGATGTACGGCGGCGTTTTCCTGCAAAGCTTGGCACGAGAATCATACCGTCTCTAAGTCGTAATTGAGACTGGATGATGGGGCTGGAATAGCGTCCCTTTTGCAGTGTGTGCATTGACGCTGCTTCCTGTTTCATGCTCCTTCTCCTCCTCGTGTCCGGGGCCGTATTCTCAGCTCCCAGGAGAGGGCTGGATAGGGGACGGAGAGTGGGTTCATTGATGCGGAGTGGAACGTGGGTTTTGCTCCATTGCAAGAACCAGGCCCAAACCAAAGACGAGTGTGTCAGAAACGGGTGGACCTGTTTCCCAGGGTGATGTCTGGTAATCTAACCAGTCGTGGGTCCTTTCCGGTTGAGTTTAAATTTTAGGGGACACGGATGAGGAAGTTAGTCTGCCTACGAGGATAAGGATGGGAACCTTGTGTGTTGAAGTGGGTCCAAGAGTTCATCTCCCAAACGGAGGCCACCTCCTGCTTTCCCTGAAACCACTCTATTTTCCACTTTGTTCCTGCTTCCTTGCCTTTGTTCTAGCTTTTACATGCCGGAGCCTGTCCCCTTTCCCTTCCCAATTGCAGCGTCTCCAAATTTTATCGAGATTATAATTTACATACAAATGCAATTCAACATTTAAAGTGTGCAATTCAGCAATTTTTAGTATATTCATAGAGTTGCGCAACCATCTCCACCGTCACTTTTAAAACATTTTCATCACCTCAGAAAGAAACCCATTCCCTTCAGCCACCATCCCATCTCCCCGTCCCCCACCGCTCAGCCCAGTCCTTCACGAATGTGCTTCTGTCTCTAGGGATTTGTCTCTGCTGAGCATTTCATGTAAATGGAATCATCCGTATGTGGTCTCTGTGGCCAGCTGTTTTCTCACTTAGCTTAATGTCCTCACGGTTCTTCCATGTGGTAGCATGTGTCAGACTTCATTCCTTTTAATGGCCAAGTAGTATTCTATTGTATGGCTAGACCACATTTTATTTGTTTATTTATCGGTGTGTGGACATTTAGGTGGTTTTTACTTTTTGACTCTTACGAACAATGCTGCTGTGAACATTTCTGTGCAAGTTTTTGTGTGGACATGCGTTTTAATTTCTTTTGGGTATATGGGCATACCTTGGAGATATTTTGGGTTCTCTTCCAGACCACCACAATAAAGTGAATGTCGCCATAAATCCTGTCACATGAACTTCTTGGTTTCCCAGCATATAAAAGTTATGTTTACACTATACTGTAGTCTTTTAAGTATGCCAATAGCATTATGTCTAAAACAGCAATGTGCCTACCTTAATTCAAAAATGCTTTATTGCTAAAAATTGCTAACAGTCATCTGAGCCTTCGATGAGTCATAATCTTTTTGCTGGTGTAGGATCTTGTAAAAAATGCAATATCTGCAAAGCTCAATAAAGCAAAGTGCAATAAAACGAGGGATAACATCTGAGAATGGAATTGTTGCGTCATATAACTGTATGCCTAACATTTTGAGGAGCTGCCAGACTGTTTCCCAAAGCAACTGTACCCCTTTATATTCCCACCAGCAGTTGTGTGAGGGTCCCATCTTCCCTGTATCCTTGCCCACAGTTGTTATTATGTATCTATTTGATTGTAACTATCTTATAAGGTGTGAAGTAGTATCTCATTGTGATTTTGATTTGCGTTTCATGGATGGCAATGATGTTGAACATCTTTTCATGTGCTTATTTGCCATTTGTGTATCATTGTTAGAGAAATGACTATTCAGATCCTTGGGCCATATTTTTATTATTTGTCTTTTTTGTTATTTAGTTGTGTTTGTCTTAGTCACTTGGGCTGCCATAACAGAATACCATAGACTGGCTGGCTTCAAAAACAGAAATTTATTTCTCGCAGTTCTGGAGGCTGGAAGCCCAAGATCAAGGTGCCAGCATAGTGGGTTCCTAGTGAGAGCTCTCTTCCTGGCTTGCAGACGGTCCCTTCTCGCTGTCCTCACATGGCGGAGAGACAGTATGAGCTCTCATCTCTTCCTCTTCTTATAAGGGCACTAATCCCATCATGGGGTCCCCACCCTGATGACCTCATCTAAATCTAATTACTTCCCAAAAGCCCCAGCTCTAAATACCATTACCTTGGGTGTTAGGGCTTCAACACACGAATTTTAGGGGGACATATCATTCAGTCTGTAACAGTGTTCCTTATATATTCTAGATACAAGTCCCTCATCAAAGATGTCATTTGCAGAGTTTTTCCCCCATTCTGTAGATGTCTTTTAACTTTCTTGGTGATATTCACTGAAGCACAAAAGTTTTTAATATCGATGAAGCCCAATTTATGTATTTGTTTCTTGCCTTCTGTTTTGTAGTCATAACTTAGAGAGCATCATCTAACTCAAGGTCATGAAGACTTACAGCCATGTTTTCTTCTAAGTATTTTATAGTTTTAGCTCTTGCATTTAGGTCTATGATCTATTTTGAGTTAATTTTTGTGTATTTTGTGAGGAAGATCCCAGCATCAGTTGAATTGTCTTGGCAGCCTTGGCAAAAATCAGTTGACGTAAATGTGAGGGTTTATTTCTGGGCTTTGAGTTCTGTTCTGTTGATCTATATGTCTATTCTGTTTTAGTACCATGCTGTCTCAGTTACTGGGAAGTGTGAGACCTCTAACTTTGTTGTTCTATTTCAATATTCTTTTGGCTCTTCTGGGTCTCTTGCATTTCCATATCAATTTTAGGAGAAGCTGGTCAATTTCTGCAAAAAAAATCCAGTTGAGATTTTGGTAGGATTCTTGTTTAATCTATAGAAAAATTTGGGGAGTTTTGCCATCTTAACAATATTAAATCTTCCAATCCATGAGCATAGGATGTTTTTTCATTTACTTAGATCTGTATTTCTTTCAACAATGTTTTGTATTTTTCAGACTTTAAGTTTTTTCTTTTTTGGCTGAAATTTATTCCTAAATTGTTCATTTTTTGGGTACTATTATAAGTGGAATTATTTTCTTGATTTCATTTTCAGATTGTCCATTGCTAGTGCATAGAAATACAGTTGCTTTTTGTATGTTAATTTTTGTATTTATATTTTGTATATTGATCATCCATATGCTCACAGGTGGATTAAATATCTCCCCTGTGAAGCTGGTCCTTCTTCCTGACTCCTCTGTTCCTGATAAGGTCCCTGTCTTCTTCCAGAGAGCAGGAGACAACCTTGGGTTGGATTCGATGTTTTTCACAATCAGGGATGTCCCCTGTGTCCTGCCTTGCTTCTTCACAAACCCCACAGCCCCCTTCTCACAGTGGAGGAGAGTGGGCTTGCCTCCTTGCTCTCTCCCCTCCCAGAGGTGGAAGGTCTCTGTAAGCTGGTCATGGGCTCACCTTTCCAGAAGTCCCTGCTAGGAAGGGCCTGAGACCTTGAGCCCTTCCTGTGGGTCTCCTGTTTCCTCCTGTGCCTTCCTCAAACTGCCCAACTGGAAACTCCGCTTGCCTCCCGGAGAAAGGCCTCCTGCCCTGCAGCTTTTCCAGAAGGAGCCCCATCACCTATCTGGATAGCATCCTGGGCCTGCAGAACCACACCCTCCCTAGTGCCCCTCTGAGTGGGTTGGGGATGGGGGTGGCTGGGTCTTCTCGCTGCAGTTTTCTTTGTGATGCTCCCACCAGCTGGAGCTGCGCACACCTGTTGTGGCTCAAGCACATGTCAAAGGACAGACTGTAGTTCTTAGGAACTTTACTCTACAACACTCCAGAAAATACCCTTGCCTTCATCAGAATCTTTATTGGGTGTTTGGGAGAAAGACTTTCAAATGTTAGGTCTAATCAGGGCTGAGTTACCCCCGCTGGGACTTTCATGATCCTCACCCTTCATTTGGGGCAGAGTCAGTGCTGGCATCTCCTCGTGGGTCCCCAAAGTTCTCATTGACTGGCCTGCCCTGGCTGGGCCTTGCTCTTGGCTGGATCCATAGGCTCCTGAGCCGTCTGCCCCATTGGCCTTTCTAGCATCTGTGCTTCATCACTCCTCAGCGGGGGCTCTGGAAGGCCGGACTGGGTCCCATGTGATGACTGACATGGTGTGTTTAGGAGGTGGATACTGGGACCTGATTCACTGGCCCTGATACGTCACTAGCTGTGTGACCTTGGGCAAGTTACTCACCCTTTCTGTGCTCCAGTTTCCTCACCTGTGAGGCGAGCTGTTGGTGCTAGCCTCCAAGGTGAGTGCCCTTGTTATTACTGCGTGAGAGTCCATAAAGTGTTAAGTGGACTTGTAAAATCACTCTTTTTTAAAAAAGCATGTAAATGGACCTTATTTGTAGGGCAGATTTTGGTTCACAGATAATTTGGGTGGAAGGCACGGAGGTTTCCCATATACCCCTGCCCCGCACACGCGTGGCCTCCGCCTCCATCAGCATCCTCATCATCGTGGGTTTGTTACAGTCGATGGACCTGCACTGAGACATCCACAGCACCCAGAGCCCAGAGGGGCTTTAACTTAGGGCGCACTCTTGGTGCGTAGTCTGTGGATTTGGACAGATGTCTAATGACGTGAATCCACCCTCGGAGTGTCACGCAGAGTAGCTTCACTGCCCTAAAAGTCCTTTGTGCTTCCCTTGTTCATCCCTCCCTCCCCCTGCCCCCCGGCAACACTGAGCTTAGTGTCTCCGTGGTTTGCCTTTTCCAGAATGTCATACAGTTGGAATCACACAGCATGTGGCCTTTTCACATTGGATTCTGTCACTTAGTGATAATGCATTTCAGGTTCCTCCAGGTCCTTTCATGGCTGGCTAGCTCGTTTCTCTTCAGTGCTGAGTAATACTCCAACTCCTCTGAATGGCTCTCTTATTTTAAAGCCAGTATTTGGCCTCTGTGAACTCAGACCTGTGCTAGGGAGCTGCGGTTCTCCACCATTAGCCTGGGGGGCTTGTTACACAGATTGCAGCCCCACCCTCAGGTGCTTGATGCTATAGGTCTGGGGTGGGGCCTGAGAGTCTGCATTTCTAAGGACTTCCCAGGGCTGCTACTGACCACTAGGCACTTCGGGAACCACTGTTCTGTAGGGTATGTGTGTGCATGCATGTGTGCATGCACGTGAGTGTGCACATGTGCACACATACGTGTGCACGAACATGTATGTGCACACACGTGTATGCATGTGCATATGTGCACGTGTGCATTCATATGAGTGCATGTGTATACCTGTGCATGCATGCACAAGTGTATCTGTGTACCTGTAAGCACGTGTCCATACTTGTGTACCTGTGCGTGCATGTGTATACTTGTGTATGTGTGTTCACATGCACACACATATGTGTGAGTGTGCATTTGCATTTGTTTATGTGTGTATATCCGTGTGCATCTTTCCATTGCCCAGGTGGGCTGCTGATGGTCACCACCCTCCCCAGGTCAGCCCTGGGGTGGGACAGAGGAGCCCAGGTTGGGGGCTGCAGGAACATGGGCCCCCGGGACAGCCCGGGTGGGCATTGTCTTTATTCCCCAGTGTTGTAGTCAGGCGGGGCCGGGCAGCCTCTGCCCCCGGCCGGATTCTGAGTGGGACCCGGCCTGGGTTTTCATTTCCTGGGCTGGCTTCCTCCTAGAGCCAGAGGACCTGTGGGCGTAGTTTCCACCCCTCTTCACATTCACCCCTTTATTTTCTCATGTTCGTTTCAACAGGATTTATGCTCGATTAAGTTACTCTCTTTTATCATAATTAAAGAAAAATGTGGTGGGAGAGCACTCCAAACTCGGCTCAATGAAAACCAGATTGTTGAACCTGCAGGCAGACAAGCGCGGCCTGTCGCGCCTGCGCTGGCGTGTCCCCGGCCTCCGGGGAGACCGAGGGGCCGTGGCCACGGCTGCCTGCCCCCCCATCCCTGGGCCTGCCGAGGTGCTGGGCCCACAGTTGGCTTGAGTGCAGCCACAGCCCGGCTCATGGAGGCCCTTCCTGGAGGCCTGCGAGCCCCTCCTGCACAGCCCGCGTGACGTCTGTGGAGAGTGCCTCTGCTGGCTCAGTCCCCCAGAGAGGTCGCCTTCGCTCATAAAGGCGACACTGTGTCCGCGTCCCGATGCCACCCTGCTGGTCTCAAAGCCCTCACTGCTCGCCAGGGCCAGGGAGGTGAGGGCCCTGGAGGACGTGACTCAGCGAGGTCGAGGCTGGCGGCGGGGAGGGTCTGGATGCGGAACAAAGACTAACAGGCTGCTGCTTGTGAAATTGCTTCTGTGGTATACGTGGGAGGTTTCGAATGCTCAGGGACGGAGCTCCGAGGTCACAGACCTGCAGAGCTGGACGGGGAGGGGAGGAAAGGGTGCTGAGGAGGGGCGACGGCCACCAGTGAAGTCAGGAGCTGTTGTCCAGTCCCTGTTCTGCTGCCCCCCTCCCACCCCCCACAAGTGTGCACTGGGTGCCCTGGTTAAGGGGCCGTTAGCTGTGTGGGTGTGAGCATGGATTCTGGAACCTCGCAGCCCGGCTCCCAGTCCTGGCCCTGCTGCCTACCAGTAGGGTGAGCCTGGGAGAGCGACTTCTGCAGAGGATGGCCACGTTTGTTCCTCTGTCCATTGTGGATAATAAAAATAATACCCATTGTATGGGGTCGTCGTGGCGACTGAATGAAATCACACACCTGAAGCATCCAGAACAGCCGGCATCCAGCAAGCGTCGGGAATCGTCGCTGTTGTTATGGGCTGTCTGTCTCAGGAGGCAGGCCTCGGACCACGGCATTGTCCCGGTCAGTCGGGCTGCCGTAACAGAGCACCACAGACTCGGGGCTTGAGCCACAGACATTTATCATCCCTTAGTTCTGGGGGCTGGAAGTCTGAGATCGGGGTGTCAGCAGGGCGGCTCCTTCCGAGGCCTCTCTCCTTGGCTTGCAGAGGGCCGTCTTCTCCCTGTGTCCTTGCCTGGCCTTCCCTCTGTGTAAAGAGAGACTGCCCCCTGGACTGTGGAGGAGGCCAGTGTCCAGGGAAGGTGATGCAGGGAGATGGAGGGAGGTCAGGTTTGTCACTCAGCTGGTGCTCACTGAGCCCTTCGTGTGCTGGCACCGGGCACGCAGCGCCTCTGCCCTGACGAGGCTGACAGTTCTGGGGTCTGTCCTCAGTCCTGTCTGCCTCTTAGACCCTCACCTACCACCTGGTTGCAGGAAGCTCATGGGGATGCACTCGTAGAAATATCACCGACTTTGGCTAAGGCATTCTTTGTTCAGCCACATTTCATGAATCCTTGTTTTGCTGACAGTTCACCCTTTCCTCTCGTCTTCTGTGTCTCTACCATTTTACGCAGTCCGTACGGGCCCCACGGCACTGTCAGACCGCGTTGGACATTCATACGTGGAATATGACAGAACTCAGCTGTTCATGCTTTACTGTCATGGTATCAGCCCTGTGCATCGTCAATTCACGTAGCAGGATGTCAAGCGGGATATGTCTTGTTGTCTTGAATTGGCAACCAAGACTCAAGCTGAGGAGAGCTGGGTGAAGTGTTCCTAGGGGTGGTCCCCACTCTGCAACTCTCCCGAGCAGGCCCTGCCACCTCCAACGCTGGGTCCACCTGAATCTCCTGCTCATGACGATTGGAGGGTAGTGAAGGGAAGGAAGCTGGACAGTGGTTCTCCTAGCCACCTCAGTTTTGTCACAGTGTCTTGCATGACCACAAAGTTGATCCATGTCGATGGCTCATGTGATGTCCTGGGCTTCCTCATCTCCAGGCACTTCTCCTTCTCCCCGCGCCTACACCCAAAGCTCTGTTATCTGGGAAAACCTCCCCTCCTTCCACGTCGTGGGAGCCGCCAGCCCACCTGACCTGTTCACAGTGTGGTCACCACCCTGCCTATTCACCGCGCACGCACCTTTTCTGGTACTCTTTCTTCAGGTCTTTAAACTTGGTGCCTTCTGGTCATTTAGTCCTGGCACCATCTGGTAAGGCCCAGCCCTGGAGAAGTCCAGCTGGCTGTGGTCTTTGAGTCTGGGCCTGGGCAGCTGTGCACAGCTGGAGGGCATCCCATCCTGTTCGAGTGGTCCCATCCTGTTCACTTGTGATCAGGACCCCCTGTGGGGTCTCTCACTGTTTGGCCGACTCATCACCTCGCTTGGGGGGCTTGTCGTCTTCTGCTCCACAATGATTATTTTCATCCGTTCACTCAACCGGGATTTCTTGAGTGCATTCATGGAGCTTAGGTTCAAGAGGGAGCAGAAAAGCAATAAGCAAGCAGACAAAGCTGGATAGTGTTAAGTGATGTGCCGCACATCAAGCAGGATGTTGCGCTGGGTGACTGAGACCAGCTTCACTTGCCCAGTTAGAAACCTCCCTTCCTTTCACCTCCTCGCATGTTCCTGCCTTTTGAGTGACAGAGAAGAAAGACGGCTTCAGAAGGGAAATCCCTCATGTTCCTGGCCTGCATCCTACCAGCATCCTTGGCTTCTCCCTTCCTGCTAGGATGGAAAAGATGTCTTTCTTTTTGAAGGCCAGTTCCTTGACTTACTTTGTGGACCTCATTCTTTTCCAGCTTATTATGGGCTCACATCGTCTTGCATTGATTTCGTTTGTTTGTTACCCTGACCTGTCAGCTGGATTCTTCTCGTCTCGCTTTAGATGGCTCAGATTTCCTGCATTTGGGGATACAGTTCTGCCCACCACACCTCTTGAAGGAAGTCGCCCTGTATTACATCTCGAATGCACCCCCTGGAATGGAATGGAGTGGGGTGGAATTAGTTGCTTTATTTCCCGTCACACACTGGGTAGTTGTATTGTAGTCATATCCAATATTAGGAGAGGCGAAAGCAGTCCCGAGAACACTAGGAGGTCGTAACGAGCCAGATGAGTTTATTTGATACAACAAAGTTTCTCCAAGACAGAGTTAAATGAGGCAAACAAAAGGTATATATTTTTTAAAGTGGTGAAACTATTATTAATTGCAGTTGGTTCAGATTGTCTGTGTATAAAAAATGCAGGGAACTCAAGTTAAACATTTTAGAACTGAGAAGGAGACATGGCGAGTTGGCTGGATTCAGGGTCAACTTAGACACATCAGTATCGTTTTTCTATCCCTGTAATAAACTATGAGAACAAGCAATGGAGAATAGTCCTGTGCACAGTAGCAACAAAACCCATCAGATACCCAGGAGTAACCTTCGTAAGGTGTGTGCAGCAGCTCTGTGACTTACTGAAGGATGTAAAAGAAGGTTGGATTAACCCGGGAGGGAAACCGAATTGTTGGATGGGAAAGCAGTATATGAAAGATACCAGTTCTCCTGACATTAACATATAAATTTAATACAGTTCCATTTAGTACCCCAGTAAGTTATTTTATAGAATTTGGCTTGCTGTTTCTAAAATCCGTGTAGAATTGAAAATTAGCAAAAAGAACCAAGGTAATTTTGACAAAGAAAAACTACTGTGGTCTTTGTTCTATCTGATATCAAAATATGTTATAATAATGAAATAGACAAATAGATCGAAGGAATAGAATAGGTAGTGCATTAACAGACCCACAGAATATATGGGAATTTATTAAATGATAAATATCCCCTTTCAAGTGAGTGGGGGAAATATTGAAGTTTTTAATAAATAGTGTTGGAATAATTTAAGTGTGCTTTTGGGAGAATATCATATTAGACATCTGCTTTCTACCAGTCACCGAAAAAAAAAAAAAAAAAAAAGAAGGATATAAGAATTTGTTTATGACCTTGGAGTAGGGAATTCATTCTTAAATAAGGCACCAAACTCCATAATAGAAATGATAAATCTTAGAAGCTCTGTTGGGCAAAGGATATTAAAAAAGGAATTTACAGAAAGGAGTAAAAAAATAGACAGTAAAATTAGAAAAAATACTCATCTTTAGTAGTTGTGCAGTTTCTCAGTCTGTTGTAACAAATACCATAAACTTAATTGCTCAAAACAACACAAATGTGTTCTCTTAGACTTCTGGGGGTCAGAAGTCTAAAATGGGTCGTGGGGCTATGCTGCTGCTGGAGACTCAGGGGAGAATTGTTTCTGTGCCTTTTTTAGCTTCTGGAGGTGCCCACATTCCTTGGCTCCTGGCCCCTTCCTCCGTCTTCAGAGCCCGCAGTGGAGCATCTTCCAGGCTCTCTCCCTCTGCTTCGTTGTCACATCGCCTCTTCTTACCCTCCTGTCTCCCTTTTATAAGGACCCTGGTGATGACATGGGACCCACTGGGATAATCCGGGATAATCTCCCATCTCAAGGTCCTTCACCTAATCACGTCTGCAAAGTCCCTTTTGCCATGTAAAGTAACAGAACAGTAGGTTCTGGAGATCAGGACATGGACATCCTTGGTGGCCTGTGATTCTGTCTACCACACTAGTATTAGGAAACAAAATGAGTTATGATTTTTAGCCATCATTTTGTCAGGGTTTGAGGAGTTCGTTAAGGGCTGGTGAGGGTGTGGGGAAATGGGCATTTTCGTAGACTGTGGATTGTAGATCGTGCATCCGTTTTGGAGGGCAATTAGCCATCTTTCTTAGAATCAGCCACGCGTGCCCCATGGACCTGGTGATTGCGTGGCTTGGGCTTGCGTTCCAGACTCCCTGAGTGTGAGGTGCCGGGTGTAGGAGGTATTCCTGGCAGTGTTGTTTGCGAAAGAGAAAGAGAAGCATTAACTCTTCGTTGCCTTGGAAATGGCCAAAAACCCCCAAAAACAAACTCACAAGCATGGCATATTCATTCTAAGGAATATTATACATTTTCTGTGAATGAAATGAAAAAAATGAGGTGGCTCTGATTTCAAAGATCATGGCTCGGTGAACAAAAGTCATTTGTAAAATAACATGCGTACGGTGATGCTATTTAGGGAAAAAGATACACTCAAAACAACATATTTCTGTGGCGGAGAAAGATTTGGAAGCATAAATGACACAGTGCGAACTGGTTGTGTCCGGGGAGGAGGAGCTAAGTCAGAGGGAACCTCAGCTGTGTGTACGCGTGGCTCAAAGTGGGCAGTGCTTTCACCTCCCTTATGCACAGTGTAAAAGAAGGGTGGAAAAGCAGGGGCGGCTTACTTGAAACAAAAGGTCAGATATTGGGTGGTGAGCCCCTAGCAGTGTGGGTTCTTTGGGAACGTGAATGGGATTCCTGGGCTGTGGGTTCCGTGTGAGCTTGGCCGTGTGGCTGGGTCGGAGGCTCAGGCAGGAGCCTCGGCTCTTGGCAGTGGGCTTCCTTGTGAGTGTTAGTCCTCACGGCAAGTTGAAGAGCAGAACCCGGAAGCACATGTCAGAGGTTGCGTTTTCTCACCACTGGGGCCACCTGGCTCGTCCGTGTGGCAGTTTATCTCCACCTCTGGGGCCCCTTCGGCTGGTCTCTTGTTCTCTGTTGCTGCCCCGGGACTCTCAGTGTTGAGATAAGAGAAGCCTGGGAATGCTGTGTGACGGTGGCTGGGATGTACAGTGGAGTTTGCGGGCACAGTGCCTATGAGGCGCCTGAAATCACAGAACCACACAAACGAGTTTGGTCCCACATTACAGTTGACCAAGATGATCTCGCACAGCAAGCAGCCGTCCTGTCGTCGGCTCTGGAATGACACAGTGTGAATATGGACACTTCAGTGGGCTTGTGGATGGTGACGGCAGAGGTCTTGGGCTCTCAGTTCTCTCGGGTGGAGTGTTAAGAATCCTCATTTTCCTAGAGAAGAGTACTTCTGAGAGTTGAGATTGCTTTAAATGTCTTTGAACACAAAAGTATTGCATGTGTTTCTTTCCTTCATGTATTACCTGAAGATTATTATAAGAATGTCCCCAACTGTAGGCCAGCAAGAGTCTGGCATGATAGTATGTACTAAAGCCTTATGTCCTGCTGTTTATTGAAAAAGTAATGCTTCAGGCAAACTGGGGAAGAAAGTGGACAGCCCTGTGCACCTAAGTCATGCCTCCTTGCGTCTCTGGGTGGGTGGACACGCAGATGTCCAGCCCTTTCTGAAAAACCAGCAGGGCTTAGATCAACCTCCCTCCCTTGCTTTAATGACCTTAGAACCTCTCTCTGAATCCTGACCTTTGGGGACGTTCTCAGGAAAGTGTCCTTCATCTGGCTCATGGAGTGGCCTTTTCCCCTGATTGATGAGAACCAGTGTGCATCCCTTATTGGGAATAGAAATCAAGAAACAGAATCAAACCAACACATTTCCTTGTCTGGTTTTTCCATAAAGCACATCCCCCGCTCAGGTGTGAGAAGACTCGGGTATCATTAGTTTTGTGCCCCAGGTAAGAAACCCCTTCAAGTTTCTGCTTGCTCTGAAAGATTCCACAATATAAATAACTTTTTCTGTAAAAGGCTCATCTGTTTTACATTTCGAGGCCGTTTCGACACCGCTGGGTGGGGGATGCTAGCCTGGGAGTTCTGTGGAAGCTGGTGTATGCGTACTTCCCAGCCTGGAGAATGAGCCTCTGTGCTTCTTATAAGATCAAAGACGGATCGCGTTCAGCCGAGCAGAACTTCCGCTCTGGGGAGTGTAATTTTTGGGGGCGGTGAAGACAGGAAGGATGCCTTCTTGCTCGGCAGCACCCTCTTGGATGCAAAGAGCAGGGTCCACCGTATGCTGGGGGTGTTCTCACCTGATCTCCCGCCTCACCCAACACAGAAATGAGAAGAACAGCGAGTTAGCGGATAGTTGCATCTTACCTGTTAAGACTTATTTTTAAAGGTTGGAATTGTTGCATTGTTTGTTGCCTCTCCCGTCATCTCCTCTGGCGTCCTTGGAGCCTGCCTACGTTGGGGGCTGCTGGGGACTGAATATCTGTGTCCCCCAAATCCATATGTTGAATCCCCAACTCCCAGTGTGATGATGTCTGGAGGTGGGCTTGGGGAGGTGATTATGTTTAGATGAGGTCATGAGGGTGGGCCCTGTGATGGGATTGGTGCCCTTATAATCAGAGAATCAGACCAGAGCTCGCTCTCTGGACCATCTGAGGACAGGGAGAAGGCAGCTGTCTGCAAGCCAGGGAGAGAGTCCTCACCAGGAACTGAATCTGCCGGCAACTTGACCTTGGACTTCCAGCGTCCAGAACTGTGAGAAATAAAGGTCTGTTGTTTTAGCTGCCCATCTGCAGTGTTTTGTTCCAGCAGCCCAGCTGACTGAGGCAGGGGCGTTAGGTTTGGGAGCCCTACGGGGCGTATTCAGGCTGCTGTGTGGCATGTGAATGCAACCTTCTGTGTTTCCGTGCATTGCACAGAGAAGCAGGGGGATAAGTAAGTACTCAGTAGGAAATGTGACCTTGAAGGGACCTCTGGGAGCTCAGAGAGGCATAGCCCTGCCTGCTATAATTAACATAGGCCTCTGCCGAATGAGAGGACCCAGGAGAGGGATGGAAGGTGACCTCGCCCAGGAGTCAGGTACTGTGCCCTCTCCCCCAGCCCTCGGCTTGGAGCCTGTTGGGATTGGGGGGCAGTGCTCCTTTCCAGACCCCAGCCTGTCCCAGCTATTTGTGGAGCTGGTGCATGCTGATACCTTGAATCTCATCTCATTCCTCTGTTGAGTTTTCTGAAAGTGGGACAGGGTTCTAGCCTGGGCTCAAGGGCTATTGTGAATGGCTGCCCATACAGTAGCCCCAGGATACTTTTGAGAAGGATGGGGGTCATGCTCACTTCAAGCCCAGACTCCTCTGTGCAGCTGCTGCCTCCCACCCTCTTTGTTCCCCACTTCTACCCCACATTGTTTTGTGCCTTGGTGCCTTTGCACATGCTGTTCCCACAGCTTGCCATGTCCTTCCCTCCATTTCCTGGGAGATCCACTCATCTTTGAGCCTTGGCTCTGCCCATGGCATCTCCACACTGTGTGCTCTGGTTGGCCTGGTATCTGATGGGCACAGCTTCTTACGCATGTCTTTATGCACTTAGACACACAGTTTCTGGACGCACAGTTCTGTCCCTGAAGTCATTGATATTTGGATCATGGGCTTTTCCAGGGTCACGTGTCCCATCTTTCTTGGAAGGCAAGGGAGCAATAAATAGAAAGACAGTCTCCAGCCCCGCAGCCTTCCAAGGGTGCTCTCCAGGGCACTGGATTCAAAGGAAGTTCACCCACTGAGGGGGCAGCGAGACCCCAAACCCCAAACCCCTCACACACTTGAACAAGGTAGATCCCTCATGTGTTGAGCTGTGAGGTTTCACCTGAGATTTCCTTCAAGGAAATGGTTCGGCTGCTGAGCTGAAGACTGTCGTGGTCAGCTTGGGGTGCCACAACTGAACAGCACAGACTGGGGGCTTACACGACTGACACTGACTTCTCACAGCTCTGGAGCTGGCAGTCCAAGGGCAGGGTGCCGGCACGGTTGGTTCTGGTGAGGGCTCTCTTCCTGCTTGCAGACTGCCTTCTTGCTGTGTCCTCACATGAGAGAGAGTGCTCTTGGATCTCTTCCCCTTCTTATAAGGACACCAGTCCTGTGGGATCAGGGCCCCACCCTCACGACCTCACTTTACCTTTGTCACCTCCTCATAGTCCCCATCGCCAAATATAGTCATATTAGGGGTTAGGGCCTCAACGTATGGATTTGGGGGGACACTGGCCAGTCTAGAGCAAAGTCCAGATCCACTGTACAGCATCTTAGTTTTAAGATGAAGAGTTTGAGGCTTAGCTTGATCAAGGTCATCCAGATTCGACCAGCAGGCCTGGGACCAGGCCCCCGTCACCCCCACCACCCTGTTGGGCTGTTGGTGTAATCACCTAGCCCACAGGAGTTCTCGGAGGCGGCATGCCCTCCTCTTGTATCACAGCCATCTCTGACCATGCCGGCTCACTGCGGTCAGTTCTGCCAGCTGCTGCTTAGAGCTTCTCGTGGCCGTGCTCACATCGGTGTCTGTATTTGTCAGCACTCACCAAGATGTACACCTAAAATGGGTGCATTTTACTGTCTGTGACTTATACCCCAGTGTAGTTGATTGAGTCGTTCTTTGGTGGGACGGCGTGCTGTGGGTGTACGCCCCTTTGAGTCTACCCCAGAAGAATGGTGGGTCAGGGTTGGAAGCGCGCTCATCAGGAATTCTCATGTGTTTGTCGAGTGGGCGAGTTTTGTGTAAGAATTAAATGGTGATGAGAAGGACGGTGGTTTTTCAGGATGGATTTTTCGTGAATGTCCTTTGGGTTCAACACCTCTTTCAGCAGAGTTGGCCAGGGATTCTCAGCTTTGCGGGGAAGACCTGACCTTGCGGCAGCCTCAGAAGAGATGACGACCCCCCCGGCCGTGAGTCAGGGCCTGGCAGCCCAGGCTGGACACTGGGGGTAAGGGATGCTGGAGGGAGGGGTCCAGAGGCCCCACTGTGTCCTGTGTTGCTGGACAGAGGGCCATTTCTGAGAAAGTGCTCCCCGTCCCGCTGGGGGCACCTGGGGGTGGGGAGGGCAGGGAATCGGGACCCGTCCGTACACCAGCTGACCACTGTAACTTCTCCTATTTTTGATTGGACTCAATTTTGAACTGTGTCAAGAATGCATTTTGCTTTATTTAGCAGCATTTTGCAAACCGTGAAAGGGTTGCTTTAAGTCAGGACACGTGTGGAGAATGCAGGAATTATTCCTCCCTGCTTTCTCCCTTCAGCCCTGACCCACAGGACGACAGCTGAGATTATGGAAAAGAATTACTAAATGGGGCCTTTTTTGCCTCAGTGAATTCATCCAGGTTCTGGCTTTCCTTTCAACCCTGCCAAGTGTGTAGGTTCTGGAGGCATCATGGTGTTCCCCAGCCACAGAGGGAACCTGCTCTGTTGCAGACTGCCGAAACATCTTGAGTAAAACCACAGTGTGTGTGACAGCGATTGGCAGAGAAGTCAGTCGTGGCAGCGTCCTTGGGTCTGTCTTCCTGCCCCAGGCTAGGAACAAGTGCCTGTCTGTGGAAGGAGCCAGAGCGCAGAGCCCACTGCGCCTTCCTGGAGGAGGCCCCGGGACCAGTCAACAGTGTTTCTTTGTGCTCCCGGCTCCCAGGACGCACGGCCTGAAGCTGGTAGCTGGAAGTCTAGCCACCAGGCAGCGGTTTAAATCAAAATAATCACTTTAAGAAACGGTAGGGAGCTTAGCTGGAGAACCATTTCCTCTGCCCGAAATGCACACATTCTGATTTATGCTGCTGGCTCTGAGTGGCTTGCTGAAACTCAGTTATGATGACGCCTCCCTCCTTCCTCCCCCACTCCCGGGATGAAAAGCATTTCAGAAGGAGAGTTCACGGAGGGCCTTCAGTGCCAGCGAGTGGCTGTTGAAAGGACGCAGGTCTGCAGGGAAGTGGTGATGGGACGAGATGCGTGGACAGCGGCTGGGCCAGCTGGCCAGGTAGTGCCCGCCGAGGCTTGTTTCATTTCGTTCTGACTTGAGATTTTTAGGAAAGCTGTGCTCTGCCCCTCTAACTAAACAGGGTCACTTGAATTCGCTGTTGGAGACTCCCCTTCCTCAAAGAGAAGCAGGGACAGTGCCAGCCGTCTGTTGCATTGTCCAGTTGTGGGCCTGACACGCCACTGTGGAGTTACATCATGACGTCACGTAGCTCACCCTGAGGGTGACATCGCGAAGTCACGTGGCTTCTCTCTATAGGTGCCCTGGCTGCCTCAGTTCTCCCCTTAAGCAGATGTGGGTCTGGGGCTGGATGCCCATTTCCTCCCCTTGGCAGCAGGTGGGCAGGTGAGGAGAGCGCTACCCTGATGGGGTGAACGGGCCATGCTGCCTGGCACCCAGACCTCCCGGCTGGCTCTCGTGTCTCCTCCTTGGTCCAGTGAGGAGCGTTGCACTCTCCTGCCCTCAGGGGGGTCTAGTCTGTTGGCTTTTGGTTTTCATCCAGGAACACTTGCTACCTGTGCTTGGGGTGAATCCGATCTGGTCCCTCCTCTCAGGCAGCTTTGTTGGCAGGCAGGGACGACCTCCGGGGACAAGCGGACTCTGCCAGGTGTCTGGGGAGGCCTGAGTTCCAGGAAGAAGAGGAGGAAGAGAGAGGAAGAATGGCGGCAGGTGTTCCAGGCTCCCGTCTGCCCCAGTGATTTCTTACATAGAGACACTGATGTACACGTAGATGGACAGACTGTCGTGTAGGGTCTAGACATACCGTAATTGCTAAGTGGGAGCAAGCTCGTGGGAATGGGCAGAGAGCCCTGTTGGGAAAGTCCATCTTCTCCCAAGAAAGTGGGAAATTGAAGTAATAATGCCCTCTCCAGCCCAGCCGAGGTCAGCATTTCTTACAGATTGCTGTGGGCTGTCAGGATATATTATGTGGGGGATTAAGAACGTTTTTGCAACAATCAGTAATTTTAGGATAAACAGGTCGTCTTGGTGGGGCCATGTGGGTCTTTGACCTGCTCCTGTGCCTCCCCTGGGGGGAGTGTGGCGTGCCCACCGGGGACACGAGCCAGCTGCATCCCTGTGCCCCTGGTGGTCTTCCCACCAGCCCGCTGGCCCCTCCCGAGGCCCCCAGACATCCTCTGTTCTGAAATTCCCTGGAAAACCAGCCCCCAGCGGTGCATCGAGTGAGGAGATTGGGAGCACTTAGAAACCTGAGGGAGGGCAGAGGACAGAGGTGCCAGACTCTCAGCCACCCAACTCCTCAGGCCCCTGCAACCCCCGCACCACCAGCCGTGCGTCTGCTAGGTCTGTAGGACCCCGAGCTACCCAGCAAGCAGCTGGAGGCAAAAGGACAGACGTCATCTCAGGCTGCTGACCCCCCGGGGCAGCAGGGGCAGCATCCTCCCATGGGCCCTCCCATGGGCCATCCCATGGACCAAGGTGCCTGCACACCCCACTAGTGGAGCCCCTGAGGAGCACACCCACCTTGTGACATCACCAGGTTTATTCTTAATCTCCTGTGACACTGTGTCTGTGTCGTGAGCCTGGCCCGTGGGCGCATGTGGCCACGCAGAGGGCCCTGCGCCTTGTGGAGCGCGGGCCCTGAGTATCTTCATTTCAGTGTCCTTTGGACTCCTTGCCAAGTGCTCTTTGGACTTGGGACCCGTCCCTCTGGTGGGTTTTCCTCTCCACTGAAGTGAGATGTGTCCAGTTTCCCCACAGAGTTCACGAAGAAACCTCTCCAGTTTCTGCTGAAGTAGACTTCCACTGTGTGCCAAAAGATGATTTTCTTGTTCTTTGTGCTCTTTTAGTTAAAACTCCAGAGTGGAGCATTTGCTTTTGTGAATGTCGGATTTCGCAAAAGTTCATAACATCTGGAATGGTGAAATGCATAAACACACAATACCTGTTTTGCTACATTAAAAGGGCCTGGCAGGATAGATCACATTTTCTGACTGCTTGGGGTCCCCAGGATCCCAGCCCACACACATCCGGGGAGGACACAGCCAAGCTGTGGGTGTCCCCCTCTGTGCTCTGTCGGGCAGTGGGGGCCCTGGCTGCTGCACACTGGCTCAGAAATGGAGGATTTTTGAATGTGAGAGACCCTAAGTCACAGTGGAAACCCCTGGGTTTGATACCTGAGTGTTTTTGTGTCCTGTTTTATTTAAAGGTGATTTACGATGAAGGGAGACAAGGTAGAGGGCTGCCCTGCAGGCGGGACATAGCTGGTGGTTCTGGAATGTTCCAGGTGAGGGGGGGAGGGAAGTAACTGCAGGTACGTGCGTGGGGCAAGGACAGTTGCAGCCCCACCCATGGCCGGAAGGCACACTTGGGGACCGAGGTGCCTTTCCAGGTGGGCTTGGAGGAGAGGCCTTGCAGCTCAATTCTGCACGGCCTGGGCCTCTGACCAGTGGGAGCCGGGCCGCGGCAGGCACGATGGGCAGCGTGGAGCTTCCGACGGGCTGGACCCGGATCCTGTCTCTCTGGGTCATCAGGTTTATGCAATCTCAAACTTGTGGTTTGGGTGGCTTGCTTTGTCCCTGAATGGCCTTGTATCGCCTGGTTTAATTTGCTCGTACAAGCCATCAGGCATAGTTGAGCTTTGAAAGGAATTCTATTTCCCTCTTCTGTCAATTACAGCAGACTCATCTTTCAGGATTCAAAGGGAGAATGATGCACATCGGATGTGCCCAGATTAAGGCATAGGCTGAAGATGTTAACTGCCCAATCAACTCTAAATCCCAGAATAAACTCCTGGACAAGGCAGGAAAAGCTCGAAGCTGAGATGCAAACATGAAACTAGTTTTGTGAGGGTAGTGGGAATATGGGGGGGGGGGGTGGTTTCTGTTTTTCCCCAAATATGTATTTAATGTGCAGTTTGGCAATGAAAACTATCATTTAAGACTTTTTTTCTTTTATGTGTTCCAGTTAGTGTGTGTGAGCGAGTGGCACTCCGGTCTCCATCTCTTATTTTTTACTCCTGCTTTGTAGTTTAAAGTCAAGGTATGGGGCAGATAAATTGAACCTACAACAGCACTTAAAAAAATACTCTTTTTCTACTTGCCAGATTTGTGTGGATCAATCTAAGAATGCTGGGCCTTAAGACGTTTTCTTGTGCACAGTTGGAATTTTTCTTCTCCTTTTAAAACACTTTAAGCATCTTGAAAATGAGACAACTGGGAAATGAACAATTTATGAGAAGCCTTTGAGAATAACAGCCGACCCTTTAATTGGCCGGCCCCCTCTCCAGATCCCCTCAAGACCTATCGCCTTTGGGTCGTGTTCATCAAACGTGCGGGGTGAGGGCTTGCTGTAATGCAGCCAGGTTGTCCCCTTCCCCTCTTAAAATAGTTAAGTCTCAGCTTATAATATTTGGTGATTTTTTTTTATTGTTACAGTTTTTGGTTTCGTTATAGTGGATGTGATCTCGTTACATTTTTTATATTTTTTTTTGGTTTTAAGACTAGGAAACACTGCAGAACAGAAATTCTTAAGGAAAGATTTAATAATGAACACATAGGTAGTTTTTAAAATCTGAAATGAACTTTTTAAAGATTTGTATTTTTTTCCTTTTTCTCCCCAAAGCCGCCTAGTACATAGTTGTGCATTTTTAGTTGTAGGTCCTTCCAGTTGTGGCATGTGGGACGCCGCCTCAGCATGGCCTGATGAGCGGTGCCATGTCTGTGCCCAGAATTCGAACTGGCAAAAACCCTGGGCCACCGAAGCAGAGCACGCGAACTTAACCACTTGGCCACGGGGCCGGCACCCCGAAATGAACTTTTTAAATAGTTTTCCTTGGATATATATTCCTTAGAGAAAAATGATTTCATGGATTTTATTCTGATGGTTCTCAAATCCAATAATCTTAAACTATTGTAACTTCTTTCCTCTGGAAAGCAAGATACTGTATACCATTGACTGGAGGACTGGAGTTGCGAACAAAAATCACCCCGATTTTAAGTGTTGTGGTTAGTTCAGTGCATTGGAGCAGATAGATGGAATGAGGGACAGGGCTCAGGTGGCCTGAGGTGTTGTCATCTGGCACCTGGGCTGGGAAGCTGGAACCCTGGGCTGGCAGAAGTCACTCTTCTCTTTCCAGGTGTGTGGGACCCAGGGCAGGTGGTGTCTCACCTGGTGGTTCAGGCTCCCCAGGGAGTGCTCCGGGAGACTGGAAGCAGAGGTGGCCAGGCCCGTGAGACCTGGGCCCTAGAGCTGGCACCACGTCACTTCTACCTTACTCTTCTGGTCAGTGCAGCCATGGAGCCCGCCCAGGTTCAAGGGGAGGTGGGAGAGGACCAAGGCATTGGGCCGTCTTCCGTCTGCTGTGCTACCCCACCGTGGACGCCCCTTTGGGCCATCTCAATAAACAGTGAAGCCCACGCGCATGCCCGGAGACTCTGAGTTCATTGGTCCGGGGTGTGGCCTGGGAGTATGTATTTTTAAGAGTGCCCTCAGGTAGGTCTAAAGTGTGGCCAAGGTTAAGAGCCAGTCGTGATTGAATGGAGTTAGGTGTTTGGTGTGCAAGTTGGCACACGCGGAGGGCCTCAGCTAATACTTATTTAGTAGAGTGAGTTCCCCTAAGGTGCCTGCTTGGGCAGGACACGGATTGTTACAGAGATGACCGTCAGACCCCGAAGGTCTGGATGCACCAGGGGCTGCAGAAGGACATCGGTCCGGAGACTGTTGCTCCCCAACCTCTGCAGGAGCGTCCCAGCACCAAGCATGAGCACCGAGTGTGTCACAGACACGTGCATGGTTTAGTCCTTGGCACGAGTGTGACTCCTGATGGGACAGGCTGGGAAGACCACGGCTCTAGGAAGTTCCGGAACTTGCTGTGAGGTAGACAGCCTGTGAGCAGCAGCTGCACAGCCCCCAGACCCTGGCTGGGGTGGTCCCTGCATCTTCCCAGCATGGACACAGGAGACCTGGTCCCGAACATTCCCTCTTAAATGAGCAATGGCTCCATGAGTTGGGACCTCTTCAGATGCTGGAGTTGCACAGGCCAGTACAAACGCACGCTTTGAGCCACATGCCACGCCGTGGGTGAACCCCCACCAGGATGTCAAACCAGAGAGGGCAGCCATGGGCGAGTGTGTGGGATTCCACAGGCACAGTCGTTTTCACCCGGGCAAGCAGTGTAGGTGGAGGAAGTATACAGAAAATCGGGGAGGCGATTCCCACAAAGGCATTGTTGTAGTGTCGAGAAGTTGAGAGGCGGTCTCCTTCGGGAGAGTAAGGAGGACAGGGAGCAGGAAGGACACTCGGAGGAGACGTGTCATGTCTTCTTGACAGACAGGCCTCACAAGGCGTCCTTCCCAGGCTGGGGGGCGGCTTAGCCTCACTGGGTCAGCACCCAGTGTCCGCTGTGGGTGCAGGTGCGCATGTCACTGTCTGCTGGCCTGTCTGCCGCCTTCCTCTGCGGGTCTTCCTGCAGACTCCCTGCATGTTAGGTCACGGATCTTACTGAAAGATGCCCAGCGCTGCTGCTGCTGCGGGCTCCTCAGTCCATGGCTGCGAGGTGGGAGCATTACTGGGAACGTCTTTCCTCGTAGATGACGGGGGCCGGGAATGGGGCAGCGGGGCCCGGAGAGACCTGTCTCAACATACACTGGACTTGAAGCAGGCCAAGCCACTGGGGACTGGGCCTGCTGCTCTTGCCGCGGCCACCTTTTCAGCATGTGGCATGGGGGCTGGGCGGGGGTGTGGGGACAGCGATGGCGCCCTTAGACCAACGGGAGGTCACAGTGCAGATGTCTCCTTAAAGAGGCCACCAAAATGGGAGGGTTTGAAGAAGAGGAGACAAGGCTGGCTCTTGGGCACGGTTGGTAAGGGAGGCCCCTCCTTGCTTTCATTGGCCTGCGGCCTCTCTGAGCTGGCTGGCAGTGAAGCCACAGGGCACGGAGGGAGGCGGTCGCCGAGCCAGGCCTCGCCAGCCCCTTCCATCCTGGAGCTTCCAGCAGGAGGGCAGCGCGACGAAGGCCGAGGGGGCCGTGTTTCTGGAGCGTCCTCGGGCACCTTCGGTTCCGTCGCCGCGTCTTCAGACTCAGGCAGGCCCCTGGCCCTCGTCCCCGGCCGCCCGGTCACAGGCCGTTTGTGCTCAGAGACAGAAGACAGAGCGCATTCCTGCGCCCGACTGGAGAAGCAGCCATTTCCTGCCGAGGGCTTGGTGGAGCTGCACAGGGCCTCGCTGGAGCGGCGCCCGCGCCCTCGCGTTTTACGAGGCCTGTGTTTGTCTTGAGCCCCGCGGGAGTCAGGCCGCTGCTCGCTCGGAGCTTGTGGGTGACCCTGCGGGCTGCGACTGTGGACCACGCCTTCCTCCTCGCAGGACGCACAACTGTTTTCCTCGGCTTGAAAATCGCAAGAGCTTTCGCTTGGGACCCATGCCTTTTGAGAAGGCCTTAAAAATTCGATTCCACGTCAGGTTGTCATTTTGAAGCTGTGTTTGGATAGATGGGTCCATTCCAGTGACGTGTTTGTGTTTGGGCTGGAGCATAAGTCCCGCGCTGTGCGTGGCCTTGAAGGAGCAGCCCTGCTGACCGCGTGCTGGGTCGCTCCCTCCCCGTCATTCCACATGTGTGGTGCGGAGGGGGCGTCTGCCACTGCCACTAGAGTTAGATGTAATGAAAATTCACACGGAGCACACACTACCCAGTTCAGGATTCCCGTTGCTCTGTGGCTGGATTGAAAAATAAACCACAAAACACAGTTGTCCTTCAAGCAGGGCTGAAGAGCTAGCAGCTGTCGAATGACCTGTGGGTGGTAGATTTGAATGGTGGGAAGCTGTCCTGGTGGCTCCCTGGAGCTGGTGAAGTGAGGGGGAGAGGGACGACCCCAGGGATCCCCGGGGTTTGTCCCATGGGAGGCACACCCTGCTCCAGCTCCCTGAACCATGGCTCCCAGTCCTGTCCCCTGAGTCAGGGGTGTGCCTTTCTCTCTGGGTAACAAGATTTACTGGTCTTCGTCACAGAGATCAATTTGCAACCTGAGACACATTTTTACTTTCCACTCAGCAGCTGGAACAGAACTTGGGTGAGCTTTACAGCCCTGTGGCCCAGGAGGATAGGCCAGCCCTTCTCCATACCCTCTTGGATCATGCCTGATCTCAGGCATGGCTGCCTGAGGCTGGGGGCAGGACCACTGGAAGAAATCAAGTTTCTCATAAACACCTTGGATTTTTCCCAAAAGCTGAGCTGGGAGAAAGTGTTTCTGATCAGTGCATTCAAGCCACCCCTCACAGAGGGCCCAAGGAGCTCACTCTCATCGCTGGGGTGGGGGGTGGGGTGGAATACGAGCCTGTCCCCTGCATGGGGGCCCAGCAGAGTGGAGAGGAGAAGGCTGGCAGGACAAGAGTCGCTAAGGGTGGTCAGGTCACATGGGGTCCACAGGCTGGGGCAGGATCTAGGCTGTTCTCCTAGTGAGGGGAAGAGGCCCAGAGATGGTGCATGGAGCTGGGATGTGTGGATCCTGGTGGGGGGCCAGGGACCCTGAGCACCTGGAGGATGTGGCTGCCATGTGCTGGGAGGTGGGCAGTGGTGGGTGGGGGCAGAGCTCGGTGCACTTCCCCATCTCCATGTTCCTCTCTGGGGCTCTTGGGGGTCTGGGGAGAGTCCATCTGCGCCTCCCCACCTACTTGTAGTTTTCAAGCCTGGCAGTGCTGGGGGGCTTCTTCCAGGGAGAGCTGGGCGGGGTGGGGCCCCAAGGGCTGTCACTGCAGCCTCTTCTCTGGGACCTCTCCTCACCCACACCTGGAGCCCTCTTCTCCACTGAGATGCGGGCCTGCGGGAGTCTCCTGGTCCCCCCCAAGATGGAGATTGCATTTCTGTTTCTCCCTTGTTTTGGGGTGCTTGGGGAGTGTTTCAGTTGGGGGTCAACAAGAGAAACAACCAGCAGGAGATACGGATGAAGAGATTTATCGTGAGGAACTGGCTGGTGGGGCAGCTCCTGAGCAAGTGGAGACCCAAGGAGGGGTGGGCCAGGGTGGACCTTGAGGACGGGCTGGACTCCTGCTGGCCTGAGGCTGCTGCTCACAGCCGGAATCCTTCCTCCTCAGGAGAGCCTCCACCCTGATCAGTCAGGCCTGCCCGCGTCTTCTGGGATGACCCTTCCTTGATGCCAGCTGGTGATGGATGTGAATGACATACAGCATATACCTTCGTCTTTGATTGGGTGCTGGACTGTAGCCAGACACGTGAACCCGGCCATCAGAGCGGGGAGCACATCTTTTCTCTGCTGTCTTAATGCTTAATTTAACATCTTGTTGATGTTTTAAACAAGCAATCAGTGCTTTCTTCTGTAGCTAATTACTATGTTTAAATTTTAAAGTAGAAAAATGTACCAATGTCTCCCCACTGCCCGGAATGACATGGACTGGACAGCCCCTGTGTCCTGGGCACTATGACTGCCTCCCTTGGGCTCTCTCCATTCCTTGCACCAGTTCTATGAGGTCAGCCTTGCCATGTCTGGTCAAGATGACCAAATAGTCAGTTGGGAAGTCCAAACAGGGCAGGACACTGTGCGGAGCCTGACGTGCCAGGTCTTTGGTTTGGGGATTCCTGGTCTGGATTCCTCTTCTCAAGTCAAGGACATTGTAGGCTAGCACTTGGCCTCACACAGAGTGTCTTTTTATGGGGGTGGGAGATGGGGCAGCCTCTCCTGGCCGCGCAAGCCCCTTGCAGCCGCTCTCCTGCTGTTCTTCAAGGGAGCGATGCTGTGCGCACAGCTGCCTCTAAGAAATGGCAGCACCAAGTCTTTGTTGCTTTCCAACTAAATTCTACTGATCCCTTCCAGGAAGTCATTTGATTCATCCATTCCCCAAAATTTTTTCTTAAAAACAACAAACTTACGTTGCAAAAGTAATGATATGAATTTTGTTAAAAAATTCAAATCATAAACAGCATGTCATGTCAACTTCTAACTTCCCATTTCTCAAAGGCCAAATGTAGTTACTGGTAACAGTATGGTGTCTATCTTTCCAACTTTTTTCTCTACATATACAAAAACAATTTTTTCTTTTTGGTAAGAAATGTTCATATTAAATGTTTTTTAAAAGACTTGGTTTTTTCTCTTAATATGGCTACACAAACATCGTTTACTTCAAGGACTGGATGTATAGTTCTTTCTTATTCTTTTCAATGGCTGCAAAATAAACTAGAAGCTCCCTTCCCTCTGTGAATAAACCGACAGTCACCCACAGCACAGCAGCACGGGAGGCTGCTGGGTCCCTCTCCCCCTAAGGCTCCACATTTCTGCTTCCACGCTGGGGCTGTGTGTTGTTAGCTGTGTGTGTCCCCAAACCTGCTTCCAGGAGCTGTGCTTGTCATCGCACATGAATAACTTACTTGCATAACCTGTTAAGTCCAAGGGGATACAGTATAAAAGGAATGGAAAACTCAACTTGAATGCTTTGAAAATGCAGAATGAAGGAAAACTTGTTAAAACAGTTGCTGTTGAATTAGCTCTGAGTCATAATGAAAATTGATCAGAGTTTTGTGTTCAGGTTCCTAGGTATATGTAAACACGTCACTTTAAGGAAACCAACCCAGGAAATCGATGATGTAATATATGTGGTTTGTGAAGAAATTAATGTAAATAGAAATGAATAGCTTTTTGCTCAAAGAAAGAGTCTGGGCTCTCTATCAGTATGCTGATTAAATGATGGTTCATTTATGTGTTTTAGGTTAAAGTTAAAATAAAATCTTTATTGTAGGTATACGTCATTTTTTAGGATTTCACATCTTTATATGATGGACTTCCATCAGTCAATCATCTATGAATCCCAGTCATGTTGGTAAGAAGGTGCCCACTGACCTGGATTCCAGAACACGGCTGTGCCTTCTTCTCATCACTCCTTGCTCTAATTATTTCAAATTTTCTTTCGTGTGGTTCAAGATAATGTGTAAATACTCACAGATTACACCTGAGCTTGCTGCCTGCTGTGGGATGTCTATTTAATTACAAATGTGCATGCTTATGTGGCCCTATGTTTATGAGAATGGCATCGTGTGTTAACTCATTTGTCTTACTCTCAGTGCCCATCAGGGAGGGGACTGCACATGCAGGTTGTTAGAGGTGCGACAGTGTGACCATGGCTAGTTAGTGTTTGTTTAAGCTATTCCTTGAGGTCTTTTGAAAATAGAATTCTCCCTCATTGTCAGCTAGTGTTTACTTTTTGATATCTGAAATCATTTTTTTTTTTCTGCTTTTTCTCCTCAAATCCCCCCAGTACATAGTTGTGTATTTTAGTTTTGGGTCCTTCTAGTTGTGGCATGTGGGATGCCGCCGCGGCTTGGCCTGGTGAGCAGTGCCATGTCCGCGCCCAGGATCTGAACCGGCAAAACCCTGGACCGCTGACGTGGAGTGCGCGAACTTGACCAGTTGGTCACAGGGCCGGCCCCTGTAATCATTTTTAATGATTAAGAAAATTAATCACACATTTCTCCTTAAAAAAAACATAAACTAGAGAAAGAAGGATAACTTTTTATAATGTTAATTAATGTCTATGCCAAACTAAAAACAAATATTAGTGGTATAACCCAGATACTCCCATTCATAACGAGGCCAATTAAAAAAAGCTTTATGTGGCACTGAAGTCTTGACAATGTAGTAAGACATGAAACAGAAACAAGGGGGGATTTAATGGGTTGTACAAGATGCAGTTATTGCTTTTATGAGACTATGTGCCTTAAAAACCCAAGTGAATAGACTAAAAACTTTTAAAAGTAATTAGTAAATTTATTCATATATTTGGATAAAATATATATTGGAAAAGCTTTCCTATATATCACCAATAATCAGAAGCTGTATAGGGGAAAAATCCATGGCAAAAATCAAAAACAGATAAACCAGAGGCTGGCCTGGTGGTGCAGTGGTTAAGTTTGCACATTCTTCTTCGGTGGCCTGGGGTTCGCCAGTTTGGATCCTGGGTGCAGACTTATGCACCACTTGTCAAGCCATGCTGTGGCAGGCGTTCCACATATAAAGTAGAGGAGGATGGGTGTGGATGTTAGCTCAGTGTCAGTCTTCCTCAGCAAAAAGAGGAGGATTAGCAGCAGATGTTAGCTCAGGGCTAATCTTTCTCAAAAAAAAAAAAAAAACACAAAAAACCAACAGATAAACCATACCACCATATCATCAAAGATGTGTACTTCTATTGAAGTAACTTAAAAACTATACCACAGGATATGAGGGCATGTTATAATAATGAAATTTTTAAGAAGGACAATAATTTATTCATGCTCTGGAAGGCTCAATGTTATAAAGATGTCAGTTCTTTCCAGGGTAACAAACACTTAAAATAATCTCAATCCACATCCCAGGAGGACTTTTGGGGGATGCTGGGCAGAGTGACCCTGGGGCCCATCTGGAAGAATAAACAAATGATGAATGGTAAGAGAATTTTGAGTAGGAAAAGTGGTAAAAGGAGATCATTGCTGTGTTTTAAAAGATATTGTAAAGCTGCAGATGCTAATATGATTCTGCCCCGAATGCCAACTGGCCAATAGGAGAAAAGGCAAAGGAGACGAGTGAATTAGCAGGAGAAAAAGACTAATGGGCGGTACAGAAATTTAAAAAGTCCTCAGAATCCTTCAAAATCCAGAAATAGAAATGAAGCTTCATGATGGACTACTTTTTGGCTGTCAGATTGCAGAGTTTTACAAAGTTCTCCCCTTACACACAGCTGGTGGATGTGTGCATGGAGCAGCCTTTCTGCCCCGTGCTTTCCCTTGTAGGAATCCGTCCTGGGACCATGAGGAGACAAACAGACAGATTTACAGACAGGGCTGTGTATCGCAGCTTCATCTGGTGCAGTTCACGGTGAGGGGACAGTCTGAGTGTTCGGTCGTTGTGGAATAGTTAAGTCAGCTTTATGGGCTACATAGAGAAGTATTTTGTAGACATTTGAAAAATCACATTTTCAAAGCATAATCATACAGTGAAATCTTCATAGTGTGATGTTATCTATAATGATATGGGAAAATGTTTACAATATAATATTTATCTGTTTAATGATGACAGACTGAGTGCTTCCTATGCAACAGGCAGTGCCCCAAACTCCAGGCATCCCTTTCAACTATTGGCTGAGCCGGGATTTGAACCCAGGGAGCAAAACCATAGGACATCTACAACGATGGCGTCGGCATTCCCTCCTGGAAAAGCAGTTATTTCCCCCACAGCCGGGGGCCAGAACTGCCCTGTGCACCTTCCCATTTTCCCACCCAATTCGGTTTTCATAGAAGCCACAAGGGAGAGTGCCTAAAAGCCTCTGTCCCTGGCACCTGGGGATCCTAGCGGACTTAATGAGCCATAATGCCTTTCATTGATGCATTTGCTACAGGGAGGACCTTCTCTTTCTTTTCCCTGCTGGAAAGTCAGAGTGTTTGCCCCAGTCAGCAGTTTGTGGCAATGGAGAAATTCTGAGGATTCTCTCTGCGGTTTTGCTAAATTGATGGCTCTTCTTTCACAGTTCAATTCAGAGCTGAATCAGAAGTCCTGTGATTTAGAAAGAGAGGACATGTGATTGCTGTCCCCATTATTGCGGGGGTGGGGGGGGCCCTGTCCCTCAGGGCATCCCAAAAGATGGGAGCTGGGGTGTTTCTTCAAAGCTGCCTTCTCCCTCTGTCCTGGGTCTCAGGCCGGGTATTCCTGTAGAAATCATAAACAATTCAGGCAGTGGCAGCTCTGCAGGTCTTCCTAGGATAAGATCTCAAGGTGGTTTCTCAGATACTTTGCTCCCTGTGTCACCTTTTCACCCTAGACTGATTAGAGGCCCAGTTAAATGTGAGCAGGACCTACTGGTTGTCCGGCAGGTTTGGAAAGTTCCTGGCCCCTCAGCATGAATTATCCAGGCTGGGCATGTGGCCTGGGCCCGTCCTGAACGCCCCGTCTCGCACCTCGGAGCATCCGCTTTTGTGTGGGGACAAGTGGCCGAGTGGAGGTTTTCCTCTCTTGCTGGTGACTAGTCTTCCAGGACTCCCAAAAGCTTTCTTCCACATCCGGGGAGGGGCTGGTTTTAAGGGCTTCTGTGTATTACGGACTCATTGCCAGTGGTGGAAACAGATGTGTGTGTTTTTCTTATTGTCCCCTCAGTCTGAAAGACACATGTTATTTGTCACTGGCTTCCTTGAGGCCACAAAGAAACATTCAGGGCCCCAGCCATGTGGCCTGTCTGACTTGGGGCACGTGACTGAAGCCCAGAGCTCCCTCTTCACTTCATTTCCTGGAGGCCAGAGGACTGGGGGTGCCCTGTGGGCAGTGCTGTTCCCTGGGTTAAGGGGGCCTTGTTTTGGCAGAGAAGAAATTACGGCTGGCAAGGGGCCTGGCTGGGCCCTCCCCTCCTGCCGGGGCGGGCTGCTGCCTAATTGCAAACACATGGGCTGGTTCCAGAGCACGGGGATGGATTTCACGGCCCGCCCGGTGAGAGCCGTGTGTGTTTCACCCCGATGCCCTGTTTCTCGTCAAGGAAACCGGGGGGCCACATCCCAGGACCACAGTACAGCTGCCTCAGCTCGGGCAGGCCCCCAAATGTGCCTACCTCCAACATTTTTTGTGTAAGTTGGCGAACATCGGGATTTGGTTCCATTTCAGTCATCCTCGGTTTCCTCCTGCATTTTTGGCGAATGATTTTGAAGTCTTTCTCTCTTTTCCTTTCTCTTCCTCTGGACGTGTTTGCTCTTATAAATACACTCCTTAAACGGGGTGCCCTTCACACGGCCCCACCTCCTGTGCACACGATTCCCCAGGGCATGCTGTGGCTGCCCTGCTGGAGGCCTCCCTTAGAGTGGGAGGGCCCTGCCTAGACAGCAGAGTGGGTGGGGTTGTGGAGACCTCATGGTCTTGGAGCAGACCGATCTGTATTCAGTGCCCAGCTGCTCACTTCCTTGTGGCCCTGACACCTGTTGACCTTCCTGAGGTCCAGTCTCGATCTGTAGAATGCCGGCAGCAGTCTCTCCTGCAGGGCGGTCATGATGATGACTGAGAACGTGTGAAGGAGGGCCTGGCAAATGCGCGGTCAGGAGACCCCATTCTTATTTTCTCCCTGAGAGATGCATTGCATTGCTTTGAGCTAATGGCTCACTGTGAAAGACCTGCCTCCTGAGAGCTCAGCTTGTGGACCTGTGTGGGAAGAGCAGCAAAAGCTCTGAGGCCCTTAGAGGGACCACCCTGGATACAGCAGGTCGACATTTCAAGGAATTTGGGAGACTGAGAAGCCTCATGTGTCAGGAACTTTGCGGGTGCTGCATATCAGCACCCTCCCTGGGAACCTAGCCGTCTAGTTGTAACCCTGTTATTCTGCAGCACCCTGCCAGCGTGGGCCTCTTTGTTTCCCCTCATCTTTTGATCATGAAAGTTTTCAAGTATGTAAAAAAGTTGAAGGTGTGTGCAGCAGACACATATAAACTCTCCACCGAGACTTGACAGTCGTTAATGCTTCTTGTTCTCTCTCTCTGCCGCCTACACACACATTTTCTAAAACTGTTTGTTGAGTAGTTTGAAAATAAGTTGTTGACATCGCGACATTTCCGCCCACTCAATACTTGAGCACCCGTCTTGTAAGAATGTCTTTCTTCTAAGAATGTCTTTCTTCTACATAGCGGCAGTGTGGTTCTTGCACAGAGGACATCAATCATCAATGTTTGCCGGATAGTCACTCTTCTCCAGGTCTCTCCAAAGTGTGCTGGATTCCTTTCTTCTCCCCAAACCAGGATCCACTCAAGGTTCGCTCATTGATTTGGTTGTTATAACTGTTTGGTCTGTTGAATCCAGAACCTCCACAACCGCCACCACCACCCTTTCTCTCGTCTCCATGACATGGACGATTTGGAGCGCACAGGCTCGTTTGCTTGTGGAAGGTCGCGCGTTCTGAATCTGTCGGACTCCTTCCTCCCAGTGATGCTGTGCTGGTTCCTCTCTCCCTTGTGCTTGCTCTTAGGCCGACACTTGAATGTCTGTGGCCGGAATCCTGAATGGGTGAAGCTCTGTGCTCCCTGCCTTATTGTACGTGGAGGTCAAATGGTCCCACTGGCAGGGATGCTAATGCTGACCATGTGTGGTGACCACCCTCCTTTCCTGTGTCAAGGCGCATCGTTTTCCTGTCTGTGAAGACACTTGGACATCTTGCATAGATCCTGTTACCCAAAGAGGCTTCCGCTCAGTGCTTTTGCCTGAATCAGCTGTTACAGAGCAGGTTGCAAAATGACGATGTTCTCATGTAGTCATTTCTACTGAAAGGTGTCTCCCCACCCCAATTTTTGAGAATCGTTAAGGACTGATGATTTTTTAAAGGAACTCAATGTAGGATGATTACTTAAAGTCGTTTCTGTCTTTCCTGATACTCGCATTTGGTCAAGGGGCTGCATTAAGCTGGTGCCTGAGTCCTTCACTTGACTCTGCAGTGTTCGCTGCTTCCTTGCTGTCTGGCACAGTGGTGTCCTGGCTCACCTTTGCATCCCCTGTCCCAGACTGACGATCAGCCATTTTCCCAAGGAGCCTTGTGGTAGAGAAACCAGCGTGTGGGCACTGGGGTGCCCATAGCACCTGGGCTCTCGCTGCTTCCAGGCCCTTTCCGTGATTAGCACCAGGAAACATATGTTTTAAAAAATTGTGACTTTGTCTAGATACTTCCAATCCAAAGTTGATATTGGAACGCAGGCCTCTACATTTCTATCACTTTCCTGAATTCCCCAGGTCCCCCTTTTGGTTAGCTGTTTGTTTGCCATTTGAAGGGTCTTTGCTTGGTTTGTGTTGAGTAGTGAGTTTTTTAAGCTACCTTCCTTCCATCTCTTCTTTGCTCACGTCCACCCTTTGCTAAGTTAAGCACCAGTTTCACGTGACATGCCCAGGAAGTATAAAGAGAGGGACCCTAGGTCCTGGGCACAGGGACGATTTGGTCTTATGTTTTTCAGCCGATTTCTGCTTCATCCCCTTAGAGAAATGTACATTTCTGGGAGAGGGAGAGCCTCACAGCTTGAAAGAATTTGTCCAGTTTTGCTGTATCATTCCTAATGAGTTCAGTGTGTGTTAGACACCCGTAGGACTGTACTCCTGCCCCCGTGGGATATTGCCGTGGGAGGATTATCCTCGCTCCCGTGGCCTTTAGGATAGCATGCCATCTCTTTACAGTGGCCTGCTGGCCCCTCCTTGTGGGGGGCATTTTCAGCTTTCCTCACACCGTGGACGTCTTTAAACCCGTTTCTGTTCTCACGAGCGTTGTGACCCCCTCAGTTCCCTCAAGGAAGCTAGACTGACCCTGAGCCATCTTGAGTGTTCCACTTGCTGACCCTGTGCCCCGTGGCCAGAGCTTGGCTGGGCTGGCCGTCCCAGGAGCACCTTAGGAGCAGGTGCCACCGCTAGTGACCCGCTTGAGAACATGCAAGTGGATGACTCCTAGACAGGCTGGGTGGGTATGGGTCTCCTCTTGTCCTGGGATGTGGGGTGAGTGGCTGCTGTCTCCATGGCGAAGGTGGGTTGCTTTGCTGCCCGGCCTCAGGGTTCAGCAGCACTTTGCCTCGGTCCTGTTAGACTTCTGCTCCACCTCTGAGTGACCCCCGCGTAGCCCTGCAGGCCTGGATGACGGCGGCCCGGGGAAGAGAGGTCTTGCCTTTGTAACACGATATGTTGAAGCATTCCCCTTTGTGTAGAGATTCACGATAGCCAAGTGTTTCACTTGACGTGGATTTGTTGTTGGTGTTGCTATTTTGTTCTATTGCAAGAATCAGTTATCCAATCTCTGGGTTTTCTCTGAGGGTATCTGAAGCTTCTGGATCTGGAAGACCCCAGCTTAGGTCCTGCCGCCTGGTCTGCTCAGAAGGGCAGAGCCCAGGTGCTCGCCTGTGGCGGGTCACTTATCTGCAGCCCACCTTGCTGTGCCCGCCACGGGCTACGAGCCCACACAGAGTTTCTGGGACCCTGCCATCCTACCCTGGCTCGGCCAGGGCCACCCATACTTCCTGGTGGAGCAAGGTGATGGAATTAGGGGGGCAGCTGTGACAGGAGGGGTAGCTGTTCTTACAGAGACCCGTGTGTGCGTGAGTGTGAGTGTGTGTGTGTTCTCTGATGACTGGAGACTTGCTCTGCCCTGAGGGAGGGAATTGCCTTGTGCCCACGGATGGGATCTAATGGGTTTCATGAGCATCTAGTTTGTGCATGGCCCTTGGCTTTGTTCTCCGGGGGGATGTAGGAGAAATATAAGCCCTGGCCTTGCTCACTGGAGCATCCAGTCCAATTCCTGCTGGGTTTTTTGTTTCTTTGTTTTGGTGAGGAAGATTGGCCCTGAGCTAACATCTGTTGCTAATTTTCCTCGTTTTGTTTGAAGAAGATTTGCCCTGAGCTAACACTGTGCCAGTCTTCCTCTATTTTGTATGTGGGATGCTGACACAGCGTGGCTTGATGAGCAGTGCGTAAGTCCTTGCCTAAGATTGGAACCTGTGAACCCCAGGCTGCCAAAGTGGAGTGTGCGAACTTAACCACTACGCCACCGGGCAGGCCTCTGATTGTTTGTTTTGTTTTTTGGTTAATAAAGTTTTTATTTTCCCTCTGTTACTTTTATGGCTTGTCTGTTTTCTTTCTCAGTCATTTCATAGATTAGATTTGAGCAAAGCCACAATATGTTTTCTCATGTGGTCCGTCATCACACCTTGGTGAAACTCAGATCGGGCAATTCTGTGACAAGATCTCACGGGTAGCTTGATGCAGTCCTGCTCTTGAGGACATCTCGAAGGGAGCCTGTTCCACCAGTCCTGCCTCACTTGCTCCCAGGGACTGAAGCTTCCAGTGCACTAAGCAAGGGACCTTTGATTTCCAATTTCCTGAGCCAAGATCCACATGCCTTCTGTCTTGGAGATGAGGCTTCGAGAGCTCATATCCCATGCCTGGAGTGAGATGAGAACTGGGCTCCTCCAGTGACCGGGGTTTCTAGTGGCCTACCCTATTGAGTTGTCATGGGGTGGTGTGCACATGTGGCATTCACCACAGGGCTAGGAAATGCCAAGTGATGATGCTGAATGTGCCAGTGTGGTAGGATGGCAGAGCTACTGGGGTCCTTGCCCTGACAGCAAGATGGTCTTTCCTGGCGGAAATGTTTATGTCCTGGAGTGAGCGTCTGAGCCAAGCCTGTGCTTGAGGGAGTGGGAGACTGAGGGTGAGACCCAGGCAGGTCGGCCTGTGTCTGAGTGAGTGGAACGGGGTGACTGAGCAGCACTCTGGCTGTGGAGGGTGGGGTGACAGGAGCCGTGACCAGAGGGGCTGCCCTGGGGGGCAGCAGTGGACCTGTGGGTGTCACTGAGGGAGTGGGCTGCAGTGGGTGTGGAAAGGAGAGCAGGATGGTGTGGAGAGCAGAGTGGTGGCTCTGTGGTGGAGGGGAACATTCCGTCACTAAAGAGGAAGCTGGTCAACAACAACAAAGCGGCCTGAGTGCCCGTCACACACCGTCCACGTCAGCTGGGGCCGCTGTGACAAAGCCTGGCCCGCTGGCAGCTCCACCAGCAGACCTTTACCATCTCACGGTCTGGAGGCTGGAAGTCCCAGATCAAGGCGTCGGCGGGGTTGGTTCCTTCTGGGGGCTCTCTCCTGGGCTTGCGGACGGCCCTCTCTTCCCCGTGTCCTCACATTGTTTTCCCTGTGTGTGTGTCTTGTCCACATTTCCCCTGTTTATAAGGACGCTGTCATACTGGATAGGGCCCACCCTAATAAGCTCGTTTTAACTTGATGACCTCTGTAAAGGTCCTCTTCCAAATAGGGTTGCATTCTGAGCTGCTGGGGGCTAGGACTTCAGCCTTTGAGTTTTAGGGGATGCTATTCAACCCCTGCAGGTACATAGATTGTGAAGCTCTGGGCTACATAGTAACCAGTGGTGCTTTGGAAAAATCAGTGCCTACAGGTGTAGGAGGGGGCAGGGAAAGGAGCTTGGGGACAGACCCTCCCCGTGAATGGTTTGCAGCTGCTTTTGTGACTGTCAATCTTGGGACTATGTTGAAGCCACTGTGCCTGTTCTCTGTTCTGGGCTGGGGACGGGACCTCCTGGCTCTTCGTAGGGTCCCCAGGACACCTCCCTGCAGAAAGTTCTGGGCATTCCTCTTTACTTGTGGCATGCTATGCCGTTTCTAGGGCAAACCTCCAAATTTGGTTTTTCAACAGTTTTCACCTGCTGTGGCCACAAACAAGTAGGCAAGTGGACACTCTGCTTTTCTTGGATGAGTAGAGGCGGATGGTGGAAGGAGGGCTGCGCGGCTACGTGGGCACCTTCTGCGGTTGGAATTTCTAGACTTGCTTCTTACTCTCTTCTGCACCAGTTCTTGGTAGATTTTTCTTGCATAACTATTAACAAGTGGCAAAATCTAATGAAAAAGTGCATCTGACCCTGATCTGAGGTCTTCTTTGTTTCGAGGTCATCCCCCTTGTTAATGGCAGTCGTTTCTCTTCTGCTTCTCTGTGGGCAGATCCACTGGGCGTTCTTTTATAGGTGACCTCCACTTGGAAACATTCTCTGTCCTTCTCTCTTGTAGCCATCACCTGTGTGTCCTCTCCTGGCTTTTCTTTCTGTGTCCATCCTCTAAATGCCAAGGGCTGGGGCCAGTCTGCTCCCTTCCCCCCGTGCCCCCTGCCTCAGCTTTCAGGCTCTTGTGGAAGCTGCAAGCTCCCAGATACTCATCTCTGGTCCAGATACGGCCACGACAAGGTTCTCCTTTCCCTTGGAGACACTCCCGCGGTCATCTTGACATCTCCAGGCAGCTTCTCTCTAATTGCTGTTGCTGCCCAGGAGGGGTTATGTGGCCTTCGTAGGTGCCAGGGAGCTGGAGCCTGAGGACCAGGGACGCTGGCCTCTCTGAGGGGAGGACAGGAACCTGCACCATCCCAGGTTCTATCCGGAAGGGAAGAGGCGGAGGGAAGGGGGGGTGGGTTTGCGGATGGGTTCCCAGGGGAGCCAGGGTCAATCTGGAAGCCTGGAACATTGGTGCAAACGCTCCAAAGGGAAAGATAATAAGCGTTCCAGCCCTGGCACCTCCAGGTAGGTCACAAATCCTCAGGGGCCACAAATGGCCCGGTGTGTGCAGCATGATGGAGGTAGCCTTGCTGAAACACCGGCTGCTCTACCCCGGGAAGCGTAACCTCAGAGGACAGAACCGCAGCGAGGGGATCATGGCTCCAGCTTATATTGCCTGGTGTGATCTCATTTGCACGGAGCACTTTCAAGTCTGTTTATTCTTCTGTCTTTTCAACCCTGGCTGCATGTGCTGGAATTTCCTGGGGTCCCAGTCCCGGGGTTCTGATTGCATTGGTCTCTGTGAGGCCCTGGCATCCATCTTGCTCAAATTCCCCAGCTGATTGCCATGTGCAGGCAGCACTCCTCTGATCTAGTCTGCCCCCTGCCTTTTTCAGAAGGACTTGGGGCTTAGGCAGCTCATGAGCCCCGCCTGGAGCCATCCTCTTACTCTGGGGCTGGTACAGCCTGGCTGGAGGAGGTCCCTGACTCCCCAAATATGAGGCGACGGTGGTGAGCTCACACAGGGGAGGCCTGGATCAGGCACGCAGACCTGAAGATGACAGCTGTCTTTGAAATCTTTTTTTCTTTTTACTTAAAAATTAATATGAATTTTGATTGTTCTCTATTACAAAGCCATGTTTGTTTTGATTTTTTAGATTTCCCCTCGAATTTTCAGTTAATAAAAAAAACCCACTGCCTGGGAAGATGGACAGGTTTCCCCTGTGGCTCCTGACTCATCTAGCTCCAGTCACACACACATGCATACAGGCAAAGACACACAGACACACACACACACACACACACATAGATGTGCACAGAGACATATACACAGACACACACACACTCACACACAGACTTCTCCCCCTGCCTTGGGACCTCACGGGGAGGAGAGTGAGAAGCGTGTGCATTCTCTGTGTGGCTACGAGGTGCCCCGGAGGTGGAGGAATCAGAAGCCTGGGGAGGAGATGGAAGCAGACGGGTGCCGGCTGAGCTTCTGTGGTGTGATTGTTTTGTTCCTGTGCTTTATCAGTTCTTGCCCCATTAAAGGCGTAAACTGTGCTTCATCGGAACTAAGCCCTGGGCTGGTGCATCGTGAGTCCCCAGCGCCCCGGCGCTCTGCTCCTTGCCCCTGGCCCACCCCTCCGTGGGCTGCATTGGAAGCTTCCTTCGCATCCCCGAAGCCCACCTGGCCCAGGTGATTCCCGGTGGTAGGCACGTCCCTGAAGCTGGACCACCAGGCTCCTCGCTGGTGTTGACGCTGGGAAGGAGGGGTGACGTCTTCCGGGTCTGCTTGGGCAGGGCTGTGGGAGCAGTGGGGATATATTTTCTTCATGGAGCAGAAAGGAGGGTGCCATTTTCCAGAACAGAGAAGGTGACGTGGACACACAGAGAAGAGCAGAAAGGAGAGGCAGAGAGCGGATTCTGCAGGCCCGAGAGGTCCTCTTTCAGAACGTCCGCAGCTCCGCCGGTCGGAGGCAGGGAAGTGACCCAGGGTCCGGGGTCAGAGTTCGCTAGCGTTGATTCCCGCTGAGTTGGTTGCATCTGTTCCAACTCAGAGAGGCTGAAGTGCTTACTCCTGGAGCTCTGGGGGCGTCTCTTCCCCACTCTGGGTGGTGTTGTGTGTTTCCAGGCTGCCTTAGTCCTTCGGGCTGCTGTAACACAATGCCACGGACTGGGGTGCTGACAGACGACCGACATTGATTTCTGGCAGTTCTGGGGGCTGGGAGCCCGAGACCCTGAGATCAGGGTGCCGGCGTCGTTGGGTTCTGGCGAGAGCCCTCTGCCAGGTTGCAGATGGCCACCTTCTCCATGTCCTCACTTGGTGGAAGGGGCGAGGGAGCTCCCTGGGCCTCTTGTATAAGGCCACTGATCTCATTCCTGAGGGCCCCACCCTCATGACCTAGTCACCTCCTGAAGGTCCCATCTTCTGATACCATCACATTGGGGATTAGGTTTCAAATGTGAATTTTGAGGGGTCGCAAGCATTCAGACCATAGCACGAGTCCACCGGGGCGGCTGCAAAGTGCCCCTAAGTTCTGCCCCCATTCTTTCTGTTTTCTCTTGTATAAAAGGGTTAAACTTATCTACAACCAGCTCAGGCAGTTGTTCCAGTTCCTTCTACAGAGAGCCACGGGGGTTTCCTCTGTAACAAGTTCTTCCCCCCTCTGCCCCAGAGGGCTCTGTTAGGAACGATTTAGTGTACTCGGTATCTGGTGTCCAGGCAGCATGAGGTGCTCAGCGGGGGAGGGCTGGCAGTGCCACTTAGGGGAAGTGAGTGGCTGTGGTGGGGTTGAGGAAGAGGATTCGTGGGGACGTGTGGCCTTTTGTTCTGGTTAAAGATATTACAAGTGATACTAGTGCATGGAGAGTGTTGTTAAGAAACGTTGAGTGTTTCTGCCCAACTTGAATGAAAGAAAGGCATTTAGCTGTGCATATCAAAGAATAGAAATCTGTCATCTTAGAGGTCACTAATTTACAGTTATGTGACACAGATTTGAGTAATCAGAGGATTTGATCACCAGGCATGTGAAACCTATACAAATGTTGGTCGACGTTCTTGGAAAGAAGTCAAACTTTGAGACTGTTTGAGCAAGTCATGACTCTTTAAAGGTTGCCACAAACTGAATTGATTTAGTTTGGCAGAAACTACAAAAACAAACATGGAGTTTAGAAAAGCAGAGGCTCATGTGATCACAACTCTGGCCCCGGAGAAAAGGAAATGCTTCATAAATTGCACCGTGGACCAGCTTGCTAGGCTCCCTCCCCCCACCTGATAATTTTAAGATCGTCTGGAACAGCTATAAACAAAAGCTGGAGACGCTGAAACAGCCTCATCGGCCCCTCCCCCCTCTCCTGCTTTCTTTCCCCTCCTCCCGTTAATAACCCGCTGGGCTTGTGGTTTCTTTCTGCTTTTACTCCCTAAGTAAATCTTCATCATGGTAGTTAAACCTGGCCTTGACTGTTCCTCTGTTTCCATGGATACCAGATGGGGCCTGGGCTTTGCAAGATGGCTGCAGCACTGCCCAGATCCAGAGGGGCCGTGGTGCTGCGTCCCTGGGCATCAGCACCTAGACCAGGGGGACTGAGGGAGGCCCCTTCTTGGGGCCAGGCTCGTGCCTGCCAGGTATGAAAAGGTGGGATGACAGCCATCAGGGTGCAAACCCCCTTCTCTGGCTCCTTGTAGTACACAGTCTCTTCTCAGATGCGTCCACACACTCTGAGGCCACAGTTACGCTGGTCCTGACTTGGCCTTGCTCATTTATGGTGACCATGTGATCCCATCATTTAGCCATAGGGCTGGCATAGAGGTCTAGGCAGCCACCTCTATCTCTGGACACCATGGAAGGCCTCCCCAACTGTTGGAGACAGTTCACTGTCCTGGAACGACCTCGGGGAGTGGGGGCTACACCCACCAGGTCTGCCCCCAAGCTGGGTCCAAACCTTCCTCCCCCAGCTCAACCGCAGAAGTGAAGCAGAAGTGAAGTTGGCCAAGACTGAGGCCAAGGGCCTCGCCAGCATCGAGCTTCCAGGATGAGTTGCCTGTTGTGTTTGAAGTGGGGGTCAGTGCTCCCCCTTGCCTATGGGAGGGAGGGGAGCGCCTGGGAGGCAGGCAGAGCTGGGGGGTGCCAGAGGCCATGGGGCTCCCTCCCAAGAATCTTCATCTCTCTTTCTTCAGAAATGCATGGTGGCTTCAAAGTAATCCAGATGCATTGGCGGTCAGTTAAAATACATTTTGTCACATTTTTAGGAAAGTCAAAAAAATAATGTCAACTTAAAATAAAAAGTACAATTTGCTAGTGAGTGGTTATAAGTGTTTCATAAGTCCCATTTATAAGTGTCTTTTCTTTTTGAAGTTGGGTTCAAAACCAGTAACAAATGGTAAATCATGGTCATTGACTTACTGTGCTGTGTTCTTGCTTCTTTGTCTCATGTTTAAATTCCCTGTGGGTTGTCATGTCATTTCCCTTGAATATACACAACCCACCAATTCTCGACGGGAGTAGAGGCCATAAACAGCTAAAAAAACATACAAAGGATTGAGGACAGAGGTGAGGCAATGAAGACGGACTGTGAGGGGATGTGACAGAGTGATGGGGCCTGGGGACCGGGGGATGCTTTCAAGGAGGTGGCATGGAAGGCTAAGCAGGGGCTCATGTATGGAAAGCAGGCCAGCGTCTTCTGGCAGGAAAGGGTAGACCAGGGCCAGCAAGGAGGGCAGGCAGCTGCTCTGGAAGGAGAGGAGGCCTGCCACAGTGAGGACTGGCCTTTGCAGCGGGTGGTGAGGGCTGGGGGCTGCAGTTGAAGTGGGGTGGGCGGCTCCTTGGAGGGTTGGAAGCAAGGAAGTGACATCATGGGATTTATCTTTTGAAAGGACCCCTCTGGCTATGTGCTAACAGATGGGTTAGGGTGGTTGAGTGTGGAAGTAGGGAGCCTGTGTGGAGGCCATGTTGGTGGGCCAGAACAAGGATGGTGGGGTAGGGGAGAAGGAGAGAAGGAACTGGCTTTCGGACCTGTCCTGGGGGTGGAACTGGACTCCTGACACACTGGTGGCTAGGAGTTAGGGGAGGTTAGAGCAAGATGATGGCTGGTGTTTGCCTTGAACAACTGGACCAAAGGTGAGACTGTTCATCAGTTATTAAGAAGGTTTTTAAGAGAGGGAAGCCGTGCGCTCTTAGAGTTCTACAAGGCTGTCTGTTGTCAGTGGCCCGTGGCTGTGAGCCTACTGAGAGAAGGGCCGTGGAGAGCAGGTGTAAGGGCAGCCCGTCCCCTGTTGGTGGTTATTGCTTTTGTGTTGTTGCTGTTGGACTTTTGAAACATACCCATCTTTCAGACATCTGGGTGTTGCCTAGGGATTTGGTGATTTCCTCCTAATCAATTAAAAAGGGCCCCCAGAGCTACTCTGCATTGCAAAGTGGTCCTTTTTGATTTCTTTGGCATTCCATCAAAATAGTTTTGGTTTGCAGGGAATTTACATGATGTTTACATGAAGTTTACATCAGTTTCTCAAAGGCTGACAGTCGAGGTGCTGTCACATTTTCCGTCAGGAATACCCCTCGATAGCCAGCAGGCAATTTCTGAGCTAAGAACAGTATTTACACTGTTTATTTGAGGATTAGTAAAAATCCTGTAATTCTCTATGAGCCTGTCAGAAGCAAGAGGAGCTTGATTTAAGGCCTCAGTCTTGAGCAGAATGCATTCGTTTCACCTATAAATAGTTAATGTTCTCTTTTAAGCACCTTTTCTGACCCTTGTATTCTAATTGCCTTAAAGTTTATTTTTCAAACCGTGTGATAACTTTTATTATGAATGAAAATGCCTGTGGTTTCTTTGCGACTGAGAGGGAGCTGTAGGACTCTGCAATAACCGCTCATCAGAGAGCAGTCCTTTTCTGTACGCCATGAATCTGTAATGTGGCATCTTGGAAGCCATAGATCATTTTCAAATGTAATGCGTATCATTTATTATGGAAAAGGGTAGTTGACATTATTGGATTTCCTCCTTGAAAGGTAATCTATATACCCATGAAGTTTTTCTTAAACCCATTACACAAGTAGCCTTTCACAATTCACTGGAAGAATTAAATTGCTTGCAGTCGCCAATCCTGACTTAGAACCGTTGTCATTTTTCTGTGCTCTGTTTTCTGAACAGGTGCTGAGAGAGAACTTTGCTGGGTGGCACACACTTGACCAGGCACTCTGCAAGAACAGTTTATTTCTCATCCTTTCCTGTGACTGCAGGAAGCGGGGAGGACTGTCACCGAACAGATGAGCCCCGTGGGTGATGAGGAAGGGTGCTCAGTGAGTTGAGCTGTGGAAACCAGCAGGGCCTGGGTTTGAAATCAGTGTTCTTTGTTTTGTTTTTCAAATTCCAAAGCCTCAGTTCTTATTTTACAATCAAGCTTCGGGTAATCGGTAAACACCCTATCTCCTTTTCCTCGGAGTTCCATTGTATTCCCACCATCGTCCAGATCCTTGAGCTGCAGGAAGGAACCCTGTCACTTTTAGCTTACAGGGAAGGAATTAGGAGCACTGATGGAGTTCCTAAACCTCAGGGGAACGGAAGTGAACTTTTTTTTAATGTGGTCCAAAGTGTGGTCCTTAGGAGCTGGTCTGCTTTAGCAGTATTGCTTATAGCGATGTTCTCCTTTTGTTTTCTGTCTAGAAGTCAGGCTTGTTGGCGGTGCTGTGGTCACTGAGGGAGAACCCTAGAAGTTGACTAGAATCTGGGATGACTGCCATACCGTCTCCTTCAGGAAGCCCCTGGAGCCTGTCATATCTGCAGGGCTGGTGCCCCTCCTCGGCAGAGCGCGCACAGGGCTGCAGTGGAGGCCAGAGGATGTGTGCATGGGAGTGGTTTTCTGTTCTCTGGGTGCTGACAAAGCTGGGCTGTTGCCCTCCAGACATGGGAGATGACTTCCAAGGGTAGAACTATACCAAGGTTTCTTTTACTTTAATTTCTTTCCCCTTGAACATTTTTCTTCTTGACAGAACACCTCATTTTGCAATTTCTTCTCCTTTTGGAGAGAAAATTCAGTGCCATTCAGGATTACTATTGAGCACCCATAGTGCCCACCAGGTCCTCAGCTCTGCTGTTCTGCCATCTTTAAGTTTTCCCAGTGGATTTTGCTTATGTCCTTGTGTCCAAGGGCCTTGTCTTAACTGGGCTTGAGGAGTCCTCACAGTCCTGGGTCGTCAACACTCTCTCCCGTGGCCTGCATGGTTATGATGGGATGCATCATAGGGAGGGTCAGAAGGGCCTATTCAGAGAACTTTCTAGAGTGGGCCCTGACTTCATACTGAGTGGTGCATTGCAGCCAAGGGGACAGAATCTTCTAGAAGACTGCTCTGGGCTCCGGGCAGGGACGAGTTGGGTTTCTGCGGTTGGATGTTTTTTGATATCCCATTGCTGTGTGGTTACTCAAGGATCTAGAAAGCAGGCCTCACAATGTGGGCCTATTTACAATTCACAAAGACCCTCTCTCACGTCATAATTTCCCCTCTGCCCATTTATTTGGCTCCTTTAAGCGTGTGGGTTCTGAGTGGTGTTCCACAGACGGCAAACCCGCCCCGACCCAGACGCGCCAGCCCCAAACAATCTGGTTACTGTTTAAACAACCGGTGTAAATAATGAGTCCCTCCATTCCTGGGAGTATAAATACATTTAGACAAGTAGGAGTTCTGTCGAGTGAAAGTTTAGGTTATGCAAAAACAGCAGCAGCTGTAATTTGTAGGCCCTTGTAGAGAGAGGGGTGTGAGTGATGTAAACTGGAGAAAGCCTGCGTTCCGTTTATGTATATTTTGTCATTGTGCCAAGAGGCTAACTTTGCTATATTCCCTTCGCTGTGAATTAATCTTGAGAGGGCAGCACCTGCCAGAAATTCTTTTTTTTTTAGCCAAAAGTCAATTTCGTACGGGTGGCTGGTGTTAACGAGCACCCTGGCAGGCCTGGGTTGGGGATGACCGTTGACTTTGTGCGGGGAGCTGAGTTGGTTAGCTGCTCTTTTCCTAGCGCTGAGAAAATAATTAAAGGCAAACCCCAAAGGCGTGTGATTAAGGTGAACTCAGCAGCAAGGAGACAGAGGCGCACGCACAGAAGAGCCGGTGGTGGCGCTGGGCCGGAGCCCCGTGCTTCCCGACTCTCGCAGCCACGGAGGCGGCTCAGCCAGCGGCGGCTCTGGTGGGGCCCTCCTGGGGAACGGGCAGAGCAAAGGCCCCCTCTTTTTATTTTTTTGGCCAAGGTAGGAACTGTCTGAAGACCTATAAAATTAAGTGTTCTTCTTTACAGGGAGAAACCGGCGAGGCGAGGGTCGCTGGTCGTGGGGGTTTACTGGGCCTTCTCCCCACGATGCACCCGTCACGCCTTCCCGGCTCCGATCCAAGGCCTGTTTGAGAGGGTCCCAGTGTGTGAGACGGCCACACACGTGTGTGTGCCTGACCCTCAGAGGCACAGATCCCGCTTTATGTTTCAAAGTAACATTTCTGTCGATTTTCACAGTCACTGTGGATTTGTGGATTAGCTTCTGAGGCCCCCGCCCAACGTCGCCTCCCACCCAGATGCTCAGCCCAGCCTGGGGGCTGAGGACATCTTTGCTTTAAGATGACCCCTAGGGAAGGTGTCCGGATCACGTGATCTCAGCTAGCTGTTTGCCAATTCTGCTCATTTTCTTCCACGGCTCCACTTCCAGGAGACACTAGCTGCTGATTCCACACGCACACACGAGGCACTGAAGGGGTGGTATAGGTTTTAGTAGAAATGAAGAGTCAGGTGAACTGAAGCCCAGGGCAGGCCAAACCTGAGTCTAGAGTCAGAGGGAGGCAGGTGCTTGCTGTGGGGGGCCTTCCCCTGACAGCCAGGCCCTCTTCTAAAGTGTGCCTGGGATTTGTGTCCATCAGGTAGGGTGAACGCCCTGATGTGGAAATGACTGTCCTGAAGAGAGAAGTTCGTATCCTTGTGGATTCCTCGAAACAGGAGGCAGGGCCTGCAGGGCCTCGTGGGGAGCACCAGGGTCAGGCAGAAGGCAGAGGGGACATGTGGGCAGGAGCCTTTGTTATGGGTTTTGTGGGAAGAAATGGGTGAGGCCCAGTGAGCAGGCTGAGCAGCTTAGGGTGAGGGCCTGCCCTTGTTGTCTGGTCCCTGGCCCTGGTGATGAGGGCAGGGCAATGGGTGTGGGAGCCTGGGTTGGTTTGCGTATTGGCCAGCCCTGTGGGGATGGGGGGGCAGTCTCTCCAGGGTCTGCAGGCTCCACATGTCAAAACATCAAAAATACCGAAGATGAAAAGGAGTAATTCATACAGCCCCTTCCTCAGGGAGGCCTCTGCTGGAAAACAGCTGGACGGGGCACTTAGGGGAAGTGGTCAACTTTCCTCAGCAGGCTGAACACAGACTGCTCCCAGCCACATCCAGGAGAAGGCTGTTCTCCCACGGGCCTGGGCTTTTCCTTGGTCCCTGTATGTGGGCCCAGGTGCCCCGGAAGGACATCTCAGGGCCAGCATTCCCACTGCTCCCATGTGACAGCCCCACAGGGGAGGGCTGCTAGCCCGTGGTCTGGTTGGGGAGCTGACGGCGCTGCAGGGCAGGGCAGGGGTTCTGTAGGTTCTTCCTGGGGGCAGTGCAGGATGAGGGGGCTCAGTGTGGGTGCATTCCGTGCAGAAGCCACTGCCCGCCAGCATCCCCCATCCTCCCAGCCACCCCTCCTTGGCCCCTTAGGCAACAGGGAATGGGAGCTCTCCTCTCTGTTTGTCACTGTGCTTGGGTGAACTTTACCCACTCCCTAGTCCTTTGTGTGAGACTGCACATTGTACTTCTGCTGGGGAAAGAGTCCAGAGGCACGCAACACGGAATCAGCACCATTCCCCCACCTTCCCCGAGAAGCTCTAACAAGCATGTTGGGTGTTTGTTCTGGAAATGCTCCTCCACGACAAGACAGCCTTTTCCTATCATTCCTAGTCTGTTAACTATTAAATTGCCAAATCATAAGGACATTTGCTTGTGGTAGCAACAACAACGTAGACACAGTGACTGCAGAGCCCCAGGGGAGAGCAGGGTGCGTCCTGTGCATTCATGCCATGGACTGTGCTGCTGCTGCTAAGAAGAGTGGGGTCGAGCTCTGTCAGTATCGAGAATACTTTTGGAGAAAAGAATGGAAGGATGCTTGGCAGGCTGTACAGTGCTTACCAGATTATTTGGAATCAAAATGTGATCCAGGGGTTGGCCCCGTGGCCTAGTGGTTAAGTTCAGTGCGCTCTGCTTCGGTGGCCCGGGTTCACGGGTTGGGACCCTGAGTGTGGACCTACACCACTTGTCAGCCATACTGTGGTGGCAACCCATGTATAAAGTAGAGGAAAATTGGCATAGATGTTAGCTCAGGGCCAGTCTTCCTCAAGCAAAAACAAAAATAAAAAAATGTGGTCCAAGGAAAAGGTGAGATGTGTATGTCCCCGGGGAGATAGTCCAAGACTGTCTTAGACTATATGAATAGCTTAGAATATATATATGTGTGTATGTATGTGTCTATCAGAGAAATCATTTTGTTTAGCTTTTTTGGATCACAGAAATGTATTAGGATCCTGGGCATCAGAGTTCATTTCCTTCACCAATATGTGATACTTATATGAAGGAAAAACGAACTAAATCATTGTGAGAAGAATTTCAAACCACAGGTGGCCGGCCGACCCTTTCCTTGTGCTGCCCAGCTCGCCGTAAACAAGGCAGAGAGCGGTTCCAGGCAGTTACGAGATTGCAAAGCTTCTCATGTGTTGGTGTATCTATCGCCTTACCTTCTCCACTCATGCAGTTCTGGAAAGATAAGTCACCTGGGCGTGTGGTGCTTCTCTCTTCTTGAACCCGAGGCGCCATCATCTCACAATTCTGTGTGCTGGAATCTAGCCACTCGAAGGTGGGCCCCAGCCTGCAGCCCCGTTCAGCTCTGCCGTTTGCTTCCTGTGGGTTGTGCTCCTGAGCCTCCCAGGCTGGTGAAGACCAAGTCCGTATCCGATCAGGAAATGTGCTTTGGGATTCACTAGGCAGATGGTTTCGATGATGTTGTCATGAAGACCCTTGACTTCTTCTAACTATTCGCTGTTCCTTTCAAGGATACATAGGGATTCTAGTTGGACTCTAGAAATTTATTACCCGATGGGGCCTCAGAGTTCATTTATTGTCCCCTGTCCTCATCCCAAAAAGGAGCTGATGGCCGTGGCGTGAAGAGTTGGGGCTGTTGGTTCTGCTTCTAGCAGGACTGGAGATTTGCCCTGACGCTGCTTCTCATTGACGTTTTAGTAAATGGCAGTGGAGTGAGCAGCTGCGGGGAGCTTGGGGTTCAGCCCGGCATCGTGCTTCTTCACTGTGGACATCCTCCTCATCCAGTCCAGGCCCCTGCCTCCTCGCCATCTTGTCCCGCTGCAGACCACCCTCACTGCCCTGCTCGGTTTCCTGACTCTGGCATCTTCTCCTTCAGCCCGGCTACCTCGTCCTCCTGGTTCCCCTCACAGCTTGCCCCTTCCAGGGCCCTGGAGGGCCTCCTCCTGGCCGCACTCGCCTGTCTCCCCAGCTTCTCACCCTCAGCCCGACCCCTGCAGGGGACCGGCCACCTCCATTGGCACGTGGCAGGGTTTGTGGCCTCTCGCTGCTAGGTGTGAGCTGCAGGAGGGCTGGTGGGATCGTAGGATTCTTGGAGTCTTTCCTTGCAGGTGCCTGTGAGTTGTCCTTGTCTGCATAGGTGGCCACACCTGAAGCCTGGCTGGTGTGTGGAGGCCCAGCTCTGATGTTGTGCAGCCCAGAAAAGAGGATGCCTTTTTACACTGGGAGAGATGACTAAAAGCGGATTATAAATTGTTGCAGGAACAACAGCAGGTAAAAGCGGCAACAGCAGGGAGCCGGAGAGGGCTGGCCTGCTGTTTGACTCCTATGGGAGACGAGCACCACCCCGGGCTGCTGCAGTGGCCTTCGCTCTGCTCCTCTACCCTGTCAGCACTTAGCGACGGCTCTTCTTTTCAAAAGATGCTGTATTCGTTTGCCAGGGCTGCTGCAACAAAGTGCTGCAGCCGGGGAGGGTTAAACAGCTGGCATTCATGGTCTCAGTGCTGGAGGCTGGAAGGCCGAGGTGGGGTGTGGGCAGGGCTGGATCCTGCTGGGGCCTCTCTCCTTGGCTTGCAGATGGCTGTCTCCTCCCTGAGTCTTTGTGTGGTCTTCCCTCTGTGTGTGTCTGTGTCCTAACCTCTCTTGTAAGGACATTTGTCATAAGGGATTCAGACCTACCCTAATGACCTCATTTTACCTTAATAACCTCTTTAAAGGCCCTGCCTCTAAACACACTCCCATTCTGGAGTACTAGGGTTTAGCACTTCAACACATGGATTTTGGGGGACACACTTCGGCCCGTAACAGATGCCAACCTGAGAAAGCAGGAAAGTGAAGCTCATTCTATCCACGGGGCAGACTGAACACCAGTCAGTGGTGGGAATCCCTGCTGGGCTTCTGGGACCTCACCTTCTGTTGTCCCCATCACTGGCACCTTTGGGAGGTCTCTGGTCAAGGTAGGGAGCCACCCCCTTCCTGTGCAAAGTGACCAGGCCATGTGCAAGTCAAACACACCATTGTTCCCCTCTGGGCCCCTCGTCCTGGCAGGAGAAGTGATGTCATTGCCAAGGCCTGTCCTCACAGGGGCTACATTCCGTGTGTGTGACCCGCATGGCAAACAGGACCGGTCAGTGACTCCCGGCCTTCCTGGACGTCCCTAGTCCTGCTGTGCCCTCCATCACCTCCCAAGCCAGAGCTGTGAGCAGAGACAGCCTCGTCCCTGCTTCCCAGGCCATCTCCGTGACCCAGGCTGCAGGGCTCACCATGCTGCACTCAGTGAACCATGTGGCACCTTCTTTCTTGAGCATTCAGGCTTCTGTCGGGAGTACCTGGGAGGCGCCCTGTGTTAACACCCTGTTTGAGGGTGAATTTATCCTGTGTTCGCCATCTGTGGGCTGCAGGGTGTCATGTGTTGTGGCCTCCTCCTCCCAGTGTGGCCGCACGCTGTAGCCCTGGGCCGGGCTCCACACAGCTGACAGCGAGGAGTGCAGGGGCCTGGAACCGGGCGTGCCTCCACTCATCCCAGCCAGAAGCACAGAGGCAGGGCCAGCTTCCCAGCTTGGCTGATGTGTTTTGGCTCCTCCCGTGGGACTCTGTGACCGTGTATCACAGGATCACAGGTAAGCAATACCTGCAAAAACATCTGCTTAAGCACAGTGCAAAACCACACCTGTCAACCTGGCATGCCTTGGGGTCTTGACAGTCGCTTCTAAGAAGGCGTTTGCTGGCTGCTGCAGACATCCTTGTACACGAATGCTTTAGAATGAGCTTGTTTCCACCGTGAAGTAGTAGGATCGCTGTGAAAGCTTTCCCAGAGGCATGGGCAGGTGCGAGAACACTCTGGAAATTCAGGAAGTCCTTATGCCCCCTTCCAGATTCTGTCGCCGGGGCAGCCTCAGGCTTGGCGGAAACCAGCTCAGCCTAGTGTTGTGAGCGCGGTACCTGGCCTGGTGGCAGGCTGTCACCTCCTGTCACGCTCTTGTGCTTGGTCGTTTCAGAGGGTGGAACCTAGCCGCCTACACGGCAGAGTGTTGCTGGCTATTAACAACACAGTTTGGCTGGCGTTTTTCCTCTCGGCGCATATTATCAGTTTTATTAAATCGCCACAATTTTGTGTCTGAGAGAGGCACTCGTGTCCAGTCACGGCTGCCCTTACTCTAGACACTGTGATTGGGTCAGGAATGTGTTCAAGCCAATTCCTAGAGATGTCATTCCCATCCCGTTAAAGGTTGACATGAGCCCTTAGAACGTGCTCAGTGGGGTTCATGGAAACTCCGGGCCTGGACTGGGGGCATGTGTGCTTATGGACACACGAAGTAGTGAGGGCACCCACTCCCTTTGTCCTCCCTTGCTGCCCACCAGTCCCCAGAAACCACCAGGAGACGTTGCCACATGTCAGTGAAATGCTAAAAGTGAATCACCCTGGGGAGTGCTGGCAGGCCGCTCACTGGGATTGGAGTTTGGCCCAGGACCTGCCCCTTTAGTACAAGCTGCAAACAGCTAGGAGGCAGGCCTCCTCCCCCCCTTCATAGCTCCACCTCCTTCTCCCCTTTGCTCCCTCACCTCCTCCGTCTCCTTCTTCCCCCCACTCCTCCCCCACCTCCTTCTCTCCCTGTGAGGCAGCCCTGGCTTTTCCCTTTCACAGCCCTTCTTGATCCTGCCTCCTCGCCATCCTTTTCCCCTCCTCCCCCACTTCCTCCTCCTCCTCTCCCTTCTTTTTCTCTCTGTCTCTCTGGGATGTGTATGTGTGGGGGTCGGGCAGGGGGGTCAGTGGCTTATCAAAAAGGATGTAGAAAACTGTGAAGCAAAATTGTTGTTTTTGCCAGAAGCGTGACTGAAAACGTATGTGGTTATTTGCAGTGCAGCAGAAATCATAGGAAGCAGAGAAAAGCTAGTGCCCGCTTACTGCTGATGGGCCCAGATGACAGAGGGCAGGGGAGCAGCCCATGGCTCCTGGCCTAAAAGGACCCTAAACTCTGTGCTGGCTCATGAGCAAAACGTTAGGCTTCCTACCAACATTGCTATTGAAGGGATTGTCTGCATTTTTTTCAGGGAATATTGGCATAAAAGCATACCTGCTAAGGATGGGGGGAAGGGAGGAAGGAAGGGCATTGTGGACAGTTTAGGGACCCCGGAAGGAGGCAAACCATGGAGATCCCCTCATGGGAGCATGAAGCTTTTGATATCCAAAGGGGCACCCAAACTTTCCTTTCTTTTAGGGCATGTGGGGTTCCTAAATGAGAGACGGCCCTGAGGTCCAGTTGAGGAAATGGCATCGCACCTGTGGATTCTTCTAACGTGGCTGTAATTTCTGTGAATGCACCTAAATTGAGGGCCCAGTCTCAGATCCTGTCTCGGGTGTGGCTCAAATGATGTGACTGTGGGCAGAGTGTCCAGAGGGGCTGTTGTCGGGTTGGTCCTGGACCTGCAGCGTCACCTGGGGACAGATTGGACATGCAGGTTCCTGGGCCCACCCAGCCCTGCGAGCAGGAAGCAGCCGGTGGGCACAGCGCTCTTTCCACAGGCTCCCAGGCGATTCTGATGCCCACTCAGGCTTGAGGCCACTGGGTGCAGGAGGCTGCCCCTCTTACGGGGATGGCCTGTAGGGCCACGTGGGGTGGATAAAAACCAAGCGGTCTTGTGACTGTCGTCAGCGAGTGGGGGTGTCCAGAGCCTGTGCTGGCGCTGTGTGAGTGTCTATGTGACAGCAGCGGGCCTGTGCGTGTGCTTGGCAGTGTGTGCACGGAATGCCGAGGCACGAGAGAGGGATTCTGTGGGGGCGCGAGAACAGTCACGTGGCTTTTGAAGACCAGAAGCCGTTTAATACGGTGTAAGTCACCGAATACTGACTGCTGGAGTATTAAGGAGTGTTACATGGAGAAGTAAGCGCTCTTCTGTGAGGAGAGGAGGTTTATGGCACGTACCTTATTCCTTCCCTGCTTCTTCGTTTGAGCTCTTAAATCATAAAGAAAAAGCAAAAGAGATTTTCCTGGGTGACAAAAAGTACTAATGGAGAAGGTAGCATAACACAAATGAAGCTTTCGATGATTCGTTAATTAAAATGGGGGAGGACAACTCAAAAGTCGACTGCTAGAGGAATTTAACAGCCATGTCATTCATCCTTTTAGTCTCCAGAGCTCAGGGCTGCCCCACTCGTAATCCACTGCTGTAATTTCGTCCCTGAAGATTTGTTCTTGGTGGTGGATCTGGGACCCGGGGTGGCCTGGGGACTGTGGTGGCATCTCCAGGAATCGGCGCTGGGCAGGAGCCACCTAAGTACAAAGCAGCCGCACTAATGATGGCAGGCGGGGTCACGCGCCCTGGGAACGAGGCTCTGTGTCAACCTGCCAGATCCTGACCCTGAGAGGTGGTGGCCTTTCTGTTCCCTCCGTGCCCAGGCCAGGAGAGAGCCTTGGTCCTCTGTGTCCGTGCCTTGTGGTCACACAGCACTTGGCCCAGGGAGGCCCTGCTCGGGTGGTCCTGAGTGGCTGCAGTTTAAGAAGAGGCTGCCAAGCCAAGGCCCCTCCCAGGGCAGTGGGTGACCTTGCAGCTGTGGGGACAGGCACAAGCTCTGCCAGAACAGCTCCTGGGTAACAGTGGTGTGTCAACTGACTCCGTGTTTCAAATCAGAGGGCTGTTGGAGAGGAGAGAGTGGACAGCGTCAAAGACGGTCTGAAGTGCTTTCCAGCGTGAGCGCTGAGTTAGGTGATGCTTGCGGTGGGGCCAGCTCGGCTCAGTGCGCCTGGGCCCGGCCCCGTGCTGCGCACCGTTCAGGGCTGGGTGCTGTTACTATTGCTCCCCTTTCCAGATGAGGAGACTGAGCCACAAGGAGCTCCCCCGATGTCAAACGTTTAGAGACGAGTGTGTTTCTGGTGGTGATAGCCTCCATGGAGTCACAGTACATGACAAATAAAATCTGAAGTGTCTTCATCCAGAGGAGAGATGACCCCACAGATCATGTGACGTGGGCCTTGGTGTCGCCCTGACTCAGTGGGATTCTAGGGAGCCTTGAAGCAGAACTTGAGTAGTCAGAATAATTCTTGAAAGTGACTGAGGCCCCGTGGGAAGGACACACCATGCGGCTTCGTGTGCAAGGCTGCAGACAGTCCCCAGTGCACGTGCGCCTGTGTTCGTCCACCTGCGGCTGTGATCCCACCGAGGGCATGTACATCGTTCTGCATGAGGACGTTGGCACTTCTCTGCTTGGAGCATTCTATGTGGGTATCCCGGCTCCAGCCTCTTGTGTCTTTCTGTGGAGTTCTCATCTAGCTTGCGTGGGTTTGTTTTTTAATTGGGGTGAAAAAAACCTCCTAACATAAGCTTTAGCGTCTTCACCGTTTCTGAGTGTAAGGTTCAGGAGTGTTCAGTGCATTCACGTTGTTGTACAACCAAACTCCAGAACTTTTTCATTTTGCAACACTCTAGCTGTGTACCCATTAAACAACAGCTCCCCGTTTCTGTGCACGTGACTACTCTAGATACTTCATAGGAATCGTGTAATAGTCGTCTTTTCATGACTGGCTTCATGACTTAGCGTACTGTCCTCAGATTCATGTTATACTATGTGTTAGAATTTCCTTTTTAAGGCTGAGTTGTATCCATTGTGTGTATATTCCACATTTGTTTATCCATTCATTCATTCATTGGTGGACACTTGAGTTGCTTCCACCTTTGGGTATCGTGAGTAATGTGTCTGTGGACGTGGGTGTGGAAATCTCTCTTCAGGACCCTGCTTTCAGTTCTTTCGGGTGTATACTCGGAAGTGGAATTGCTGGGTAGTGTGGTGATTCTATTTTTAATTTCTTGAGGAGCTGCCATCCTGTTTCTCCGCAGCTGCACCGTTTCACATCCCCACCAGCAGTGTGCAAGGCTTCCAGTTTCTCCACGTCCTTGCCAACGCTTGTTATTTCCCGTTAATGGATGTGAAGTGGCATTTCGTTGTGGTTTTGTTTTGCATGTCTCTAACGATTAGTGATCTTTTCATGTGCTTGCTGGCCATTTGTATGAATGTCTTTGCAGGAATGTCTGTTTCTGTCCTTTGCCCATTTTTCGATCATTCCCTTCAACTCTTTATGAGGTGGCATCCCTGTGCAGCCCCCACGGCCCTGCGCTTGCTTCCTGGAGTAATGGTGTGGTGGTTCCTTCACCTCCGGGTGGTCAGGAAACCAGGAAAACCTTGCATTTTTTCCACCTTGGCTCTCCTGGCACACGTCGCCCGCTCAGCCTGGATTCAGGCCATTTCCTGTGGGCAAGAGGGGAGGCGTTGCTGGTGCTGTTTAATGGATGTTCTGAGAGCCTCCCCCCTGCCTTCTCTGCCTGTCTTTGCCGAGCCCTGGAGTTGAAGTTGCCTATTAAATGGCGTTTGAAGAAGCTCCACGGTGGGGAGAAAGCACTGCTCTTAGAGCCGTGGGCTACAAACAGCAGTGCCTCTGGAAATGGTTTCTTCTGCCCACAGTTGAGACTCAGGAGGAGTCTCCCCCCGATGCCTGCAGGGCTCAGGTGGGTAATATGAATGCCAAGTGTGTGCTCCACCTAAAACCTCCCAAATCAAGAAAAGGGTTCTTTGGGATGGGCTTTGTTGACCAGTCAAAGGAGCTGGTGATGGCTGCCAGTCTTAACCCTGCTCATCCAAACGGGCATGGCCCGTCTGCCCGGAAGCCAAAGACGTCATTGCTCAGAGGGGTCCACAGACCAGCAGCATCGCATTGCCTGGGAGCCATTAGGAATGCAGAATCCCAGGCCCCACCCACAGAGTCAGAAGCTGCTCTTAACACGCTCTTTGGGTGGTTTGTGTGCTCGTTCAAGTGTGAGAGGGCTGGTCCAAAGGGATCACCTCAGGGTAGACACTCACTGCTCCTGGCTGCTACCCAGAGGATGGAAACTTATGTTTGCACGAAAACCTGGCCACAAATGTTCTTAGCAGCTTTGTTTGGAATAGCCAAAAACTGGAAGCAGCACAGATGTTCTTCAGTGAATGAGTGGATAAACAAACCGTGGTCCATCCATCCCGTGGAATACTGTTTTGCAAAAAAGATGAATGAATTATTTCTACAGGCATCAAATTAGATGGCTTTCAAAAGCGTTATGCTGAGTGAAAGGAGCCAGTTTCAAAAGGGTGTGTAGGGGAGGGAAGGAATTTCCTCTACTCGCTGAGGTTCTGTGACTGGGACCTGGGAATTAAACTGACAAAAGACAGCTTAACAGGAGAAAAGGCATACAGATTTTATTGATGTTTATATTTTTATGTGTAGGAAGGCTTTACAGAAAAAAGTGAAAACCCAAAGAAGTGATTAGACTTGGGTGCTTATATACCATATAAACAAAGAGTGATAAAATTGTGGATATGTGATTAGAAAAGGGAAAAGAGTTTGGGCTTCTAGGGGCAGAAGATTGTGAGAAAGTGACTAGGAAATGTATGTGGGAAACTAATGGTGGGTAAGAGTTATTTATGCCAACTCATCTTGGTGCCGTCTCCATCTCCAGTGATGGGTTGTTCTTCCCTTCCTGGTCCAAGTGAGGATGACACCTTCACAAAGGGAAATTTATGTCCTGCTTTTAGGCAGATGGGGGAGGGCAGAAAGCTCTTCTTGTCTCTGCTGGTTCTCAGTTGTCTTCACTTCAAAATAATCCTTATGCCAAAGTGGCATATTTTTGGGGTGGCGTTTTCTGATCCCGTTCAGTTATATACTGTATGATTCCATTTTTCTCAAAAGGACAAAACTATAGTGATGGAGAAAAAGTCAGTGTGTGTGTGTGCACGCACTCGCGTGCGCATATGTGTAGTATGGTGTGATGTGTGTGTGACTGTAGAGAGAGAGCATGAGAAGAATTTTTTGGGTGATGACACCGTTCTCTATGTTGATTGTGGTTGTGGTGACATGAACCTATTTGTGTGTTACAATTCATAGATCTGTGCACCAAAAGACAAAATACAAGTCAATGAAAATGCAAACAGAAACAAAACTCAGTGCTTCAGTGAATGACCGTGCACACATCATTTCACACACGTGAGTCATTTTGTAGGATAAATTTTCTAGTGGTGGACTTGTTGGGTCACATGTGTGTGCCTTTGTGGATACAGTCATTGTCCTGCATAGTTTTTCCCAGTTATACACCCACCGTGTGTCCTACCCTCCCTCAGCCTGGCCTGGTCATGGTGTGACCCAGCCTAGTGACCTTTGCGCTCTGATGGGGGAAAGCCATCACGGTTTTTACATGTTGGGTAACCTTTGGTTCGTGGGCAGCTTGCAGCCTGGACACCCAGGTGGACTGTTGTGTGTTGGAATCGTTTCCACGGCAAAGCTTCACCCACTTCCCCTCCAGTTAAACTGAAAGAATTAACTCCTGTTGGCAGCCTGTCCACAGTAGTTTGTCCTGCATGTGCACTTGTCACTCAGGACATGGTGGCAGAGCAGCCCCAGGCCCCCTCCTTAGGACCTGGCCACAGTCCACCTGTTGACAGGTAAGGATGCTCCAGGGGGTTTGGACAAACAGCAGCCGCCCTGGAGTTCTCGTTTCTTCTCCGAGTCCATCCTTGTCCAGTCTGCTGTGCACGGCTGCTCCCTGGGCCCTCAGGGGCCCTCGTTTCTGATGGCCATCCCATCTTTGAAGATCCTTCTCTCCTTTCCGAGTGGACGCTGCCTTTGTCACTGTGCGGGACAGCCGGTGTGGCTTGGTCCGGGCACTGGTTTCTGTGCTCACCGAGGAGAATTTGTCCCCACCAGGTGCCTAGCTGTCATTCTTCCCTTTTGAAAACTGCCCTGGAGATGGTCTCGGGACTTTTCTTTCCTCTTTCACTTCCCCCTTTAGCACAAGGCCTGGGGGTGTGAGTCCACAAGAAGCCTGGGGAGAGGATGAAGCTTCTCAGGCTGTGGCCAGCCCTGCCCTGCCCATCTTATGTCTTGGTGGTCCCTGTGTTCAAAGCCTCCTCAGGGAACTCGCTATGGGAGAGCAGAGCTGCACAGAGCCCCCGGGACTGCTCAGCCTCCTGTCGCGTGTGTGTGCAGTAGACTTGTCACAGATGCCGGTGTCCACTTTATCTAAACTCGTCCATGCTGCAAATTCTTTAAACATGAAGATAACGGTGCAGAAAAGTGAGGCGGGTGGGGTCTGCTCCTGCTTCCTCTGTGGGAGCGTCTGTGCTGCTGGAGTGCGGAGTCCGGAGGCCACCTCATTGGATGCCTGGGTCTGACACCCCCATTTATGCAAAACCTTACCCTCCAGGACAGAGGTTTCCCATGTGTTTTTTACATGGTGTTAGACTTGGCGTCTGTTTTGGTAAATATTTTAAATAGGGCTGTGGCCCATTAGGAGCTCCGTACTGTCTGCATGCCAGTGCACACGCGAGGACGGCTTGTTTGCATAAATAATGAGTCTCTTTGGAGACGTGGCTGTGAACTTTACTGTGGTGTAGTAACTAAACTAAATGCGAAGCCAGCTGGGAAGGGTTTCCAGGATTGGAGTTGTGTGTTTGAGTGGGTGTGTCCGCCATAGCCTCTGGCCCCTTCATTCCCCTGGCCCCTTCACCTCTTTCCATGTCTCCTTCCTGATCCAGCCTATGTTCTGTTTCCTTGAACTTCCCTTTCGTGTTTGCTTTTTTTATTTTTGGTGAGGATGATTAGCCCTGAGCTAACATCTGCTGCCAATCCTCCTCTTTTTGCTGAGGAAGATTGGCCCTGAGCTAACATCTGTGTCCACCTTCCTCTACTTTATATGTGGGACGCCTGCCACAGCATGGCTTGATGAGTGGTGTGTAGGTCCGCACCTGGGATCCGAACTGGCGAACCCCCGGCCACTGAAGCAGAACATGCGAACTTAACCGCTGCACCACTGGACTGGCCCCTGTGTTTGCATTTTTATTATGATGAGAAACCCTGGGATGGTGAGTCCACGAAGTCCTTCTCGCCCGTGTATAAGGGCAAGAGTTTCCTCAAATAGTTCGAATGTCTAGGCAACCGGAGTCTCTCTCCAGCCAGCGACAGCATCCCCACCTGTCTTATACTAAGAGGGGCTGGCACTCCACAACACACTGATGATGACAACGTCTGCAATGATGTCGCTTTCTGAGAAGCCAGATCGTTATGAGAAACAAATCAAAGTCACAGAAAAGGAAAGTGAGGCTCTAAGCATTGGTTCTGCCCCTTCCCTTTCCTTCCTAGCTGTGACCTCCCTGCCTTGTGACCCCAGGTCACATATACCTGGTGCTGATGCTGGTCCCAGTGGCCGTGGGGCATCCCACTGAGGAAGGAGCCGTGGCCCTGGCTGAGAAAGCGTTCGTGGTTGTCCACAGGCCTCACAGGCATCAAGGGATATCTCCCAACTGAATTGGAAGAGGAGGAAAAGTTAGAAAAAGGGGGACAGATGGAGAAAAAGAATAAGCATTTATAGGCTTCTGTGTAAGGAATGTAGAGCACATCCGAAAAATTTTGTGTGAATCTCATCGAATTGTCACAGCAACCCAGGAGTGAGGCCTCCTTGTTGCCATTTCACATTTAATTAGACAGAGATGCCCAGAAGCCGTTCCTCTCACCCTCGGTTCAGAACTAGTCAGTGCAGAGGCAGGACTTGCGTGGGCGTCCGTCTGACTGAAGGTGGGGCTTTTCCGGCAGACCAGAACCTTTCGGAGGCTCAGTTTCTGTATGTGAACTGGAAGAAGGATGAGCAAGGAGTCGACGGCTGGATGAGAGTATGTCTAGATTTTGCTTCAACTCTCAGGCTTGCTGACTGTAAGAACATGCAGGAAAAAAGAAGTTAGAATGGACTCGACCAGAGTTCCTCAACCTCACACTGTTGACACCTGGGGCTCAATAATGCATCGTGGTGGGGGCCGTCCTGTGGACTGAGGATGTTTAGCAGCTTCCCTGGCCTCCACCGACTAGATACCAAGGGCACCCCCCCAAAGGTGTCTCCAAGCATTGCCAGATGTCCCCAGGGGGCAAAACCCTCCTGCCTGTTGAGAACCACTAGATAAAGGAAAGATCCCTTTGGGGGGGGCAGAAAGAGAATTGGACAGAAAACTGAAAAGGGTCCACTACAACTTCCTGTGCCCCCCACCAGAGACCCCCAAAATGAAAAGGGAAAATACAAAATTAAAGTGAGCGAGAGGGAGAGGAGAGGGGTGTGTGTGAGTGTGTGTGTGAGAGAGAGAGAGAGAACGAGTAAGGGAGAGGGAGGGAGAGAGAACTTGATCTCTATTAACTTGGTTCTGTTGGAAAATTCTTCACAGGTGCGTTTCCAAAAGGGTGTTTTGTCCATGAGAAATTGCCTGCAGATGAGCAGGGAGGGGATGTTCTCTCGCTGGCCGCTGCTCTCTCCCTCCTGCTTCCTCATCCCAGGGTCCACCCAGCCTCACAGAGATGTTAGGGGCAGAAATAGCAGGATTTCCTCTGAGTTATGCATTGGGAAAGAAAGTTTTAGGAAAGTAGAACACAGTGCTGGAAGATTTGATAGGAAGCATCTTGTGCTGCCATTTTCATGGCAAAGGAGGAGAGCCCAGGGGTGTCAGCCCCCACCCACGTGCCCAGGGATGTCAGCTCCCATCCGTGTGCCCAGGGATAACGGCCTCCACTCATGTGCCCAGGGATTCAGCCCCCATCTGTGTGCCCAGGGATGTCAGTCCCCATTGTTCTTTTCATCAGGTCACATTTTTCTCTGAATCCAACTGCTTAAGATTGCTGGAAGCTTAAACCCATGAGGAGGGAGCCACAGGGAGCCTCTGGGTCGCGGGAGCACGTGTGTGTGCATGTTTCCTGGGTGTCCGGCGTGTGTTTACATTCATGTGCGTTTTTGTGATAATGACTGGGAGAGAGCTTCCCGGGCGCCATTTGGTTGTTGAGGCAAAAGTGCTTTAAAATACCAAGCTGAGCGCGCACCTGCAGCCTTGAGAGACAGACAGGCCAGTCAGCCGCGTGGTGATTACCCATGACATTAGGCCATGACTGATTAGTTTAGGGCTTCTGGCTGTGAAAATAAAAAAGCCGCAAAGAAAAGCCTGAAACAACCGTGATTTATGAGTTTAAGAGTCTCAATTAGATAAAACGATGGATTGAAAAATGTCCTTTTTTATAGGGGCACGGGAAATAAGGAGTGTCTGGTGATGTGATTGCTAACTTAATTCTTTCCATAAATTCTTTTCTTTGAAAGGAGAAGCTTAGAAAAAGCAAAGACATTAATTTATAGACAAGATGATAGTTGGCAGTTACCAGTGGTGTATATTGCTTTCATATATTCAATATTAATTCTACAAAACTGTAACTATAAAATAAAAATATTTGTGTTGCTATTACAAAATCCTTGCTTTTTATATTGAAGACATCAGACATCATCCAGTGGTACCCCCTGTGGAAAGATGGTGGGTGGAAGATATTGAGGAAATAGAGTCTGAAGCCTCTATCTTCAAGTTGTTTGAAATGCGTGGGGATGGGGGCAAACAGAGAGACACAAATACAGCTACATCTGATGCAGTAGATATTTTAACTTATATAATTTATTAAATTGTTAACATTCTTAAAAAACTAGAGAATCTCGTTAATTACCGCATTTTCAAGGTGAATTATTTTCTTTTACTTTAAAAAAAGATGTAACTAGTGTTTTTTTTTAATTGAAAGTGAAATAGCTAAATTCATTAAAACAATTCAGACGCAGGCTCATGCTGTTCCCTGAAGTCTCCTCACTGATCTGTTTCCTGTGTAGCTTCCAGCGACTGTAACCAGCCCAGCCTGTGGGTGACCACCGGGGCTGGCAGTGCACAGTTGGTTCTTGCCTTGCTCACTTGTGAGTCTGTCTTTACCACTCTTCTGCATCTTGCGCACAGTTTCTTCGTGCTGCAGGCCCCGTGAAGTGTAGCTGTTTCTTTATGGGTGATTGGAGGTGACAGTAGACGCTCACGGGGTCCTTTGAGAGTTAGACAAGATAATCCGTTAAGTTATGCCCAGCATGGGTTAGATGTTCAAAATTTGTGGCGATTGCTATCATTATTGTGTAGGTACTATATCCATTATTATCTGTTACACTTAATCTTCTGTGTCTGTACCATTTACCAACCAGTAGTGGCTTGATCTGTATTCGGGTACCCTCCTGTCTTCTGCTGTGACAGCCAAGGCTGGAACAAGCACCCTTATAGTGGTACCTTCATGTCTCCAGAGTACCTGAAGGTAAACTGCTGGCCGTGGCATTGCTGCCCGGGGACCTGGTTGGTTGGGTGGATGGCCACAGTAGCAGAGATTCTGAGACCCTCTGCCTGCCCTGGGCCGGGCAGGAGGTGCCCGCTTCCCTCCCTTTCCGGTGCAGCATGTGAACGTTGGTCTCCCGCTTCAGTTCACCTTTGTTGAATTAACGCTGTGGTTTTAAGTCTTTTCTTAGATTTATTAGCCATTTGAATTTATTTGCAAACTCTTCATGTCCTTCCGCTCTCTGTATTGGGCTGTTGGTTTTTTTCTCATTCATAAGCAGAGCAGTTTATGCATGGTTTCGTATTATATGATTAAGTCTGTGATCAGCTGGAATTTAGTTTTTAATGAAGAGTGATAGAGTTTCAGCTTTATTTTTTTCCAGATGGCTATCTTGTCCTAGCGATTTGTGGATTCATTCCCACTTAGTTGAAAAATTTTATTTCTAATTGCTGTTTCCATGTATACTCGGGTCATTTCTGGATTCGCAAATACCATCCTATTGATCTGTCTATCCATGTACTGGTGGGAATAGACATCTCTCCAAAGAAGATATGCTGTCTATTTGTATTTTGTTGAGAACTTTTGTATCTGTATTCATAAGAGGTATTGATGTGTGGTTTTGATATTGATGTGTGACGTCTTTATCTGGTTTTTGATATCAGGGTAATACTGGTCTTAAAGAATGAGTGGAAACTTTCCCCTCTGCAATTTTTTTGTGAAGAATTGGTGTTAATTCTTCTGTAAACATTTGGTAGAATTCACCAGAGAAGCCATCTGGTCCTGCGCTTTTCTTTGTGGGAAGTTTCTTGATTACTAATTCAATCTCTTTACTTGTTATAGATCTGTTCCGATTTTCTATTTTTTCTCAAGTCAGTTTCAGTAGATGCGTTTCTGTAGGAATTTGTCCATTTTATCTAAGTTATCTAATTTGCTGGCAGACAATTGTTCATAGTATTCTCTTAAAGTCCTTTCTATTTCCATAAGGTCAGTAGTAATTTCCCCTCTTTCATTTCTGATTTTAGTAATTTGAGTCTCTTCTCTTTTTTTCTTGGTCACCCTAGCTAAAGGTTTGTCAATTTTGTTGGTCTTTTTGAAGAACCAACTGTTGCTTTCATTGATTTTCTCTGTTGTTTTTCTACTCTCTATTTTATTTATCTCTGCTCTAATTTTTACTCTTTGCTTTCTTCTGCTAGCTTTGGGTTTAGTTCACTCTTTTTTTATAAGTCCTCAGATATAATGTTAGATTATTAATTTGAGACCTTCTTTTTTAATATAGACATTTAAAGCTATAAATTTTCCTCTAAGCACTGCATTAGCTGTACCTCATAAGTTTTGTTATGTTGTATTTCATTTTTATTGATCTCAAAGTATTTCTGATCTCCCTGCGATTTCTTCTGTGACTCCTTGGTTATTTAAGAATGTTTTGTTTAGAGGCCGGCCCCGTGGCTGAGTGATTAAGTTCACACGCTCTGCTTTGGTGGCCCAAGGTTTTGCTTGTTCAGATCCTGGGTGTGGACTTGGCACCACTCATCAAGCCATGCTGAGGCAGTGTCCCACACAGCAGAGCTGGAGGCACTCACAACTAGAAGATACAACTATGTTTTGGGGGGCTTTGGGGAGAACAAGAAGAAGAAGAAAAGATTGGCAACAGATGTTAGCTCAGGTGCCAATCTTCAAAAAAGAAAAAGTTTTGTTTAATTTTCACATATTTGTGAATTTCCTATATTTTCTTGTTACTGATTTCTAATTTCATTCTGTTGTTAGACAACATACTTTGTGTGATTTTTAACCCTTTTAAGTTTGTTAAGGCTTATTTTATGGCCTATAATGTGGTCTATCCTGGAGAATGTTCTGTGTAAACTTGAGAAGAATGTGTATCCCACTGTTGGAGTTGGAGTGTTCTGTAGTGTTAGGTCTAGTTGGTTTGTAGGGTGATTGTTGTTGTTGTTGTTTTTAAAAGCTAACCTCTTTTCTTCGTTGTCGTCGTCTTCTTCTTCTTTTTTTTTTTTTTGGTGAGGAAGATTGGCCCTGAGCTAACATCTGTTGCCAATCTTCCTCTTTTTTTTTTTTTTTCTTTCTCCCCAAAGCCCCGGTACATAGTTGTATATCTTAGTTGTAGGTCATTCTAGTTCTTCTCTGTGGGATGCCATCACAGCATGGCTTGATGAGCAGTGTGTGGGTCTGTGCCTAGGATCTGAACCAGCGAACCCCAGGCTGCTGAAGCGGAGCACATGAACTTAACCACTTGGCTGCAGGGCCGGCCCTCGTAGTGTTGTTTAAGTCTTCTACTTTCTTGCTGATCTGCCTAGTTCTTACATCCATTATCGAAAGGGGGGTATTGAAGTCTCCAGTTATTACTGTTGAATTATCTATTTTTCCCTTCATTTCTGTAAGTTTTGCTTTGTGTGTTGGGGTTTTGTTGTTAGTTGCATGTATGTTTATCATACATTGGTGGATTGACCCTCTTATTATAAAATGTCCTTCTGTATTTGTAACAATGACTTTTATCTTGTAGTTTATTTTGTCTGATACTAGTATAACATTTCCAGCTTTCTCATGATTGCTGTTTGCCTGATACATCTTTTCAACTTATTGGCGTTTTTGAATATGAAGTGTGTTGTGTAGACAGCATACAGTTGGATAATTTTTTAAATCCATTCTACCAATTTCTGTGTTTTGATTTGTCCTTTTAACCCATTTGCATTTAATTTAATTACTAATGAGGTAGGTTACTTCTACCATTTTGCTACTTTTTTTCTATATGTCACTTCTTTTTTGTCCTTCTCTTCCTTGATTGCTGCCATTTTTGGTGTTAAATGCGTAGTTCCTAGTGTACTTTAAAAATTCCTTTATTCTCTCTTTCATATATATACTTTTTAAAAATTATTTTCTTAGTGGTTTTCATGAGGATTATTATCATATTTTTTAAAAATCCAGGTCAGATTAATACTGACTTAATTTTAATAGTAAATACTTTACTCTAGTATATTGCTTCTCTTTTCCCTCCTCACTGACCTATTATTGTCATATAAATTACATCTTTATGTATTTGAAGTCCATCAACGCAGTTTTATGATTATAGTTTTATGCAGTACTCTTTGAAAATGAATAGTAGAAGAAAAGAGTGACAAACAAGAATTTGTTTATATTATCCCTCATAATACTTCTGTAGTTACCTTCCTGCTACTCTTTCATTCCTTGTGTGAATTAGAATTCCTTCCAATGTACTTTCATTTCATCTTGAATGACTCCCTTTACTATTTCTTGTAGAGCAGTCTGCTGACAAATTTTCTTTCTTTTTTTTTTTTTTTTGCTTATCAGGAAGTGACCTAACTTCTTCATTTGTGAAGAAGAGTTTATCCAGATACAGAATTCTTAGTTGACAGTCTTTTTTTTTTTCCAACTCTTTTAATATGTCACCCCACTGGATTTCTGATGAGAAGCCAGCTCTTAATCTTATTAAGGATCCCTTGTATGTCATGAGTCACTTCTTTTGCTACTTTCAAGATTCTGCCTTTGTTTTGCGAGTTTATGATGTGTCTAGTTGTGGATATCTTAGAAGTTATCCTTCGTAGAGTTCCTTGGGTTTAAGTGTGTAAATTAATACCTTTAATCAAATTTGGTAAGTTTTTGGTCATTATTTCTTCAATATTTTTTTCTGCTTCTTAGTCTCCTGGACTTCCATTATGTGTGTGTTGGTATTCTTGATGGTGTCCCACAGGTCTTTAGACTCTGTTATTTTTCTCCATTCTTTTTATTTTCTTCCCTTCAGACTGCATCATCTCTATTCTAGTAAAGATATTAAACTGTCTTCCAGTTCACTGATTCTTTCTTCTGCCAGCTTGAATCTGTTTTTGAGCCCATCTAATGAATTTTTGTTATTGTTCTTTCAACCGTAAAATTTGTATTCGATTTTTTAATTACTATTGCTTTATTGATACTATTTGGTGAGCTAAAGTTGTAGTTTCCTTTAATTCTATGGATATTGTTTTCTTTAGTTCATTATACATAATTAGAATAGTCTTCGCCCCCTTGGGGACGTTTTCTGTTGGGGATTTTTTTCTTCCTGTATATGTGGCGTACTTTCCTATTTCCTTGCATATCTTTGTAATTTTTTGTTAAAAACTGGACATTTTAGATAATAATATTGTAACAACTCTGGTAGCAAACCCACCTACCCTTCAAAGTTTGTTGTTGTTGCTGTGGTTTTATTTTTCATTTTGGTTTTGGGTGGTGTTTTTCTTGTTACTGTTTATTTGTTTAGTGGCTTTCTTTTACTAATTCTGCGGGTTCTGTATTTCCTGTAATGTGTGACCACTAAGTTATCTGCTTTTCTTTTTTAAGTTCCTTAGATTTTACTTTTAAAACCACTTTATTGAGGTATGATTGACATTCAAAAAGCTTTTCCAGATTTTAATGTACATAACTTGGTAAGTTTGGAGATAAGTATACATCTGTGAAACCGTCACCACAATCTGTGCCATAAACATATCCACCACCTCCAAAAGTTTCCTCTCATCCTCCTCATTTGTTATTATCACTTGTTATTACTATTATTATTTCATGTGTGTGGTAAGAACACTTAACACACAGTCCTTTTTATTTTTAAGCCTGGATTCCTAGGGGTCCCATCTGAGTCAGTGTAATTGTGTGGTGAGCCAATCACTGGTCGGAAGACTTTCTTGCATACCTGGCTGTAGGGCTTGCACCCTTTGCCCAGGGGCTCTGTGTGAAAAGGCAGGCCGACAGACTTCAGCCTTAGCTGTCACTTCCTGATTGCACCAGAGGGGAGGGACTGCTGCCGTCTCCTTCCTCAGGTCTTTCTTGGGCAAGCGCATAGCCTTCATGTGTGCACAGCCTTTTTGATCCTGGAACCACATCGGAGCTTTTGAAGTTCCCTGTGGTCCTCTAGTTCTCGCGGATTTCCTTTTTGATTCTGGGCTGGGCTCATGTTTACTGCAGTTGTAGTCACAATATCAGGCAGCCGAGGTGTTGCCAGCAGTTTGTTGTTGTTTGGGTAATGCCCCAGGGGTAGCCGCCACCTGCCACCCTCCCACAGCCCACCCCCAGCCCAGCTCTGAGTCAGACCTAGAGGTTTCCCAGGGCACTGCAAGTCCAGACAAGATAGCGACTATGAGATGGCACTTGTAACAGCGCCTTGAAGCATCAGATCTGCTCGCTGTCTGCAGGGCTGCTGGGGACGGGGGCATGGTGGCCGCAGCCCACATTGACCTGGCACAGCCCTGTCGTCTTACTGAGGTTCAGTCTTTTCTCTTAGACGGATGATTTTTCTCTTCCTTCTGTGGCTCTGATTAATTCCTCAAGCTCAGACTTGGTTGGTTTTAGCTGTTCTGCCCATATTTTTGTTGTTTTAGAGGCAGAGCGAGTTCAGCAAGACCCTCATGCCACCATTCTGCGAGTTGATTCTCCAGTGTGTCGCTGGTGAGCCTGGCTTCTTTGACTTAGTGGAGTGCCCCTGAGATGCCCCGCTAGGAGGTGTGTAGTGGCAGTTGGCTCTTTTTATGGTGGAGTTGTGTGTGGTGCAGTTTTAAAGTTGTGAGGGTTTCTGGGGCTGGCCCCGTGGCCGAGTGGTTAAGTCTGTGCACTCCGCTGCAGGCGGCCCAGTATTTCGTTGGTTCGAATCCTGGGCGTGGACATGGCACTGCTCATCAAACCACACTGAGGCAGCGTCCCACATGCTACAACTAGAAGGACCCACAGCAAGGAATATACAACTATGTACCGGGGGGCTTTGGGGAGAAAAAGGAAAAAATAAAATCTTTAAAAAAAAAAAAAGTTGTGAGGGTTTCTTTTCCTTCGCTTGGAGTTGTAAAGATGTATATGCACACTTCAAAGGGCATGTTGTCAGAGAGATTGTGGAACGTGGGGCCTGGCGGGCTCCTCGGGGGGGTTTTGAGGACTCTCAGGTCCGAGAGCAGTTGAGTGGGGTAGAGTTCACTAATGGTTTGAAGGAGCAGGAGCTGGGCCTGCAGCAGGTCCTGAGGGAGCAGAGTTGTGACACCGTTGTCTGCGTCTGGGAAGAGGAGCTGAGCGGGGGCAGCGAGGAGGTGCAGGGGGCCCTGTCCACACCCGGAGCAGGTGCAGGCCCCACCCCATCCTTCACACCGTGCGCTGAAACTCAAGGCTTCTCCTACAACACGAGCATGATGGTCCCCCGACCCTGCAGAGTGTGTTTATTCCTCATACGGCTGGGGCGCGCCTTGTGCGTGCTGGGGTTCCAGGTGCTGCACACAGACCGTCACCCAGAGCCCGCTGTCAGGGACCACCCTCTTCTGACATGAAACAGACACACGCTGCTCTGCAGAGAAGTGCAGCAAGGGACTGGGCTAGTGGAATGCGGGCCCGGATGTTTTCAGTGAGGGCGAGGGGAGGCCCCTCCTACGAGCTCACGCAGGAGCAGAGGAAGCGAGGGGTGAGCTGCAGGGAGGTCTGGGAAGAGTCTTCCGGGCAGGGAGGAGAAGAAATGGAAACCCCAGAGGGAGAAGGGGCTGCAATTGTTGCTGAGGGTGTGGCGAGAGGAGGCGAGGGGAGGCCAGGAGGGTGTGTGTATGTGCATGGAGGGGATGGACAAGGGAAGCTTTGGCCTCTGAGGAGGTGGAAGGTGCTGGAAGGTGTTGAGCACAGGAGCATTCATTCATTCATTCGTTCATAAACGAACAGCTATTGCTCTCTGCTCCAGGTGCTGGGGATAGAGCAGTGGACAGACAGACAGAACGTCCTGCTCCAGGAGAGGAGACAGGAGAATAAATGAACTAGTTGTCTCTTGTGAAAGTGAAGGGGAAAAGAAGCTCGGGAAGCAGGTTGGGGGCAGGACTGTGTGTGTTGTGTGGAGGGAAGTGTTGGGCACAGTGAATGAGGGCAGGGCGGGCTTTGCTCAAGGAGGTAGCAGTGCAGGAGAGGATTCGAATACAAGAAACGTGGTGGGCTTCATGTCAGTGTAACATACGCAGGTAAACGGGCATGAAGTCCTACATTGCTAGGCCACGCCAGCAACCTCTCAGAAACCTTTCTTCTGCCCCTTCCAGCCTTACCCACAAAGGTACCCAGTCTTCCCACCTCCATCACTGCTGATGCCTTGGCTTCTTTTTGACCTTGGTGTAAGTGGAATCAGGCAATACAGGCTCTTTAGTGTCTAGCTTCTTCTGCTCAGCCTCACACTTTTGAGATTTGCCCCAGCTGTCATAGGTAATGGTCTTTGAAGTCACCCTTTTATTTTATTTTATTTATTTGTTTGAGGAAGATTGGCCTTGAGCTAACATCCGTGCCAATCTTCCTCTATTTTGTATGTGGGATGCTGCCACAGCGTGGCTTGATGAGCAGCACGTACATCCACACCCAGGATCCAAACTCACAAACCCCATGCCACCAAAGTGGAGTGCATGAACTTAACCACTATGCCACCAGCCCGGCCCCTGAAGCCACCCTTTTAGGGGTGCAGTGTGGCTGCTGCATGGAGAGCAGACAGCGAGGGGAGAGTGGACCCACGAAGTCTGTCCAGGAGCTGTCGTGTGGTCCAGCAGAGCTGGGAGCCACTGGGACTGGGTGTGAGCAGGGAGGGGTGAGGAGCATTGTATTCTGATGCATTTTGAAGTCAGAGCGACCGGCACTTCTTAATGGCTTGGATGTGGGATGTGGGAGGAGAAGGAGCCAAAGATAAGCAGCATCTGTGGCCTTAGCCCGTGGAAGGGTGGCGTCAGAATTTAGGAATGTGGGCAACTGCAGGGGGGCAGTCTGCGGAGGAGAGCTGGACTCGCGTTTGGACAAGTCAGCCGGGAAGTGTCTCTCAGACATGCAAGTGGAGGTGGGAGCAGGTCCTTGGATTCTGAGTCTGGCTTTCTGTGGAGAGGTCTGGCCCAGAAAAGTATGTTTGGGGGTTGTGGGCATTTTGCTGTCATTTAAGGCCAGGTCATCAAGGGGACAAATGCAGAAAGAGAGGGAAGCTTTTGCAGGCCCAGCTCTGGAGCGGTCCAGCGTTTAGAGGACCAGAGAGGAGGAGGCACTGGCAAGGGAGACCGAGGTAGGAGGAGATCCAGACGTGGAAAGTCAAGTGAAGGGAGTCGTGAGGACGACGTGCATAAAATGGGAAGCACTGTGTAAATGTTGAACAACGCCATTACCAAAAATGGTCAGACAGACCGCAGAAGGCCGGGCTCCACATCCCACCCCGGCATTCCCTCCAGGCCTGCCATGCTGCTCACTGGGAGGAGTGGCAGTGTTATAAATATTATGAGAAAAAGGAATGCCAGCCTGGGAGGAAGGGGCCTGGAAAGGTGCCACGGCTCCTGCTGGAAACCTCGGGGCCGTGAAGCGCAGAGGACAGCGGCCCTCAGGGTGATGAAGCACAGAGGACAGTGGTGCCCTGATGGATGTCTGTTCGAGGGCAGCCATGGGGGATCATCTTCAGAAGGAAGGAGCTGGAATGCTGGAGGAGTCAGCAGCAAGGTGCTGGCAGTTCCCTCGGGCATGAGGGCAGCCGCACCCCAGCACCTCTAGACTTAGTTCAAACACCTTGTTTATTCTTTCTCAGTGAGGCTTTCTCTGGCTCTGTTGGCCTGCCTCACGCAGCTGCAAAGGTCGCTTTCAAATCAGCATTGATTGTAAAGAAGCTTTGAGATGAATAACACTACCTGTTATGGGTTGAATGGTGTTCCCCCAAAGTCGATCTATTGGAGTCCTAACCCCCAGGATCTCAGAATATGACCTTATTTGGGGCAAGGGTCTTTACAGAGGTAATGAAGTTGAAATGGGGTCACATGGGTTGGCCCGAATCCAGTGTGACTGGTGTCCTTATTGGAAGGAGTGAAGACGCAGGCACAGAGGTAAGGCCATGTGAGCACACAGAGAGAAAGCGGCCACCTACAAGCCAAGGAGAGAGGCCTCAGAGGAAGCCAGCCCTGGCCACATCTAGATCTTGGACTGCTGGCTTCCAGAACAGCTGTTAAGCCGCCCAGCCTGGAGCACTTTGTTCCAGCAGCCCTAGCAAACCATCCAGCAGTTCCCTTTAAAAAATTACTGTCGCCACCATTGATTACAACTGACGTTCACCCGTGTTTGTTTCCTGAACTCGAGGCCATCCCTGCCCACCCATCTTCTGCCTTCAGACATGCCAACTGGTCGACCCCTCTGGGGCCAGAGGTTTCCGGCCACGTAGGCCGGAGAGAGATCCCTGTTTGATGGAGGCCTCTGCAAGCCTTCAGAACTCCTTCCCTGGGCATCTCCTTCACCCCACCCTAAGATTTCTCCAGTCAACCCTGGGTTCCCAGGTTGCAGCGTATGCAGCTGAGGCCTCCAAAACTCTGCCTTAAGCAGACGGAAAGTAACGTCCATCGTTGTCAGGGGCCAATACACAGTTTAGTTCTTTTTTTAGGGGCTGGTTTTTTAAAAAAATATCTTTTCCCTCCTTACCTTTAATTAAAAACATGCTAGAGATTGAGAGTGAAAAAGTGATTACTTGTGTGCGTGGGAATAACTGATACTCAGCATGGTCTTCTTCCCTGAAACCAAACGGAAACAGGGCATGAGCGAGGAGTCTGTCGCCAGCATCTCTGTTTGTTCTTTATCTGCTGGTTTCGCTGCAGTAACAAGCAGGCACGTCAGCAAAAGCAGGTCCGGAGCTTGTGTCTTGGTGAAGGGGTGGTGGGCCCGCCATCCCAGCCACCTCTGTCATGGGTGGGGGCGCCCAGCCTCCCGGCCCTGCTGCCACTGCAGGGGCTGTAGGTGTTGGGAAAGAGAGAAGGTCCATGAAAGGCCCCGATTCAGCCTCCTGAGTGGCCTCTCCCCCTCCTCAGCCAAATATTCGCCTGGCCCTGACAGTGGGACCTTTGTCGGGGGCTCTGGGGCTGCCAGGGACAGAAGGTAGGAAAAGCTTGATGAAGGCGGTATTGGAGGGAGTCAGGCCTGTGCGTGGACTCGTTGGGGGCGTTGATATTTTTGCTGCAGCAGTGGAATGAAAGCAAAGGTTCGATCAGTGGGAGACACTGGTTACTCCATGTTTAGGCTGTTGGACTTTGCTTTGTTTTTCTGGAGCAGAGTTATCCAGCCCTTTAAGGAACACAGAACCAGAGCCTAATATTTACTCAACTCAAGGTTAGAAATAATGAAAATAAAAAATTACAAACTGTTAAGACTGCTACCGAGTAGGTACTGGCAGCTCACCTTTAGTGCTGTGTGGTTTTCTAGCTGGCAATTAAGACACGCGGTGTAACGTTTTAATAAGCGCATTCCCAGAAACATTATCGAGTCTCTTTACTATTGACATACGTTCTCTGGCCCGGTTCCCAGACTAGTGGACTCACCTTTTAGGACTTTATACTCTGCTCCTTTCCAGTTATTAAATTTTTTTCCTTAACTGCTGCATTTCCAGCGTCACGGATGTTTTTGATCTGACGTGTGGCTGAGCTAAGAGATTGTTCTGCAATGCATGACTGACATTTCCAGTTGCAAATGGATGTACTGTTTGAGTTTTCACGCAGCACAGCTCATTGTGAAATCTCTACCTGCTGGTCCCGAGGCTCCGGGCTGCCGCATGGTTGCCCTTTCAGGCTGTGGTCTTTTCCTGTGCGTGACTGCTATTCCTTCTCAGATCCTGGAAATGACACCTTTGCATAGGGACAACCAAATCCGAGAATGCCGAGCTTTGGTGAATAAAATATCCTCACTAATTAAAAGGAGACTGCTTTGAAGTTGTCCAAATATGCCAGAGACTGCATCTAATTAAATCAGAACAAGTGTACTGATTCAGATCACCAGGTAGAGAGGAATGGATGAATAGTCTGAATAACAAAACATTCTTAAGAGGCACGCAAATCAAAAACATAATAGCACCATGGACTCAAATCCAAGGCGTGGGCTGAACGTCATTAGTAAATTCTTGCTTAATAGTGTCTGTGCCTTTAATGAGAGAGCTAGAATTTTAATACTAGAGGAAAAGCCTGGAAACCAGAACAGAGCCATTTGCTACTTTGCAAATTTGGTTTCTCTTATCTTATTGATGTCATAAACCAAGAAGTCACATTAGAGGCCCTGTTGAGAGAAGGTCTGCTGAAGATTTTGTTGGACTGGTGTGTGGTTTCTAATTACTCCGAATTTGCACATTTGGGTGGGTGTGCACCTCCAGCTGTTGCAGGCCCTGTGTGAAACCCTGACTACTTAACAAGCCCATCAACATCAACAACGGATCCTTTCATCTGGTCATTCTGCAGACACCAATTGGTTCAGCCCTGAATATGCGTGACATTGATAAGGGCTGCCAAGACTGCGACCGGCATTCCAGGTTAGGAGCTGGCATCACCATACCGGGACAATTAATGTAAGACTCAGCTCAAAACCCAACATTCTCCAAAGTGATTGAATTTCCGAGAATTCGCTGGCATGCTAGTGAATCTTTAAATAACCTATATTAAATTCCAGGATTCTGTGTTGTGTTCTGTTTATGCCATTAGCACTCAGGCCTGGCTTGGGGCCTGTCTCCAATGATTATGTCATTAAGAATGTAGGGCGTTGGGAGGCAGGATCATTCCTAAAGCTCTTCTTTCCCTGGGAGCCTTGGATAAGGGCTTGAACAAGGTAATGGAATGTGTAATTGCTTTTCAGTAAACTTTTATTGTACAGTAAAGATAGTATAGAGTAGTAAAGTACAATAAGGTAGTACACAGAGTTCCCACGTACCTCACACTGGTTTCCTGTAGCGTTAAATCTTACATTTGTGTGGTACAGATGTGCCAACATTGATCCATTATTCCTACTAAGATTCATACTGCTCACAGTTCCTTACACTTTACCTGGTATCTTTTCTCTGTCTGGGGTTCTATCTGGGTTACCACATTGTGGTTAGTCTTTGCTCTAGGTGTTCAAGTGTAATTTTGACATGGATCAAACATTTAATGTATCATTGCATTGCAACCTTTCACACTTAAATTTTTGTTTCACATTGTGTTCTTTTTTCTTTAAACATCAAAAAATGAAGAAGGAGCTAATAAATCACCACTACACGATTGATGCCTCCATAGATTTGAGTTTTCTGGTACCTTTACTGGTCTCCCTGTGTGTTTTTACAGTGAAAATCACCCACACCCAGTGGGAAAAGTTAGAGCATCATAGGTTGGACACCCTTGATGGACACGTGGCATCATGCTAAGCACACCTTTGAGTATTTTACAAAACAGAGGACATGTAATTTGCTCTGAGTAGTATCCTCATTTTCAGAAGGAAATAATAAAGCCTGAGGAGTGAGGGCAGACGAATCTCCTCTCAGAATCTTTTCTCTCTCTCACTCTTCCCCTTTGTCCCGTCAGCCAGCTGGGCTGAGATGCCAGCACCAGGTTAAACCCAGGTGGGCCTTTGTATAAAGAAGCACTCAGGATGGCCATATGGGCGATGTTACTGGGCGCACATGACCTCGGACCAGTCCCCGACTGGACCGGGCTGGCAATGCTTGTGAGGCAGGTCATGGGGTTAAGAAGGTAGATGGAGGTCGTTCAGCCAGCCCTGGTGGCATGCAGAAGAACGTGCTAGTCAGGGAGAAAGCAGACGATGTGAGTTCCCAAAGCTGCGACCATCATGGTGGCCCCCAAACTTGCGGTGATGACATCCTTTCTTAATCCATGGCGGGAGCCGCGCCTTTCCCGCAGCAGGGGCGTGGCCGTGCGCTGGCCTCCTCGCCCTGAGCCTCTCAGCAACTAAGCCGGCGCGTCTTAGGATCGGTACTCCTGACCGCTCTGGTGTTTTCAGTAGTTCTCGCTCTTCCATCCTTAGTCATCTCTGAGTCTCCAATGTGTCCTCCACATCCTGTTCCACATGGGGAGCCAGAACCTCCCCACAGATTCTGGGCAGTGGTCTGACGTGCTGATGTGGCGTTTAATGGCCTCTGTTAATCACCAAGCACAGCCTGCTTCCATGCAGCTTTCTTCCTTTTTTTCTTTTTCCTCCTACCAGGCATGAAATTTAAAAAAATCTAATCATAAGATTGATGTTTGTTCAAAAGGTCACATACTGTATGATTTCATAAAATATTCCAAATAGATAAATCCGTGGAGACAGAAAGCAGATTGTGGTTACAGGGCCCGGGCGAGGTGGGGATGAGGGAACAAGGTTTCATTTGGGGGTGATGAAATAGTCCAGAATTACATGGTGGAGATGGTTGCACAAGCTTGTGGATATACTAGAAACCACTAGATCGTGCACTTCAAACTGGTCAATTTTACGGTATGTGAATTATATCAATTTAAAAATTGGTGCTTATTTATGTTTTTAAAGATAAAAGAAGATATTTAAATTACCTCTGTAATTCCAGATAACTCATAGTGACATTTTGATGTGTGTGTGGTAGTTTCTGTTGTCTTGTTGTTTTTGTTTTGTGTTTATTTTTTTTCTTTGGGTTTTGTTCTTAACCCTTTTTGGGGCTAAGAGAAGCCCTGGTGGAATTTGCTGAGACACTGGACCTCTTCGCACTTGACCTCACTCCCCAGGTTCACGTAGGCCCCTGTGACATTTGCTTGTCAATTTTAGGAGGCTCAGTATCTTGAGAGAGGACGACCGTTCTGTGCCTAAACATTATGTAGTGTGGGAGAATGATACGTTTTAATTTAAGAATTATGATGGTGTCCTTATTTCTCAGTTAGGAAGCAACAATAGGGCCTAGTTTTATTGAAATGTAAGGTGTCAGTTCAAAGGACGGTGGCGATTGGACATCCTGGATTCACTCACGTATTTGACTTGTGGAGGAAATACACTGGGCCTTAGTCGTAGACGCTTAAGCATCCATGTCTCAAAGCTTGGGGGGCTCTGGTGTTGGCCTAGTGGGCTACTTGAAATTTTACCCGTTTGTCCAGATCTGTAGATGATAGTCTTTTGCTGAAATGCCCAAACTAGATTTTACCTAGGGTAACCTTTGAGGCTGACGGAAACAAAAACTCAAATCGCAGCCTGTGTACTGACCCGCGCAACATATTCAGAGAGGATCCCAGCATTTCTAATGTCAACGGTGACTTTGCATGTCTGGGTGGAGGTGACATCTGCTTACGAGTCACAGAAGCACCTGGATCACCTCCGGCTCTCCTCCCAGGAGGAGTGCGCTTGTCCACACGCCATGTCCAGTGCCTGTGAAATTCCTATGCTTCTGAATTGAAAGCTGCCTCGGAAGAGCTGGGAATCTTTTCCACAGTGGAATTAGACTAATGGTGCTTATTTTTCTTTAGGGTGTATATTTATTTGACTGTTTCACACCATTTGTCAATTTCTAAGCAGTTAATAATTTTTATGCCTCTTTCAGATGTGTGTATATAGTACAAGTGTGTTTTGATTTCCTGTGGTCTCTCTACATTTAAACACTGCTGAGTGATGGTTTGTGTAACATGCCAATTTAAAATTTCAAACTCAAACTGAAGCCTTTAATTCTTGAGCAGATATCTATTGACTGTCTTGAATAGCTTATGCTTCTCTCTGTTCTGTAGCACACCAGGATTCTGTTTAGGTTTCAATGCTAGCACCATTAGCCCTCCCTGGGGATGCCGCACCTGCTGTCCTCCAGCCGTTTACATTGCACCACTGACTCAGGGGAGAATGGTATGATTGCCACGGGAGAGGTGTATGGTTTGGAGGCATGGTTTTAGAGAATAAAGATGTTACTTCTGAATGGTTGATCGGGAACATTTTATGAAAGATGACATGGGAGCGCGGCTTCTGAAGGGCGGGCAAGTTTGGTCTAGAAGTGATAAAAAGAAGGAAACTTCCAAAATTGGATGTGGAAAGCCACGGGGAATTTCAGAAACAATCTCACGTGCTGGCCGATTGGGAGCTGGGGCTGAATTCTAAGAGCGCTATAGGCCAGCATGACACCTCGCGCATCCCGTGTTTTAGGAACCAGCAATATGGAGAGGATTACCTTAGAGACACCAGTGCCTTTATTTATTTAGCTAAACAGTTTGAAGAAGCTTGCGTGTCTGGTTCTGTCTGAAAATCACTCGTCTTCCAGTTTTAGACCTCAGCTTTTCTGAGCAAGGCGTCATCTTAAGAGGAGTCTGAAGTGTCTGGGTTCTTTGTTCTTGTCTCTCATCTCGTTTCTCAACCAAGTGGGATGACCCAATGTTGAATTATAAACTGTCTGACTTTTTAAAATACACAAAACGTAAAACTTACCCTCTTGGCCATTTTTAATTGCACAATTCAGTGGCATTAACGCATTCACATTGTCGTACAACCGTCACCACCATCCATCTTCAGAACTTTTTCATCTTCCCAGAATGAAACTCTGTACCCGTTAAGCAGTAGCTGTCCATTCTTCTGTCTCCTGGCTGCTGGCACCCACTGTTCGACTTGCGGTCTCTAGGATTTGGACTACTCTGGGTAGCTCGTATAAGTGGAACCATATGGTGTCTGTCTTTCTGTGATGGGTTCATTTCACTTAGCATAATGTCCTCAAGGTTCATCAGGATTTCCTGCCTTTCTAAGCTGCATCATATTCCATTGCATGTGTGCCCCACTCTTTGACAGGCTTTGATGCCGTAATCCCAGATCCATCCAGGAGATGTGTTGTCAGAGTCACCCCTGACTTCACCGTGTCTGACCTCCTATCCCCATCAGTGAGACCCAGTCCAGGCCGAGGTCCCAGATGAGAGTCTGAAAGTGAATGGGAAGGGGACTGGGTTGGAATACGGAGAAAGGTCTTTGTGAGGCCCAAATGGTTTCTAGGGCATCAGTCACACCAGCCCATCTTTCCCCTGGATTTGGGGATGGGAGCCCATGTCTTTGTGCTGTATTCCCAGTGGAGGGTCCAGACCTGAGCAGACCAGATCTTTCTTGCCCTTGGTGTTTATGAGTTTGGTGTGGCTGCTCCTGCTGACACAGTCTCTGAGGGGTGGGGTTGCTATTGTTTTGAAGATGAAAACCATCTGTCCTTAGGGGTGTGGGTAGATCCGTGCTTGGCCACTGGCTGCCGGTGGGTCTGGGGACCAGGAGTGGAATGAGCTGCTTCAGAAATTATCCAATTCTGAATTTATTCAGAATTATCAAGGGCCCATACCTGGAGGGTAACCTGCTTAGTCTGGCTACAGAAGTGTGTTATTTTGCCAGCTGGCGTTTTAATTTCTCGCCTCTCTGAATGAAGTGCAGGGCTTCAGCTGCACATTTGCTTTGTCTGTTCGGGCTGCAGACACTTACATTTTGCCACTCTGGCATAAATTTAAGAATCGCTTTTACTGTTATATCAAATCTGATGCTACAAATCCCTCCAGAAGTTAACAGAACGCCTTCTCCCTTTCGGTTTTCTATAAGCGGTGGGCGGTGTTCCTAGAAGACAGTTGTGTTTGCATGAGAAGCAGATGAAAGGGCCCTGCAGTGTCTCACTAACGAGTGTGCTGTGCTCTCTTGCCCAGGGGAAGTGGAGGTTCCTGATCCGAATGACCCCTTGGGACAACTGGATGGACATGACAGCCCTATTCCAACTCTGAAAGGTAAACTGTGCAGTGCTCTTTGCATGCAGGGGTTTGGAAATGTTCTCAGAGTACCATGTACAGAGGTTCCCGGTTGGCTGGCCATTTCTACTCCCAGCTTGGCTGGAATTGATGGCCAGGGTGCCGTGTGGCCCGGCGCTGCCCCATTGTGGGCGTGGGGCACGCTGACCTCCATAGCTGTGTCTCTTGACACAGTTGTGAGGGTGTTGAGGTGACGGGGCAGGGGTAGGTGGATAGCCACCAGAGGGAGGTCCTCTTTGGGGGTGGGTGCTTCGTGGGCCTGAGTGGTGCATTGGGAGCTGGACTCCTAGCTTGGCCACTAAGTGTCCTGCTGACAAGTGGCTGTCTCCTGGGGTTTTTCTCTGCGTGTAATTGTCCAGAGTGGGTGGGCACCTCAGGCGGGCAGGTGGCTTCCTCCACCGGTCACCAAGGAGCAGGTTCTTTGTCTTGTTGCTTCAGCCTTTCCCAGAGGTCAGTCAGGGTCACTGCTCACTTGTAACCCTTCGTAGGCATCTGAGGATTGTAGAGTCGATAGAACGCATTTCCTCAGATGCAGCCCAGTTACTTGAGAAAGTGGCTCTTTTCCTGCTTCGTCCGCTGTCTCCATATTGCCTTAGACTCTTGCCTCAGTCGACTCAGGCTGCATAAACACAGCACCACAGACCAGGCGGCTCAATCGGCAGGAGTTTATTTCTCACCGTCCTGGAGGCCGGAAGTCTGAGATCAGGGCACTGGCATGGTGGTTCCTGGTGAGAACGACTTCCCGGCTCGCAGATGGCCCTTCTCCGTGTGTCCTCGTGTGGCGGAGAGAAGAGAGCGCTCCAGTCTCTTCCTCTTCTTCCAAGGGCGCCAATCCCATCATGGGGGCTGTAACGTCAGGACCTCCTCCAACCCGCCTCACCTCCCGAAGTCCCCGCCTCCAAATACCGTCACACTGGGGGTTAAAGCTTCAGCATGTGACACAATTCAGTGCATAACAATTATCCATTAAAACAGCCACTTTATTTCTACTTGACTTTTTTTTAGCATTATTCAAAGCCGCAAAATAGTTTCTCAGCCCCCTGCACATTGAGAGTCCCCTCAGGAATGTGTTCACCTCACAGGTCCAACGCCAGGTCTCCTGAGGGTTGAGCAGCAATGACTGAGCCTGCCCATCTCAGCCTAGGTGGCTAGAACGTCTCTCTGTGTCCTCACGGAGCTTCTCGGGGTCACAAAGGGTGCAGAGCTCCCTTCTCCCCTCAGAGTGCCTCCCCGTGTCCCTGCTGTTTGTGTGGAGGTCAGTGATTTGAACCAGGCTGGGTGGAGCTCCGCCTGCTGGTGGTGTCTGGTGTGTAGAGGCGCCTTGGCGAGGATTCCTCTTCAGTATGTTAAATGTAGTAAAGGCACGAGCTGGTTCCTCGTATTGACCCCCTCACAGTCCTTACGCCGTTGCTGTGACCTCGCACCACCCAGGCTGCTCATGGGGAAGGTCTCTATCAGGGCCAAAGGCCTGTCCTCTGCACGCTTGTGTACCACGCTGGGCCTCGGGACATGGTTCTTAGGAAGAAAGACAGTTTTTCATGGTTAAATTCTGAAATCATTTCTCAAAAGTCTGACTTAGCCCTTGGTCCAGAGGGCCCACACATGTTTACTGACTGCCCCGCTGTACCAGGCACTGTGTGAGGCCCGGGCCCACTCTGCTGTTCAAAACGGGTGTGGTCTCTGCCTCCCAGAGTTCACTGGACTGGGGAGTCAGCAAGTTATTGTAAAATCAGGAATGGTAGTGAGTGGCCCGAAGGAGGAGGGGAGGACGTGGTGAGCTGGAAGGACAGGAAGGGCATCTTGATTTGGGGACAGGCTGTTGCACGGAGATCTGAAGAGCGGACATTGGCCAAGAGGAGGTGGGAGGGGCTGTGTCCTGCGCCCTGGGGAAGCTGAGGGGCAGGGGCAGCTATGGGCTGGGGTGTGAGGTCGGAGAGGCTGCGCTGGGGCCCAATACTGCAGCCCTCAGCCCGCGGGGCTCTTTAAATTTAAATCCGTTAAAATCAAATAAAATTAAGAATCCAGTTTCTTGGTTCTACTAGCTACATTTCAAGTGCTCAGTTGCCATGTGTGGCTAGAGGCCACAGAGACGGGCAGCACAGATCTAGAACATTCCGTCATCACAGAAAGTTCTGTCAGACAGCACTGCGTAGAGGGTGCACAGCTGTTTAGATGGCAGGAGAAAGTTCTGTTTCACCGTAAGGGCCATCCTCTGCCGTGGAAGTTTCCAGCCTGAGACATGGTGTAACCCGATGCGTTCTCTGCGAAGATCCTGCGCTGGCAGCCCTGCAGGAGGATGGAGGGGAAGTGGAGGGGGCAGTCAGGAGGGAGCTGGGGCTGGGTGAAGAGAAGTGATGGTGTAAAATCCAACTTGTGGTCGCTCTGTAGACTCTAATATGCCCTTGGAAACCCTCCTGAGATGCAGCAGACCTCTGCCTAGCCTGGTGTGCAGGCCTCTGGGTGGGCCTGGGCTGGGGGTCCGCAGGGAGGGGTGGGGAGCACCGACCCACCTACCACCGTCCTTTAAGCGGAGTGCCCGCAGTCGCCCTCTGGGAGGCAGAAGCGGCTGCACGGCTCATGGTCTGCTTAGATGGAAGATGCCTTTGCTGATCCAGGCGCAGAAACAACCATGGGCTGAATGTTTGCAGAAATTTTTATTCCCATCTAGCCACCAGCTCCAGACATTGGTGAAGCTGCTCAGGGCAGCTTCAGTGAGAGGTTGGAAGCTCGCCTTGGACCTTGCCAGGGCGTGGAAGCACCAATTGCAGAAGGTAACTGGTCAAGTGAGCGTGCATGCGTGTGTCTGCGTGTCTGTGTGTCCGTGTGTGCGTGCACGCTTGTAAAAGGGCAGTACAGAAGGACGCAGAGAACCACAGCAAGCTGGGCCCGTCTTCCCCGTGGTGGCAGTGTGGCAGTGCAGCTGTCTGAGCTTGGCTTGGCCAGAAGACAGACCTGGATCAGATGGTGGCTCCACCGTCCTGTCAGGGCCAGGGCACTGCTCCCGGCCCAGGGCCACCCCTGGCCATTGGAGGGACAGAAGGGCTCAGCGCACAACTGCCACCCAGAAACTGGTAGCTGGATGCTGCTGCCATTGGTATCACCACAATTAGGATTGTCAGCGTGTCTGGCAGCTTCCGGTGTCGAGGCCTCGCCGGCCCCTTGGGGACAGAATCCTAGTGAATGGCCCCCAGGAGTCTTGGGGAGTCTCAGGGGCTCCAGTCTTTGCCTTGCAGCCCAGTTCTCTGGTCCCATAGAGTGATTTTCCTTCCTTTTGGTTTATGGTCTTGCACAGAAAGGGCCTCACTCCACCCTTCCTTTGCGCGCGGCCTGGCACTGCCAGACTTGTTAGCCCAGGTGCTTTTCTGTTTAAGGAGCTTCAGGGACTGTCACTGCTTGGCCCCATTTGGCTTAAATCATATATAAAAAGTAATAATAGCTGAATGGACTGAATGAGCTATTTCTTTAATCCAGTTACTATTTGTGATGCCCACACATCTGTAAACTCACAGGCAGGTGAGAATGGTAGGTGGGCCAGTCTGTCAGTGATAGGACCGCTCTGCCTTGGCTGAGCAAAATAGGTCTGAGAATTAGTTACAAGCATAAAAAGCATTTGTGTTCAGATGCTGTGCCAGTATTGAGCACTTAACATTTAATTGGCGGTTGGTATCGAGAGAGAGATCCTAGAGCAAAAAGCCTATATAGAAGAGAAAAGGAACGCAAAAGACATGATTTACAGCTGCAAAGTTTGCCAGAATGTTCTGTGTGCCAAAGTACTGTCATCGGTAGGACTGAAGCCAGCCTAGGACTCCGGTTATAGTGCTGGGTTAACATGGGAGTGGAATTTAACGGGAGTTTTTGTATTCCTGGCTGCATTAGACATGCTATTTATTATTATTCTTATACTTACAAAAGCGTACATTTGGCCTAGAAACCATTTGCTCTTTTGTTCCAAGGCTGTGTTTTAAATGCATATGTAACACATCTTGGGTTTTGTAGAATCAGTACTTTGGAATGTTTGTGGGAAGTGGATGATTTCTGAGAGGCTGGGCGGGTGGGTGGCGCTGGTCTTGTCCGGCCTGCAGCCTCCCAAAATAGGCCTAGCATTCTTGTGCCTCCTGCCTTGGGAGAGGAGCTGCTCATCGCCCACCTGCAACCAGACGGCGGATTCCTGACTCTCCCCCTGGGGACGTGTAGCAATTGTAGATGATCCCAAAGGCATCCTTAATCACAGGGCAGGAGTCGACGCCTCACTCCCAAGCTGTCCCCTGACATTTGTGACATGTTATGCTGTGGTGCTGAACTGAAATTTCCCTGGACGGAGGAAGCGAAGCAATCAGCCGAGTTCACTGTGTTGGCCTGGAGACGAGGCCTGTTGTTTTCTGTTTACTGCGTGTTGGGCTCCTGATTTATGTAGGAAGCATGGATTGATTACCACGTGTGTTGATGCATTTCTGGTTTATTCTGGAACTCTCAGTGTGTGTGAGTGTGTGTGTGAGTGTTTCCTGGAGTTTACTACAGAGTGAGGATCTCCAAGGCTGACAGGGTAAAACTGATAACAGCATCCTCGGTGCAGACACAGTGTTAAGTCTGTGTCTGGGAACTTGGGCGTGGGCTCCAGCTGAGTCTGGGCCCCTGCACCTCCCCGCAGAGTGGCCCCTGGCCGGTCATTGAAACCTGGGGCTCTCCAGGCAGTGAGCAGAAGGCCTGAAATGTTTCCCAACTTGCTGTCGACAGAACCCACGTGGGGTTTCAGGGCTCTGAGGCCTGTGCCACTCTCGAGGTGACGGCCGTTTATGGAGCACCTCGATCCTCCTGTCAGTGCCCTTTGGGCTGTCCAGGGTCTGGAGAAACTGAGCGATGTTGGGAGATAACCCCAGCCTACAGATAAGACACTTCAAGCATGCGCAGTCGTGCTGTCCGGGGCCGAGACTGGGCGGCCCGGGGCCTCGTGCTCGGGCACATGAGCCCACCCCAGGGAGGGCGGGGATGCAGCCGGCTTCTGGAGCAGGGGGCTGACTTCTGCCTCCAAGACTTCCTCTTTATTCCTCCTTCCTCCCAGAGTCCCCCGAGCCCCCTCTGGCTCTCCGAGGCTGTCACACAGCACCACAGACCAGGTGCCTCAAACAGCAGAAATGGATTCTCTCTCAGTCTGGAAGCCAAAAGTCCAAAATCAAGGTGTGGGCAGGGTTAGTTCCTTCTGGAGCCTGAGGGGGAAGCCGTCCCTTGCCTCTCCGAGCCTCTGGTTCCTGGTGATCTGTGCAGTTCCTTGGCTTGTGGCCACATCAGTCCAATCTCTGCCTCTGTTGTCACACGGCCTTCGTCTCTGTGTCTGTGTCCCAATGTCCCTCTTCTGATAAGGACACCAGCCAATGGCTTAGGGCCTGCCCGTATGACCTCATCTAAACTTTACATCTGCGGTGACCCTGTTTGCCAATAAGTCACATTCACAGGTTCTGGGGCTAAGGATTCCAACACGCTTTGTTGGGGGACACAGTTCACACACTGCCCCCTTCTCCAGATGTGCAAGCAACAGCCTCACACACTTGTCTCCATCTCCCAGGTCCTTTCATTTCGTCTTCCCCTGTTTCCTCATTTCTCTGATTCCCATCCTTTCTAGTCTCACATCCTCTTCCTGCCCCCCTTGCTCCCCCCGTTAAGGCGCCCCCCCATTTTCTACAGCTAGTTCTCTGCAGACCACTAGACAGCTCAGCAGGAAAGTCTGAGCGGGAGTGACCCATAACCACTGTCGCCCGGTGATTTATTGATCTGTATATATGTCCCCCTGGGGAGAGCATTCTTTATGTCCTCCGTGCGGCTCTCAGGGTCTCCTCGTCACCTGCCCTTCCAGGCAGGTTGTCTGTTGTATTTCCCACCAGTCCGAGCCCTGTGACCTCTTGACCCTTAGTACATAAGCCTTTCCTTATCTCCTTCCCAGACCAGTCAGTGTGGCCTGGCAAACAGGCAGCTCCTCAAGCACCTAAGTAATCTGACCAAGTGGGTGAATGTATGGGCGGTTGGTTGGGATTAAAAAATCATTAATCCTCGATCTGACTGCAAGGCAGGAGTGGTGTCCCTGGTGACTGACTCTCCCCTTCCCTCTGCCCTTGGTGTGTCCTCATGCTTGGACTCGGCTCCACTGTCCGGAGTTTCGGGGTGAGCAGAGAGCTGGCCTGGGCATCGGGGAGACGGAATCCGTTGGCACCAGTTGTTAAAGCTCCTCCTCTGTGAGGAAGGGGAAACTGGCTCAGATAATTACAGGGAAAACTTCCATTCTCTTCTCTGACGCTGTGGGCGCCGACTGGATTCACATTAGCCGAATTCTCCGTCCCCCATGCCCGGCTCCTCTTGGCCTGTTCAGTCATGTCTGGAGGGGTTTGGGGCAGCTCTAAAGGAAGCCTTTGTGAGCTAGAGGAGAGCTTGGCGATGGTTAGCACAAACCCCATATTTTGCACATAAGAGAAATGAAGCTGAGAGAGGTTAAATGGCCGGCTGTGAATTAGACACCCAGGGAGAAAGCAACACTGTGCCTCACCTTCAGAGAACTTTCTCTCTGCCTTTCATTTTGGCCTCCAGAGAGTTGAGGATGGTGAAAATGGTGGACCACACTAACTTAACCACCCTCCCACTTAAATTACATACAAGTGCTCAGTGAAATATTAGTAAAAGATGTCAATGCTTGGATGAAATTGCGAGAGATGGTGAAATGCCCAGGAGCTAGAATAGAAAGGAAACAGAATTGTCAGTGACAGCCCTGGGCTGCTGCAGTGGTCCCACTCTGTTGGCAGCCTCAGAGAACAGCCCAAGTATCCTGGGGAAAAGTTCACCTGAGACAAGGAGTTGATTCTGCAGGTGGCCTGCAGTTATGGCATGGGCTCCCCAACACTGAAAGATGATGTCACCACATGGCTGGGGAGCTGATGTGGATGCATCCGCAGGCTCCAGAGCAGAAGGATGCCAGTAAGACAGAGACACCGCAACCAAAGCTGGTGTAGCAAAGGGCAGCTGCAGGCACATCACATCCTCCAATGCTTTGATGCTGGAATAGCCCCTGGGACATGAACACTACATTAGAGAGAACACTCAGGAGAAGAAAATTCCTGATTGAGATTATGTGAAATAAATCCCTTCAAGTTACTCATTTCGCTTGGAATTGGATGGATGGTCTTACATTTCCTTCAATCAGGAGAAATTAGGAGTTGAGACAAAAGTCAAGTTTGGTTTTAGGAAAATGAAGGAATTTACATTTCTTTTACCCTAATATAAGGCCAATGAAATATCATCCCTGCCATGGAAACTACTCTGCTAGGTTCATCAGGAGCCTTGGGTTTCAACATCAAGCCAGAAGGAGGCCCACGGGGGCCAGAGGACTCAGGTGTTGTAGGTAAGCCCTAGGAGACCTGAGGAAAGAGGGGTGGTTTCACCCATCAGCCAAGGGAGGTGGGAGGGGGGCTTGCGTCAGCCCTGGCTGGGGTGGCAAACAGGCTTTCCCACGAGAAATCAAACGTGGACCGCACCTCAGGAAACCGAATGTCCATTACCAGAATGTTGTGGGGAATCCCAAGCCCAAGAGCTAACATGAAAGCTTGGCACTGTCTGTCACAGGAACCCAATCCTTAAGGGATTCCCACGGAAAACCAGCCCTAACGTGCAAACTTACAGAGCAACTCAGAGAGGCCCGGGCTGAGGAGTGAGTGAGTAAACAACAAAGCCAGAAGGATTAAAGATAAAGGGAGAAAGGGCAGTGGTGGATTTGAAAAGGAACCCAAGAGACCTTCTAGAAAGAAAAAAATGTAGTCGGTGAAATGAGCGACTTGATGAACAGGCTAAGGAGTAGATAGTGCATAGCTAAAAATAAAGAAAGGATAGGGAATATAAACGTAGGTGAAGAGCTCCGAGGAATCAGGTGAGGAAGTTCGGCGTATATCTAGAAGGAGATTACAAAGGAGAACGGGGGAAGGGAGAGAGAATATCTTCTGAGACGTTGGTGGAGAGTTTTACAGAATCAATGGAAGGCATGAATCTTCAGATACGTGGAATGGCACTGAGGCCGAAGAAAATTCACAGCTAGCGATACTTTGGGAGGGAAGGAAAGTGGCCTATAGAGGTCAGGTTACCTGTCCAGGAAAAGACCAACAGGACTCGTGACAGTAACAGCCAGAGCCGGGGACAGCTCTGCAGCTGCCAGCCTGGAATTCCATACCCAGCTAAATGACGACTCAAGTGTGAGAGTCACAGGTGATTTGAGACCAACACCCAGCATGTTTACAACCTCAGTCCTTTACCCAAAGAACGAATGTGAGTCAGCAAGAGCTCAGCTGAACCCAGGAGGAAGGACTGAGATGCAAGCAGTGTTGGCAAGGAAAGAACATGGTACACAAGTCGGCAAATCTACATAGACCCCTTTAGTAAAACGTGGCAATAATGACAAGACTGGGGGCTTCTGAACGGAGTGTAACTAAACACTGGGAAGCAGTAACTCGAAGTGGTGGTGGCCAGGGGTGACTGCAGCTCACAAGAACTCATAGATTAACACACATGGACTCATCAATTAACATGTTAATTTTCGTGTTGTTTACAAGATTCGTGTCAAATATATAATCATAAAAAAATGATTTCAAAAAATTAAAAACATAGCACAGGCCTGTGTTAACTAAAAGTACTCTGAGGTAGCTACATTAATATCAGACAGAAGCCTTACATGACAATGTGAAGACCAGATGACGTAATAAACCTGATGTTTATGCAGCCAGCATCCTAGTTTCTAGTGTATGAACACACTTGATAGAATTATTAGTAGCCACTTGATAGATACAGAATCAGTTAACACAGAGGTCATTGAAACTAATAGATAAGCATATTAAAAATTTGAACAGCAAACTTGACAGGCTTAACCTCTGATGCTTCTATATAAACCCTGCACCGAGCAATTAGAGAAAACACATTCTGCCAATCAAATGTGGAACGTTTACAGGAATTGACTTCTGCTAGGCCGTAAAGCAAATCTCACTGGTACCAAAGAATTGTCATTACATGGACCATGTTCTGTGACAAGAGTGCAATTAAAACACGCTGTTAATAACTTGGGGCTAAAAGAAAAGACTATAATGTAAATTACAATATAATTGGGTCTGACCAACCATATGGAGATTAAATAATTTAATGGATGGCTAAAGAAGAAGTGGAAGGGAATTTTCACATTTAATGCATATATTAGAAAAGGAAAAAATTCATTACCTGCAGAAGTTAGAAAAAGAGCAACAGAATAAAGATTTGAACAGATAGCTACAGAAGGAGAGCCCCAGTGGGTGATAAACCTTCCAAAAGATGAGGAATTCGTGCTCCTGAGGAATTCTTAAGATGCAAACTGAAACAACAGCACTATTTCGTGTTCATCAGATGGCAGGCATGTCAAAGCCCCCGAACACTAAAGGTTGGCAAAATTGTAGGGCAGACACCTTCGCTCGATGTTGATAGTTGAGTGCAAATGGTTTCAAGCACTTTCGAGACCTGGGTAAATGGAAGGTTTCAGGGCCTTGTATAACTTATCACTTCTGCACCCAGGTGGATGCCTTCAGGGTATTCTTGTCTGTGTGCAGGATGAGACACGTATACAGGCGGTCGTTAAACACTGTTTGTGCTAGCAAAAATGTGGAAACAACTTACTGCCCCTCATCTGGGAAATAAAGAAATTGCAGTTTGTTTGCACAGTGGAATATTAGACAGTAATTAAAATAAGTGAACAACATCAAGAAAGATAAATCCCACACTGACTTTCAGCAGAACAAAAAAACAAAAACAAAAAACCCAACTAGCAAAGATGACCTTTCAGGGAAAATTTTCAGAAATATAATATAAATATGCATTGGAATAGTGCATCCCAGTTTTCTGGAAAGGGAGGGAGAAATAAAGGAAGGCTGGGCTTTATTTGCACTTGGGAACTTTTTTTTTTTTTTTTAAGTATTGTAGGTCAGATATGGTGAAATGTTAGCACAAAACCTTGATGTTGTGTACATGGGTACTATTGTGTTAATAGCTGTGTTTCTCCGTATGTTTGCAACTTTTCAGTATTAGAAATCATTAAATCAAGAAGAATTAATATAAAAAAAAACAACCAGGCAAAAGGAGATATGAGCAGTATGGATTTTGAAAGCATAAAGGCTATGTTATTATTATTTGAAGAAGATGATATCTGTATAGAAAATCCAAGACAGTCAACTCAGAAACTAACAGACTAATAAGATAGTTCAGTAAAATGGCAAGATAAAAAAAAATACATGGTGGGCAGAATAATGGCCTCCCAAAGATGTCCACGTCCTAACCCTGAGAACCTGTGGGCATGCACCTTTTCATGGCACAGGGACTTTGCAAGATGGAATTAAGTTAAGGATTTTGAGAAGGGAAATGATCCTGGATGATCCAGGTGGGTCCAGTGTAATCACAGAGGTCCTTATAAGAGGGAGGCACGAGGGTCAGAGTCAGCAGTTGGCGACGTGATGATGGAAGCAGAGGTTGGAATAATGCAAGGAAGGCACCACGAGCCAGGGCGTGTGGGCGGCCTCCAGAAGCTGGCAAAGGCAAGGAAAGAGACTCTCCCAGAGCTTCCAGAAGGAATTTGGCCCCATCCACACCTTGATTTTGGGACTTCTGACCTCCAGAACTATAAGATAATAAATTTGTGTTGTTTTATACTAAAGTTTGTGCTAATTTGTTACGGCAGCAATAGGAAATTAGTACAATTTATAGAAATCTAATAATTTTTCTATAAGCCTTAAGGTATTTAGAAATAATAGAAATAAAACCAATTCATAGTAGTAAGGAAAATTATAGAGGACCTAGAAATTTACCTAAAAATAAATGTGAAGATCTGTATGAAAAAAACGATAGAGCTTTTCTGAATCGATGAGGTCTGAAATAGAGACCTAAACCACACTTCAATATTGTCAAGAGGGCAGTTTTATACAGATCGTCTGTAAATGCGGTTCTCTCTCCAACACTACCCTAGTTTTTAAAAGAAACTTGTCAGGATGATTCTAAATTGAATGTGGAAGAGAAATAGCCATGAAATTGAGAAAGTTATCCAAAAATGTAACATTTGTTATTCTTGATGTCCAAATGTATTTCAGTCATCCTAACTTAACACATGTGATGGTGCCATAGCAAAGGCCAAGATCAGTGGGGTGGGGATGGGTTAGAAATGAACAGAGCTTGTTTTAGATGGCGCACCAGGGAAACACCCTCTATGGAGGTGACTTTTTGGCAGATAACTTGACCCTTGAGAAACAGCAGAGATCTGAGGACAGGGTGTTCTTGGCCATGCACAACAAGGGACCAGGTTGGTTTTAGGAAGAGCAAGGGACCCCCCTTCTGATGGAGGAGAGTGTGGGAAAGGTAGGGAAAATTCCAGGAGTGTTGACACCGTGGATATAAATTAGCTTTCCTCCATTATCTGTCTTCTAATTTCTTCCTGAAGCCTCAGTTTTCCTCACCTGCCTAGGGAGGGGGCTATGAATTGATGATGTTACCCAATTATCGACCTACAGCTTTGGTCTTGCTGAGCTTCCAGTAGAGCATGAAGGAGGCTGATTCAAGGCCTGGGTCGGGACATGGGTGCTATTTGTGGAGATCCTGCCCCGTCCGTTCCCGGCTGGACATGCCTTTTCTATGCCATAGCATCCGGGACTTCCCCAGGTGTAGGTGCTGGCCACTTAGGAACATTCTTTCCACTTTGGTGCTTCCCTCCAGCGGTGCTTCGTCTCAGTATTGTTTCTGGTCTGCCTCAAGTTCGTTCTTGGATGGGTTTGGTTCCCTGAAACCACAGCCCCTTCCTTCTCCTCAGCCCTTTAAGCAGAGGGTCTCAGCCCAGGCTGCACACTTAGAGCTTCTGACAGAGGCCACTGCCCAGGTCCCCACTGGGACGTAATTGCCGTGGGGTGCAGGTGGATCTTTCTCATAAGCTCCCAGGTGACCCCACTGTGAAGACGGAGTTGAGCCCCACTGGTTTGGACAGTGTAGGATGAGAAGAGTTGGTAAGAACTCCACCTGTGGACTGGATCACTTCTCTAGATTCTGCTTTGTTTTCTGTGAACGGAGACGGTGTGGCTTCAGGGCTGAGCGTTCATCTAGTTGAGAGTGAAGGGGATCTGGACAAATTGGGCACCTCAGGCTTGGAGGAAATCAGTGGAGCCCTGACCCCCAGGTCCCAGCAAAGCTGAAGATGGTCACCAGCACTCTGGAAAGGATGCTTTTAACAGAGGGGCCTCCCTCTTTGCCTGACACCCCTCACCCCCCCAGCTGCTTCTGCGTGGTTGGTCCATCTGATCTCGCCTTGCCCATTTCTCCTCAGGGGGTGTTTCCTGACCCCAGGACTACATTTGTAACGTTGTGCAACCATCACCACTCTCTAATTCCAGACATTTTCATCACCCCAAAGGGAGACTCCATACCCATTAAGAGTCACTCCCTAATTTCCCCTCCCCCAGCCTCTGGCAACCACTAATCTGTTTTCTGTCTCTATGGGGTGCAGATGAATATCCATTCTGGATATTTCATGTGAACAGATACAGCCAAGAGCGCTTTGATGATTAAATCAACCGTGTAAGGTGCTTGATTCCAACACACGAGGATTTCTTCAGTCCATGTTAGCTGTTACTACTAAAGCATCTAAAAGGGAAAGACTGGCACAGTCTGAATTTAGCCTAGCTCTGACTCCAGTACGTGGTCTCATAGTGTCCTGTGTGGAAGGATGGCTTAACACCAAGCTCTCCGTGCTCCTGTGGAGGGAGGGCAGAGCCGGCAGGAACTCCTCTTTCCTACTCTGCACTTCTCAAAAAGGAGTCTTCTTGGGGAACAGCAAAGACTAGGGCTAAATGTTGTCAATCTGGCGATCAAGGATGTGGGAGAAGCTGTTGATGGGAACAGTGAAGAAGAGTTCCATGTTTCCATAGCCGTTCCATGTAAAAAACATATTCTTGAAAAAATGTAGATCCCGAGGTCTATTTACGGTAATTGGACGGTCCTGGTTGCTCCCCAGGTTTCCTTCTAAGTTGTACAAAAGGAACCGTCTCCTTAACTTTCTTCTCTGACCACTCCCCTCTCTTTCCTCCCTTTCTAGAAAAATGTTTTTTCCATGTTGAAGACGATCCTTCTATATCTTTCAAGATATTTAGCTGATCAGTGGAGATGTCCCACGTTTTGATATATGCAGATGCCCTAAAAATGGAGGGGCATGGTGACAGGACAGCTCTCAAGTCAGTCCCCAAACGGTTGAACTGAGAACCAGCAGCGACTACCATGTCCCTGCCCTCAGAACCCCTGGGCCTGCTCCTTTTAGATTTTTGCAAGTCAGCTCGGAGACACAGACCCTCACATCCTACTTTACACGAAGCCATTGCGTGTGTCTACCGGGAAGCCATGGTTTGTCAAATGTCTTTGGAAGAACTGTCATCAGCGTAGAGACGAGAATTATAATTAAACTTGTGCCGAAAAGAAGAGATCATTGTGACTTTAATCTAATATGTCATTTGCTATTTTAAATTACAATTTGGTGACTATATCATATGCCCTCCTGTTCATTTAGTGTTATGAACACCTTAAGGTAGCGTCTGAGTATTAAGGAAGTTGAAAGTGCCTCATATGAAACCCTCTGGTTAGGACGCGCTCTGGCCGGAACACAGTGAAAGGGTGCGTTTGCTATAATCTGGGCAGCCCAGATGACATCGAAGAAACCGCTTCACGTTGTCAGATCAGATTCGTTCTTGTGTTCAAAGGGGACACGTCTCTCCCCAAGCTGAGCTTGAGCGGTCGAGTTCATGAATGAGCGTACATCCTGGAGGTCACCCTGCTTGATTCAGCCCATCCTTTCAGGGGGTTGTCATGGACACTTTCGTGACCTTCCAGCTTTGTGTCATCCCTAAGAATTCTCTTCTACAACTTAATTCAGAGCATTGAGAAAAGGGTTGGCTAGGAGAGAATCAAGGTAGAACCTGATGATGTTGTTACTAATAAATAATAATCAGTGCTAATTAGTGATACCTCTTCAGACAGATATCTGTCCGTTCTCCCTTGTGAATAAAATCCATCCCTTCCTGTATTTTTCCACCAACTAAATAAGTAATAACATATATGCCATCTTATAATCTTTTGACATCATAAAAAGAAGAAAGAATAGGGACCAACCAGAAATCAAGCAAAAAGACTCAGAACATGAAAATATTTTGTAGTCATTTTCAGATTGCTCTATTATCTTAGTTTTGTCTGAAGTGAATTCGTCTCCTAATGATTGATTGTCTTGTCTGTCCAGCCTTAGTTTTCTTCAGGTGTTATAGAATTTTAGTGTGTGTGTTTGTCTTGACAGAGTAACCTCCTGCCCCTGACTACATCATGCCCCTGCCCCCTGCACACACATCACACACACCACACACACACCATACACACACATACCTAACACCCTATACACACACACACCATACACGCCATACATGCACACATACTACACACATTATACACACACACATCATACACACACACACCCCTCCCTTCACTGTCCGTTTCACTTCCTCTGGTTGCCCACAGCCTGTGTCGCCAGCTGAGAGCTCCTGCCCCTGGCTGACCTGGGCCCCAAATTCGAAGGTGGTGTTTCCAGCCCCAAGTGCTCTGTATTCTGGGTACTCTTTGGCCATGTTTCCCCTCGGACTTGAAAGCCCTGGACGGCTTCTGCCTGCCTTCGGTAGCCCTCAGCCCCGTCGGTTCTCTTCTGTTCGGGCCAGTGACAAGCTTGCCTTTGAGGATTCCGTGTTTTGTCACACATGTTTTCTCTTTTCCTTTTGTGGATTTGTGCTTGGGGGCATGGTAGGAGGGAAGATGGACTCTCTGAGCAAGAATTTATATCGCAAATTGGTGAGATTAGAGTAGATTTAGAGCTTGGAAAGAGAAGTACCAGCCATCCTCATTGTTTGCAGATTCCATATATGTGAGTTCAACTACTGCCTAAACATGTTTGTAACCCCAAAATCAGTCCTCACGATGCTTTTGTGGTCACTCACAGACGCGTCCAGAGCAGTGACAGTCTCGAATTGCCCGATGCACACGTTCTCGGCTGAGGTTGAACAAGGTGACACTCTGCCTAATTGTTTCAGCTCATGCTGTGAACAGGTGTCCTGTTCATGGTCTATTTAGTCCCATGTTTTTCACATTTTTGTGCTTTTTGTTGGTGATTTTGCTGTTTCAAATGCCCTCAATGATAGTGTTGCAGTGCTGTCCTGTGTTCCTGAGGGCGAGGAGGCTGTAATGGCTCATGGAGAGAACACGTGTGTTAGATGGGCTTTGTCCAGGATGAGTCACAGTGCTGTTGGCCCTGAGCTCAATGTGCATGAATCAACAGTGCATATTAAATAAGGTGTCTGTAAACAGAAACACACATCAAACAAGTTCATGCATGGATCGGCTGATGAAAATGTGTGACCAGGGGCTCACAGGAAGCTAACTCTCTTTTTCCTGGGAGCGTGGTTCAGTATTTGCTAATCAGTGTTCTCAGCAACATTGTAGAGCATAATTACTGCCGCTTAGGAGAGTGGAGTGTCTGTATGGGAGGGAGGATGGAAGCCTTCCCTGAGCAGGTCACTGAGCTGGCCCCAGGCAGCCCTTTCTTCCAGCCCTCACTGAAGTTTGCTCCTCTGTGACCGCTCTCCTTTGCAGGTTACTTTCTGAATTTTCTGGAGCCAGTAAACAATATCACCATAGTCCAAGGCCAGACAGCAATTCTGCACTGCAAGGTGGCCGGAAACCCACCCCCCAGCGTGCGGTGGCTGAAGAATGACGCCCCGGTCGTGCAGGAGCCACGGCGGGTCATCATCCGGAAGACGGAATATGGGTCTCGGCTGCGCATCCAAGACCTGGACACGACGGACACCGGCTACTACCAGTGTGTGGCCACCAACGGGGTGAAGACCATTACTGCCACCGGCGTCCTGTTTGTGCGGCTTGGTGAGTCGGGCCAGCTGAGGCGTGTCGGTTATCAGATAGGAACGTTCACAGCCACCGAGTGGGAGGTTAATTTGCAGCTTGAAACTGAACACACACAAGCCCGCAGAGAGGAAATCAATAAAACCATTCCCCAAGGCCCTTCCCATTGTGCGCGACGTCCCGGCTTAACCTGTTACCCAGTTACTTGTCATTAAAGAAAATCGACACAGAGGGAAGGGTCTGTAAACATGGAGTGCAGAAAATAATCCCAGACGCAAAGGTGAGCTGCGAGGTGTAGGGGGAAGGCCGTGGGTCAGAAGGTCGCCCCATGGGGAGGCTAGCCACCCACAGCCCAGGGCGGCCCTGGGGGCCTCTGAGAGGCCCAGGCTGAACGAGACAGGTACCTATCTGCCCCATAGAAACCTGGGCCCAGCTGAGAAAGGGTGGAGAGCAGAGCACGATGGCAGTTCTGTGCTCTTGTGCTTGTCACAAGTGGCGACAGAATTAAATGACTGGAAGGAATGTGTCCTCTTTTCATCTCAGTTGTGAGAAAGTCCCCACAATGCCCCAGCTCATCACACAAGCCCCAGACCACTCTGTCACCCATTAGTAAAGTAGATCTCATGAATCAGGATTGATGAGAGGAGAGAGAGAAAAGACTAAAAACTCCCGAAATACCTCCAAACGTTTCTGCATGAGTGGAGAGCGCCCTTTCCGTTCCCTGTGGTTTTCTCCCCCGCTGGCATATAATCGTGGGCAGGAGCAGAGCCCGGGGCCTGAGGACAGCTCACCGCAAATGAGCACGCTGGGCTGTGGCCATCTTTTCCACCGTTGGCTGGGGTGGAAAAAAGTTTTATTCCAAATCATGAAGTATTAATAACTTGTCTTCTTTTTTTTCTTTTTAGGTCCAACACACAGCCCAAATCATAACTTTCAGTAAGTATCCGTTTTCCTCAAACCATTTTCTCATTCTCCGAGGGTTTCCGTTATGTAAGAATTCAGGTTTTAAATCCGGCAAACACATGTCTTTGCTGAGTTTGCTGGAAGTTGGCTGGACTTCACACAGGGATGGCAGTGTGCTTCCTTTGGGCTGGAAAACTTATGTGTTTCCTGTTTAGTGTTAGGAGAAAATGTCATGAAAACAAACATTGTTCATCCCTCTCAGCAATCGGGACCTTACAGGACAACTGGAAGGAGTGTCAGCATACAGACCAGGCTGCCAGGGCCCCCAGGACCTGGAGTCCCAAGGACGTTTGGAAATGGGGGGGCAGTTCTCACTGAAATGCCAGCACCACTCGTAACTGCGTCGCTGGCTGCAGTCTCTGAATGAGTGCCCCTCGAGCCGCAGGGCGCCTGCAGCCGTGGCCGGGGTCTCAGACCCGCCTCAGAGATAAGGAGACTGAGGCTCAGAGGCTGGCTCACGGGTCGTTATCGAGCTGTGGGGGGTTCGGGCTGTGAGTTCAGGCTCTCGTTTCCAGTTACAGCGTCTTTCCACCGCACCCGTCCGTCTTGGGAAGGCTCTCCTCTGGCCTTCACAGGTTCTGTCGTCATGTGTGTGAGGATCACTCTTTTCAGCGCCTCTGTTCGAGGTCAGCAGTGGCTGTTGGATTCCTCATTTCCCTGGCAGACAGATCCGAGAGCAAGGCTTCACTTCCAAATGTTCTGAACAATGACACGGAGGCCATGTTGGGTAACTGAGCAGCATCTGCTTATCCGTGTCCCCCAGGCACCTCGTAAACAGGGGCCACTGGGGTGAGGTGGGTGGGCGGGGGGGCTCCTGTTAGCAGACATCAGGTGCTGCTTGCAGAAGGCAGGCTTTTGAGAACGTTCTGTGCTGAGCAGTAGCCCAAATTGCATAGAGTCAGGAAAGAAGAAATTGCATCAAGGGCACACGTGTGAGGTTCAGAAGAGGTGTAAGTCGTTTCAAAAGTTGAATTATTGTTTTCTTTTATATTTATAAAATGTACAATTCATTTATATAAGTATACAATAGAAACATATTATAAAATATATTATTTTTATGTAATTATAATGTAATTTATTAACTATCAAATATATTTACATATTTAAATTTCATACAAAACTTTAACAATATTTTTACATTTATTTGCTTCACATTTTTAATTATGGATTAAATCAACACATTCGTGTAGATAATTGGGGCAGTTCTGGTAAAAGTGAATGTTTGCCCCGTCCGGGCTTGTGCCCCAGGATGGCCTCCGTGGCCACGTGGATGTGCCAGACCAGGTCCTTCTCAGTATTTGGTACATATACATACCTGGAGAGGTTCATCATCTCACTTTTGTTCACGTTTTTACATAATGATATTGAATTTGACATGTTTAATTAACAATGTCAGTATATGTCAAGTTTCCCTGACAATCTTTCTCCCTCTCTCTGTCCCCGGAGCATGTGACTCTGCCCACAGTGACGGGAGTTTCCATGTGTCCCATGTCCGTGTCAGCCTCCCTTTTTGTGTCCTGAGACCGGGGCGAGGTTCTCCAAGGCAGATTCCACAGAGCAGGCCATCAGGGCACAGGATGTGCCTTTCGTAAGCCACCCTGCCTGGGCGCGTGCCCAGGTCGCTCCCTGCCACAGCATGACAACCTCTTTCTCCTTATCTTCCCAGCTGATTTCCAGCTCTGTTCGTTTTTGCCCCTCTGAGGAGGAGAATGGGCATTGGCTGCTTTATTCTCCCCCGTCACCAATGAGGCATGCTCGGTGATACTCGTTTCCTGGCATTCGTGGTTCCTCTTTGTCAACTGTCTCTTCATTCTTTGCCCATTGCCCTTACATTGTTTGTTTCTTAAGGATTTTTTTTTAAAGATTTTATTTTTTTCCTTTTTCTCCCCAAAGCCCCCTGGTAGATAGTTGTATATTCTTCGTTGTGGGTCCTTCTAGTTGTGGCATGTGGGACGCCGCCTCAGCCTGGCTCGATGAGCAGTGCCATGTCCGCGCCCAGGATTCGAACCAACGAAACACTGGGCCGCCTGCAGCAGAGCGCATGGACTTAACCACTCAGCCACGGGGCCGGCCCCTCTTAAGGATTTTTAATGATTATTTATGTCTTATTTCTTGATCATCTAGGAATTAAAATTTTTCTGTCATTTATCAGTAATTACCCATAATTTCTATGGGTTTTCACGTTGTGTCTTGTTAAAGGAACTCTCTGATTTACTGAAAGCCAGCCCTGGTGGTCTATTGGTTATGATTTGGTGCTCTCGCTGCTGTGGTCCAGGTTGGTTTCCCAGTCAGGGAACCACACCACCCGTCTGTCAGTTGTCATACTGTGGTGGCTGTGTGTTGCTGTGATGCTGAAAGCTATGCCACTGGTGTTACAGATACCAACAGGGTCACGTGGTGGACAGGTTTCAGCGGAGCTTCCAGACTAGATGGACTAGGAAGAAGGACGTGGCCACCCACTTCCAGAAAAGGTAGCCATTAAAACCCTCGGAACAGCATTGTCTGCTACAGCGCCCGAAGGTGACAGGACGGTGCGGGAAGACCGGCAGGTTCTGCTGTGCTGTCACAGTCGCTAGGAATCAGAATCGACTCCACAGCGCTGACAACAACCACGGTCTCCTTGGAAACTTCTGATGCTATTTTGATTAAGATTACAGTGAATTTTTAGATAAATTTGGTGAAAATTAATATCTAAATTGAGTTATCCTATTAAGGACCACTTTCTTTGTGCTTTGATATTCTTTTTTCTTAACATTTTATTATGAAAAATTTCAAACATGGAAAAGTAGAAAGAATTTTGTAGTGAACCTCCAACCCATATATCTACCAACTGGACCCTCCCATTTATGTTTCACTGCACTAGCTTTATCAGTGATCTTGTCTCCATCCATCAATCCCTCTCACTTTTTGATTCATTTCACTGTAAGTTGCAGATGTTTGTATACTTATCCTGAAATGTTTCAGTATGGAAATCATTAACAAGCGTTCAATATCTGTGTACTATTCTTGTTTCTTCCTTTTGAATGAACACTTATATACTGGGGCCGGCCCCATGGCCGAGTGGTTAAGTTTGTGCTCTCCGCTTTGGCAGCCCAGGGTTTCACTGGTTCGGATCCTGGGCACGGACCTAGTACCACTCATCAGGCCATACTGAGGTGGCATCCCACGTAGCAGAACTAGAAGGACGTACAACTAGAATATACAGCTATGTACTGGGGGGCTTTTGGGAGAAGAAGAAGAAGAAAAAATTTGCAACAGATGTTAGCTCAGGTGCCAATCTTTAAAAAAAAAAGACACTTATATACAGCAAAATGCACAAATCTTAAGTATTCCATTAATAAGGTCCAATAAGTACAAAACCCTCTGCAATCCAAACCCCTTTCCAGGCAGAGAACATTCCTATCACTCTAGAAAGTTCTATCATGCAACTTCCTATTCCTAGTCAGCACCCTACCTCCCCAGCAACTACTGTTCTGATTTTTTTCTACCATACACTAGTTTTACGTGTTTTAGAACTTCATAGAAGAAATGAAATCTTAAGACACATAGCCACTTAAGCCTGGCTTCCTTCACTTAACATAAAGTTTTCAAGATTCATCTATGTTACACGTGTATCAGTAGGTTGCTGCTTTTTATTGCTGAATAGTGTTCCATCAAAGGACTATACCAGTTGCTTTATCTGTTTTTCCTGTTGATGGACACCAGGTTGCATCTCTTGATTGTGATGCATAAGCTGCTATGGATATTCTCATACATGTTTTTTGTGGCCATATATTTTCATTTCTGTTAGGTAAATACCTAGGAGTAGAATTGCCTCCTTTGGGGTATGTGTATGCTGAGCTTTGTAAGAAATACCAGATCTTCTTCTAAGGTACTTTGCACTTCCACTGGCAAGTAGAAGAATTCTGGTCACTGCACATGTTCACTAACATTTGGTCTGGTCAATCTTTTTTTCTTTTTCTTTTTTTTTCTTGATGAGGAAGATTGGCCCTGAGCTAACATCTGTTGCCAATTTTCCTCTTTTTGCTTGAAGAAGATTGTCGTTGAGCTAACATCCAAGCCCATCTTCTTCTTTTTGTATGTGGGACGCCGCCACAGCATAGCTTGATGAGTGGTGTGTAGCTCCACACCCAGGATCCAAACCTGTAAACCCCGGGCTGCTGAAGTGGAGTGCAAAAACTCAACCACTATGCCACTAGGCTGGCCCCTGGTCAATCTTTTTAATTTGAGCCATTCCGATGTGTATGTAGTGGTTCAAATGATCTTTTATGTCATTCTAGCTTCTTGAAAAAGTAATTTTTCTTAGCCATTTAAAATTTTCAAGCAAATGCATTTAAGACTATGAAGTTTCCTCTGAATACCATTTTGGCCACATCTGTTTCCCTTCCAGGCACATAGGCTTTTATTTTTTGTTATTTTTGTTACATTATTATCAGTGAATTTGGGGTGTATTTTACTTTTGGTAATTTGTTGAGATTTTCTTTGTGGCCCATTAGATGTGGTCAATCTTTGTGAATATTTCCTCTTGTTTCAAAAAATAAATGTACTCTGATGGTGGCCACACAGATCTCGATTCATATATTACATCACATATGTTAACTGTGTTATTAAAAGTATCTATATTTTTTTGTCCACATGAGTTACAGATATCTGAAAATGTGTGAAAGTCATCCACGGTCTTCTGGCTTTACCAATTTCTATCAGTTTTCTATTTTTCTTTTTATTTTGTGTGTATGTTCTTAAATACCTATAGGTGTGAAGTTGTATAGCTTTTGTTTTGTTTTTAAATGCTTTCAATGCTTTTCACCTTGAATTCACTTTTGCCCAACAATCATAATGCTGCACCTGCTTTCTTTTTATTCACATTTTTCAGGAACCTCTTTTACTATTCCTGTCCCACTTTCTTCTTCAAACTTTCTGTGTTCTATGTAGATCTCTTAGAAATAGCATATAAGTACATTTTTTTTGAAGGTTGATGAAGAGGGTTTTCCAGTCTGCAAGTCCATGTTAAAGTATGTAGGTTAAGTTCATTTTAATGAATGTACATACAGTAATCCCCCATTATCCTTGGTTTTGCTTTTTACAGCTTCAGTTACCTATGGTAAGCTGCAGTCTGAAAATATTAAATGGAAAATTCTAGAAATGAGCAATTCGTAAGTTTTAAATTGCACAGTATTCTGAGTAGTGTGATGAAATCTAACACCATCCTGCTCCATCCCAGGCGGGACACGAATCATCCCTTTGTCCAGCAGATCCACACTGTATATGCCACCCGCCAGTTAGTCAGTAGCCTCCTCAGTTATCAGATAAACTGTTGTAGTATCATTGTGCTTGTGTTCAAGTAACCCTCATTTTCCTTAATACTGGCCCCAAAGCTCAAGAGTAGTGATGCTGGCAATTTGGATATGCCAAAGAGAAATTGTAAAGTACTTCCTTAAAGTGAAAAGGTGAAAGTTCTCAATATGGAAAGAAAAATAATCATATGCTGAGATTGCTAAGATCTATGGTAACTTTTTTTATGGTATATTGTTAGAATCTTTCTACTTGATTATTAGTTATTGATGTTAATCTCTTACTGTGCCTGTTTTATAAATTAAACTTTATCATAGGTATGTACGTATAGGAAAAAAACACAGTATATATAGGGTTTGGTACTCTCCACGGTTTCAGGAGTCCACTGGGGGTCTTGGAATGTATCCCCCATCAAGGGATAAGGGGGGATGACCGTACTCCGTTCTGTGAGTCAGTCCCACTTAATTGTGCTTGTCCCTGCTGAGTGAAGGTTAGTTGTTTTCACTGATACAGACCGTCTGGTGTGAATGTCCCTTCTCCTTGTCCCTGTGGCTTGAGTCCTCCAGCATCAGAGATCTGGGAGTGGAATTGCAGGCATGCGCCTCCCACCTCTACCAGGTTTGGCCAGGTCGCCCTCCAGAGTGGCTACGGAATTCACAGTCCCACCAGCAAAGCAAAACTTCTTTCCCCATGTTTTCCAGAACGTCAGATTCTGAGAACTTAAAATTTCACCAATGTCTTGGGTGTCAAATAGTAAGTCATGGTAATTTTACATTAGATTTCACCAGTAAATAGTGAAGTTGAACATATTTTTGTTGTTTTAATAGCCATTGAATTGCCCATTCGTATACAGTCTATCCTCCTTATTTGCAGATTCCAAACTTGCAAATTCTCTTACTAGAATTTCTTTGTTAATCCCAAAATCAATACTCAGGGTATTTTCATGGTCACTTCTGGGCGTGTGCAGGGCAGGGAAAAATCTGAGTGGCCCGAAGTGCACGTTCCCAGCTGAGGCGGCCTTCCTGTTTCAGCCCCCCTATTGGAAATAAGTGTCCTTTTCCCGGTCTGTTGACATTTTGTGCTTTTCTCGGCGCTTTCGCTGTTTAGAATGGCCCCCAGCATGGTGCTGAGTGCTGCCTAGCGTTCCCGAGGGCGAGAAGGCTGTGATGGGCTCGTGGAGAGACCACGTGTTAGATGAGCTTCGTCCAGGATGAGTCACAGCGCTGCTGGCCGTGAGCTCAGTGTGCGTGAATCATGGACACATTAAATAAGACGTCTTTAAACAGAAACACACATAAACCCGGGTTATGCATGGATTGGCTGATGAAAACATTATAATCACAGACTTGCACAAAGCTGTCTCTGTATTTCCCCAAGAGCTATGGCGCAGTATTTGCTAGTTCAGTGTTTGTGGCGACTTTATAGAAAATAACTAGTGCAAATAACCAGAGTAGACTGTATTTTGTCCATTTCTCATTAGATTATTTTTTTTCTTATTGATTTGCAAAGATTTTAAAACATATTCTAGATACAATTTTGTACTCCCTCTAGAATTGATTATTATGCTGGTATAAGCCAGGGTTCTACTGTAATATTTTTCTACATCAATGGCCTCATGCCTTGGCACCATCTAATGAATAGCCTCATCTGTGATCACTAAGTTTAATGTCACCTCTGTAATATGTGAAATTTCTTTACATATGGATCTGCTTCTAGACTCTCTATTCTGTTCCAGTAGCTTCTGTACCTGGAATGATACCGCCATCTTCTAGCCTGTATAGCTTAATAATGTATCTTGCTATATGTAAAGAAATAGCCTCACCTACTGATATGGACTGAATTGTGTCCTCTTAGATGTGTATATTGAAGCCTTAATCCTCCCATGTGACTGTATCAGACTGGGCCTTTAAGGAGGTAATTAGGTTAAATGAGGTCATAAGGGTGGGGCCCTGATCCAGAAGGACTGGTGTCCTTATAAGAAGAGGAAGAGACACCAGAGATCTCTTTCTTCCCCTCTCTGTCTCTGCCATGTGAGGCCACAGCGAGAAGGTGTCCATCTGCAAGCCAGGGACTGAACAGGAGCATAGGCCAGCACTTTGATAGGGAGCTTCTCAGCCTCCAGTGCTGTGAGAAAGCACTGTTGTTTAGGTTCCCCGGTCTGTGGTGTTTGTTATGTGGCCTGCGCTGACGGATACATCCACCTTATTACTGTACCATTTCTCTAAATTATCTCGACCACTGTCTTTTACTCATATGTATGAATTTTATGTTATGTTGATTGGAATTGCATAGAAGTTCATTTTTGAGCTACTTTTTCAATTGCAAAGGTGATTGTGTAGTTTTTCTCCTTTCAACATGTTAACACTATGTTACGTAACAGAGTTCCGATTACTGAGTAACTTTCCAGTTCTAGACTGAACTCTTCTCCGTCTGAGTGGGTTGTTCTTTTAACGTGCTGCTGAATTGACCTGTGAACTTTGTGCTGGCAGATGACCTTTGATCGGATGCCTTGTGGTGTGAGGCTCCAGCCCATTGGCGGGTATCTTTCTGTGGCCATGATTTCTTTCTTCCCGTTGACTGTGATTGTGTTTCATGGGCTGCCCTCTTCCTCTTTTACACCTTTGGAAGTTGACCAAAATGAAGACAGAAGGAGAGAAAATCAGTGAGCCTAAAACAGAATTATCCACAGGTTCTCCTTCTTTGTCGCTGGAGTATCACCAGTGTGTCCTACGCTGTGACTCCTCCTTGGGCCGTTTCCTGAGAAACTGCACAGCGCTCGGAGCTCTTTCATTGTTGGTCTAGTGGTGTGTCCCGTACCTGCAGATGGAGAGTGGGAACAGTGGGTGATAACAGAGCCTTGGCTGACCCCTGTGTACAGCGAGGGAACGTCCGGACGTGCTCTTGTTGGTTCTGAAACGGGAACAGGCTTGGCTGCGATGACTCAGTCCCTCTGAGCTTGTCGCTCTCTTTCCCCAGCTGCTGCCCTCACATGTCCACACGCGTGGACGCCGGCAGTGTGGTGGACGTCAGTTTGTGTGTGTGGAGGGAGGTGGGGGGTGGAAATCCTCGGAGGTTAAGGCATCTACTACCATTTAAACATTGTTTTTCCTTCCATCCCTTTGAAAGGGGGGTGAGGACGGTGTCTGGAGAACAACAGCTTTAAGAACAGGCTGTTTCTCCACAGATGTAGGTTCAAAGATGGAGTTACTCGAGCTTACTCAAGTAGCAGTTTGGGTAATGCGAGGGGATTAATTTGAGGTCCTGTGTCTCACGTTTCATACATGGGTTTCATTTTTACCTGCTCCTGGAAAAAGTGGATCATTTTCATCATTGTAGACCATACATACCCTGGTGGGGCAGCCTGGTGGCATGGCGGTGGGGTGGGGGGGCAGGGCAGGTTGCGGTTGGTAGGGTCGGGGCTGCTCCCTGGAGCCTGAGCATCAGAGCTCCCATGTTCCCTGTTATCTGGGGCCAACCTCATGGCCCACAAGTATGTGCACGTATAATATGCTTCAACAAACAGCTGCTTAAAGGAAAGTGTTGTGTTCTTTTGCACAATTAAAACTTATGTTAATTATGGTATTGGCCTCTGGGAAATCACCTTCCTGGGGGCCATGTCCTGAGCCCTCTTATTTGCTAACTTCACAAACTGCAGGTAAGGCTTTGGCCATTCTCCACCTGTACGCTCATGACCCAGGAGTCTCCATTTCCAAGTCTGACTTATCTCCCCATCTCCAGGCCCCCAAATTCAGCCTCGTAGTGGGCATCTCCAGGCGGATGACTCACAGGCACCTCACGCTTTGCGAGTCAGAATGGAACTTGGCCACCTTCTACCTCAAACTCCTTCCATTGCTGTTTTTGGGGAGTTGTCATAAGTCTGCTTCAAACTTTATCCTAATTACAGGAAAACAGCACTATAAAAAAACCCCTGAAACTGCCAACTGACAAGCTAGTAATTAAAAATGACTTCAGGGGAACCAATCTGCCTTATGGTTGGTAAGCAAACGAACTCAGGCAAAAGGCTGACATTTAGCATTTGACCTCAAAGCCATTAAACACCAACCTAATCAGTCGAGGTGGGAGGAGGAGAGAAGCCAACCTAACTTTTATTCTCCTTGACTTCAGCTTATATAATAGGTTCTGTCTTCTAGAAAATGTAACTCTCCTTAAATCCCATAGTGTGCAACTGGAATAAAAGATAGAACTTAATTCATTTTAGTATCATGTGATACAAGCAGTAAGTGTCTAAACAATCAGTGGTGATTAGAGAAGACACACACGCTATCCTTAATTCAGACCACAGTGACAAAATGAAAATGTCTGCACTTTAGCAGTAATGATAACGTTAGCACTTGACATGTAGGAACACATTTAATGCTCCCATTAAGTCTTTTCGTCTTCACTGGAGCCCATGTATTAGCTGCTGTGCGCTGTTATGCATGGATGAGAGCTTTTTACACACCGACCTACAAAGCCACCCAAGGAAATAGCAACCTTTCGAGGTTTCCCTGGGAGGGACCAGCCCCCTGAACACTGTAGAAGAGAATAGTGTTTACTTCCCGGTAACGTTGGAGCCACTGTTTCTCTCCCACCCCGACCACCTCATGTGATCCTGGCCTTAGAGATGGCCGTGGCAAAAGCCAGTGTTTCTAAAAGGTTCTTTCTGAAACTTGGGTTTTTATGACACGATTTTGATGTTGGATGTGTTCAGTTGGGCCAAGTGGACATTATTGCCGTGTCTAATATGACATCAGTATAATTGGATGCTAGGAGTATTTCATCTTCGAAGTAGAAATAAGTATAAAGTATGGTGTCTGACTTTCAAGGAAATCATTCATTCATTTAACAAATTTATGTTGAGGACCAACTATGTGCCAGGCCCTGTTCAAGGTGTTGGGGAACAACAATGAATGAAACAGACAAAAACTAAAAATTCCTGCCTTGTGCTGCTAACATTCTCTTGGCAGACTCTTAGGTCGGGCTTCTTTCACTAAATGTGAAGGAAAAATTCACAGGGTCTTCCTGTGGTTGCATGGACAGCAGTTTGTTCTTCTCTACCGATGACAAGTATTCAGTTGTATGAAGATACTACAATAGGTTTATCTGTTTGCTTGTTGATGGACATTTGGGTTTCCACTTTGGGGCAATTATAAATAAAGCTGCTTTGAACGTTTGTGTTCAAGTATTTTTGTGAACGTGTTTTCATTTCTATAGAATAAATTCTAGGTGTGAGATTGCTGGGTAAGATGGTAAGCGTATATATAAAATCTATAAGAAATTGCCATAACCCTTCCCCAAAGAGGTCTTTCCACTTCACACTGCTACCAGCGGTGTATGAGGGTTCCAGTTGCTCCACACCCTCACCAGCATTTGATACTGTCAGTCATTTAATTGAGCCATTCTAGTGTCTTGTGTCCTGATGATTCATGGTGGTTTAATTTGCATTTCCTCAGCCACTAAAACAGGGACCGTCTTTTCAGGCCACACTTTCGTGAAGTCTCTCTTAGTCCTTCTGTCCAGTTTTACTGTGTTGTTTGTCTTCCTATTGAATTATAGGAGTTGTTTATATATTGTGTATACAGTTCCTTTGTCAGATATATAAAATGTTTCCGCAACCTGCCGTTTGCCTCCTTATTTTCTTCATGCTGTCTTTTGATGAGCAGGAAAATTTAATTTCGATAAGTTTAATTCATCATTTTTCTCTTTTCTGCATCATGTCTGTGAAGTCTTTGCTTTTGCCTACCTCAGTATTATAAACATATTCTCCTAGTTTCCTTCTGTAAGCATTATAATTTTAACTTTTGTGTTTAGGTCTATGAGCCATCTCAAAAGCAATTATTGTGTATGGTGTGAACTAACGGGTGTAAGTTCATTTTTTTTTCCCCATACAATTATCCACTTGTTCCAGCACCGTTTTTGAAAAGATTGTCCTGTCCGCCTTGAATGCCTTAGTGCCTTTCTTGAGAATCAGTTGACCGTATGTGAGGTATTTTGGAATTCTCTATCATGTTCTCTTGATCTGTTCTTACATCCCAATACTACATTGTCTTGATAATTATTACATTGCAGTAAGTCTTACGATCAGATGGTGTAGATCACTCTTCTTCTCTTTCATGATCTTTTCGCTATTCTAGTTCCTTTGCACTTGCATATAAATTCTAGAATCAGTTTGTCAGTTTCTGGAAAAAGTGCCTACTGGGATGTTTTAATTTTTGATTTTGAAATAATTTCAAACCTACAGAAAAGTTATACAAATAGTACTAAGTAATCCTGTATGGTCTTCACCCGGGTTTACCAATTTTTATCCTTTTGCCATATTTGATTTATCATTTCCTCCATGCGTATTTGTAATTACTATTTTTTCTGAACTATTTGAGAGTAGGTTGCATTCATACACCCCTTTGCCCCTTAATACGTCAGTGTGTCTTCCCTGAGATCAGTGGTATTTCCTCACAGACCAACAACTTCAAATTCAGGAGATATGTCTTTGAATTGCCATCCATACTCCAGTTTCTTTCATTGTCCCAGGGATGCTGTTTAGATCCGCCCTTGCCTCGGTCTTGGGTCCTCATCACGTTGCTTTGGTCTCCTTTAATCTGGAGCAGTTCCCCCATGTTTCGTGACGGTGACGTTTTTGGTTGAGTGCAGGGCACTTCTTGTATAGAATGTCTCTGCATTTGGGTTCAGCTTTCGTTTACTTGCGATTAGATTCTGGTTGTGTGTTTTTGACTGAAATAGTACATAAATGATGTTTCCTTCCCAGGGTGTCGCATCTGGAGGTGCGTGATGTCAGTTTGCCCCTTATTGGTGATACGAATTTTACTCACTTTTGGTTAAGATCCACTTTCTCGTTATATAGCTATTTTCCTATTGTAATGAAAAGTAACCTGTGGGGAAGTCCTGCTGGGATTTGATGGGGTGGTATTGCACGTTGGGAGAATGGACATCTTAAAACGATTGAGTATTCAACCTGTGAACATGGTATATATTTCTACTTAGGTTTTCTTTCCTTTCTCTCTGTAGTGTTTTGAAGTTTTAAATGTGTAGAGGTCTTGTACCTCTTTTTTAAGTTTACTCATAAGCATTTTAACCATTTGTAAGCGTACAGTTCACTGGCACTAAGTACGTTCACCTTGTTGTGCAACCATCACCACATCCATCTCCAGAAATTTTTCATCCTCCTGACACTCTGTCTTCATTAAACACTAACTCCTCATTTTCCCCTCCCCACAGCCCCTGGCACCCACCATTCTACTTTGTGTCTCTTTGAATTTGACTACTCCTTCGTGTATTTTTAATGTTATTGTGTATGATATGTATATATTTAATTCTTCTCCCCAAAGCCCCCCAGTACATAGTTGTGTATTCTAGTTGTGAGTGCCTCTGGCTGTGCTATGTGGGACGCCGCCTCAGCATAGCCATGTCCACGCCCAGGATCTGACCCGGCAAAACCCTGGGCCACCGAAGCCGAGTGCACGAACTTAACCACTTGGCCATGGAGCCGGCCCCTGTATATGATATTTTTTAAAAATTTCATTTGCTAATTGTTACTCACGTATAGAAATACAATTGATTATATTCACTTTCCTGTGGCCTTACTAAATCCATATTAGTTTCAGTAGTTTTTAAATATATTCCTTAGGATTTTTCTGTGTAAATTATGATATCATAATGAGTAAAGACAGTTTTATTTCTTCCTTTCCAGTCTTAAGCCATTTATCCATCTATCCACCATCTGTCTGTCTGTCTCCTTATAGCAATGATTAGGACCTCCACAGCAGTCAGTGTTGCATAGAAGTGGTAAGAGCAGGCATCTTTGTCTGGTTTCCATTTCAATGGGGAAGACATTCCTTATTTCACCATTAAGTAAGGTGTTCATACAATGAATACCGAGGCTTCTCATAGGTGCCCTTTTTATTAGATTGGGAAGGTTATTTTCTTTGTTTGTTGAGAGTTTTGATAATGAATGAGTGTTGAGTGTAGTCAAACGCTTTTTCTTTATCAACTGAGATTATTACATGCTTTTTCTGTCTCTGTGTTTTCCATGATTGGCTTTTAAATGTTGAAGTAGCCTTTCATTCCTGGGTTAACTCAGTTGGTCCATTACCCATTTCTGTGGTGTCTTTTTATTTTGTTGGGTCCAGTTTGCTGCTGTTTTGTGGAGCATGTCACCCCTTTGATCAGGAGGCATATTGGTCTGTAATATCCTTGGGACATCCTTGCCAGGTATTTGTATCAAAGTTATGCTTGCATCGTAAAATGAATTTGAAAGTATCTCTTACTCCTGTATTTGTTGAAGGAGTTTGTATAAAATTGCTGCTGTTTCTTCCTTAAATGTTTGACAGAGTTCACTGTTCCCGTTATTTGGGGCTGGAGTTTTAATCGTGGGAAGATATTTAATTATAACTTCAAGTTCCTTTAGAGATTTAGGGCTATTCTGAGTTGTTATTTCTATTTGCACTAATTTTGGTGTATTGTGTTTTTCAAGGAATTTGTCATTTTTTTCTAAATTGTTGGATCTATGTTCTTATGTTTCTTCATATTTCTTATTATCTTTTAACATTTGTAGGGTCTTTGGTAATGTCCCTTTGTGAATTCTTGATATTGGTAATGTGTGTTTTCTCTTTTTCTTAATCTAGGTGTTATCAATTCTGTTAATCTTTTGGAGAAGCAACTTTTTGCTTTACTGATTTTTATATTGTTTGTTTTCTATTTTATTGATTTCTGCTGTCATCATTAGTATTTTTTTTCTAATGACTTCAGGTCTAATTTGCCACTCTTTTTCTAAATTATTAAGGTGTGAAACCTTAACTAATTTAAGCATTTAAAGCTATAAATTTCTCTCTAATTACTGTTTTAGCTGCTTTACACAAATTTTTAGTATCCTTTTTTCATTTTTCATATTTTCATGTTCCATTTAAAATTTAATTTTCCTTGTATTTTCTTTTTTGAGCCCAAAGCTTATTTAGAAGTATGCTATTTAATTTCCACATATTTGGAGAGTTTCTAAATATGTATTTTTTATTGATTTCTAATTTAATTCTGTGTGATCAGAGATTTATGGTTCCAGTTCTTTTAAATTTATTGTGAGATACCTGTGGCAAGCACATGGTCTGTCTGTGTGGACGGGCCATGTACACTGAAAGGTGTACGCTGTCTTCTTGGGGGTACTGTTCTACAAATGTCCATTAGGTCAAGGGGTGCTTGACCTAATTTTTCCACTGTTGTTTCCTCACTAATGTTTTTGCGTAGTTCCATTAATTGCTGAGGGACAGGTATTGGAATTTTCCGTCTATAATTGTGGGTTTTTCTGTTTTGTCCTCTAGTTCTGTTCATGTCGTACTCATATATTTTGAAGCTCTGATATTAGGTGCATTCATGTTTATGTCTTTTTTGGTTAATAGACCCTTTCATTGAAAAGGTGTTTTTGCTGGGTATGGAATTCCGGGTTCACAGTTCATTTTCTCTGCCAGGGCACTGAAGCTGTCATTCCCTTGTCTTCCGATTTGCATTGTCTCTGATGAGGGGTCAGCTGTTATTTATCACATCTCCTTTTTCTATTCATCCTAGGTTCTCAGCAGGCGGACTGTGATGTGAGTAGGTGTGATTTCCTTTGTATTTATCCTGCTTGCTTTTCACTGACATTCCTTGATCAGTGTGTTACTGTTTTTTAATCAAATTTGGAAAAATTTTGGCCATTACTTTTTCAAACAATTTTTCAACTCCTTGCATCTCTGCTTTCCCCCCGGATTTGATTACACGTAAGTTAGATCCCTTGTACTTTCCCACAGATCACTCAGGCTCTATTTACTTTTTGTGAATCTTTTTGTCTCTCTTTCTTTCAGTTTGGAAATTTTCTATTAACCTGTCAAGTTTACTGATTTTTTTTTTCTGTTTTATCCGATCTGTTGTTAATACCATCCAGTGAATGTTTTATTGGAGATTGTGTGTTTCACTTCTTCCACTTGATGCTTTTACGGTTTCCATCTCTCCTGAAATTACTCATGTCCTCATTATACTTTGTTCCATGCACTCTTTTCCATCCTTCCAATTCCTTAAAGTCCTGGTCTGCAAAGTCTAACATCTGGGTCATCTTTGGGTTTGCTTCTCTTGACCATGGGTTATATTTGCCTGTTTCTTCACATGTCTGGTAATTTTTTATTGTATAGTAGACATTGTGGTTTGTACTCTAGATTTCGTTACCTTCCTCTGAGGAGGGTTCTGTTGCAGCAGCCCATTAGGTTACTGTCAGGGCTCCTGAAGCTTATGGAGGTTAGCCTCAGGCTTTGTTAAAGTGGTTTATTTCAGTTTATTCTTTGTGCTTTTGCTCTGCCCCCCATTAAATTGGAGATGTAGCTCCCTCTGCTTCATTCAAGTAAGCAGCCTGTTTATTACAGGCAGACCCTTTCATAACAGGAACAATTGTGAAAATGGTTTTACCACTTTTAACAAAAAAACTGTTTGGGGGAAAAAGTGACCTTCCTACGCCATATGTAACTACATTTAAATTCCGACATTGGTTACTTTTCAGCTATAAAGGAGCCTACTTTGCTTTAAAGGTCGTTCATTATTTACATCTAGGAATTTTTCTAAGCTTTTCTTCAAACCAGTGTTTATTTTCAGCGTGTTCCACTGCGGGGGCGGGTACCAGTCGGCCCCACCATCTTCTCGACCCTTCGTGAAGAAGCACTTTCTGTCACAGCATGATGGCCCTTCCCCGTTTCCTCTCAGTCTCCTCCTCCTTTCCTGATGCCTTTTTAAACCAGTATTGTGGTTATTTCTCTCTGACTCCTCCATGACTGTGAACTTATTGGTGTGTAAACTTCTTCTTCATCTGTGTCATTCGGCCTTGGATCAGTGCCTGCAGCATGAGGAACGTAGGAGATTTCCCAAATTGAATTGCCGTACACAGATGTTGTGTGACGTGGTGAGCACGTCTGTTTCACTGGCGCGGGTTAAGGGATTTTCAGACAGCTCTTGTGTGTCAGTGCTCTGGTCTCTAAGTGACTGGTTTTACAGACTTTGTCCAGCTCTGTCACTCTCCAGAGGTCCCACACTATGCCAGGTAAAGATAAAACATCATTCTTTTTGAAACTAGAAAGTAATTCCCACTTGCTTTCTGAAAACTTAGAAACCTTAAGGATGTCATTTTCCAGCCACTTCAGTTTGTGTTTTTGGACCTAAAATTCAGATCAGAAGCCCACGGAGCAGAGCAAGCTGTGGATGAGATGTGATGGCCTTGAGCCCCTTCTCAGCATGTCTTCCCTCTACCTCTGTTACTCTCCACATCCTGTGGGCGCCTGACAGTGGCCAGGGAGAAGCCCACAGCGAGGGACCAAGCTTTTCTATTCCTTGACTCTTGAATAGAGAGAAGAAATTGCTCACTCTTGCGGGGTCACCCCGAGGCACTGACTGAATCAAATCCCATACCCTCGGCATAGCTGACGTTAATCAGAGCACAGGCATCATGCATCGTAATGATTTTCCTGGCATGGTGGGCAGGCGCTCCGAGCCCAGCTTGCAGTGACATGGAGCACACACACCGGGGCAGGGGTGACTTGCACTTGTGTCCGTGTGTTTGGCAAGTGTGGCGTTGGTTTTAATTTAATCAGCAGTTAACTCCAGCTCACAAAGAGTGAAGAGGGGTGGGCTGGGTGTGTATTGTTAGCACGTGTGCTTGCCTATTCAAACTACATTTCAAACATCCTTGACCCAAAGAAATAACGGCCAGTGAGCTTGCAAGAAAGGGCGTCCAGCTCTTGTTGACACTGGAGTCTCCTTATTTAGATTACTTATGGCTCCAGGTTCTTTTCTTTGAAAGAAAGGTTTTCCTCAGAGGCTGAGAAGACAGCAGAGGAGGGAGGAGCCAGAGGCGGCTGCAGAGGGCGTGTCCCACCAGACCCCTTGACAAGAGACCAGATTTTGCATTTTCGAGAGAGCTAACATGGGGATTTTTCAGTCCATTTGGTTAAATTGCACACAACACACATTGCGTTTGGGGATGGTCTGAATCAGTGTACAGTGGAATGACAAGTGGCGTTAGGCTAATGTGCAGGTTGCAGATTTGCTAGAAAGTAGGTGACTTAATTGCAGGCCTGAGGCACGTGTCAGAAGCTTGTCCTGGGAGCCCAGGGCCCCTCTCCTTTGCCCTCATGTATCTGCTGTGGCCCACCTTTACTGGCTCCTTGGAGCATCCTGACGGCCACTTTGAAAAGCATTTAGGTACTGAGAATGACTGATTCCATCGGCTGAAGGATCAACAGGTTCTACCAGAAAGAGTTTGCTACACACTCCAGCGGGGCCCTGTGCAGGCTGTTCCCTGCAGGCTGGGGAGGTCGAACTGTGGGGCCAAGAGGGAGGGCTGCTGCTTCTGGGAGTCTCCACCTTCTGTCCACCGTCTGTACGCACGTAGTCTGTGCGTCTACGTGGCAATGACGGGGTCACACCCCTGTTGTAGGATAAGCACATCTCGTTGTGCAGATTCTTTGAGGGCCAGACATTGTGGAATCCCCTCCCCTGCTTTTCTCTGTCCCAGATTACTCTCCTGCAATCTGACGGTAGGACACAGCTTCTGAATTATCATCGTTTTCATAAAGTCCTTGCTTGCAAACAACCGAAGCTTATGGGCACGTGCCGTAGTGTTTCTGATGTAGTTTCAGGGGAAGATGAGCCGTGTTGATGTTTAGCCGTCTGTGTGTATTTGTACACACATGCGCACGAACACATCCCCACCCACATGTACACTTCACATTTATAAGCCATCTTTCACACTCAATTAGTCCTCCCCGGTTCATGTCCCCTCCTTAAAGATGCTAGATTTTTTTAAGTTAACTGACTTTATATTTTAGAGCAATTTTAGGTTTACGGAAAAATTGAACAGGAAGTACAGAGTTCTCATGTTCCCCGCCATCTACACATACAGTTTCCCCTTTTAGTAACATCTTGCGCTGGTGTGGTGCTTGTTACAACTGATGAGCTCATGTGGATACATTGTTATTAAGTAGAGTCCACAGTTTACATTAGGATTCACTCTTGGTGATGTTCATTCTCTGCGTTTGGACAAATGTATGACGAGTGTCCACCATTACAGCATCATACCGAGTAGTTCACTGCCCTAAAAGTCCTCTGGAGCCCATCTTCCCCTGATTCCCAGCCCCCGACTCAGCAGCCACTGATCTTTTTACTGTCTCCATAGTGTTGCCTTTTCCAGACGGTCATAGAGTTGGAATATACAGGATTGGCCTTTTCAGACTGGCTTCTTTCACTTACTGATGTGCATTTAAGGTTCCTCCATGTCTTTTCATGGCTCATTTGTTTTTGGTGCTGAATAATATTCCATTGTCCGGATGAACCACAGTTTATCCATTCACCTACCCAAGGACACCTTGGTTGCTTCCAAGTTTTGGCAATTATGACAAAGCTGCTGTGAACATCCGTGTGCAGGTTTTTGTGTGGACGTACGTTTTCAGTTCATTTGGGTAAAGACCAAGGAACAGGATGGCTAGACCATAAGATGCTGGATTTAAAAAGAAAAAAAACCATTGGGGATACTTACACCATCCGGCGTGCTTACAGACTGTGTGTTTTCCCAGAGACGACTACCATGAGGAGGGGTTCTGCCAGCCTTACCGGGGGATCGCCTGTGCACGCTTCATTGGAAACAGGACCATCTACGTGGACTCCCTCCAGATGCAGGGGGAGATTGAAAACCGAATCACAGGTAGGAGCCGCAGACCTGCTTTGTGAGGCAGTGCGCATGGGTGCAGCTGCCTGTGCCGCACAGAGGGTCCCATTTGTGTGTTTTGTCTGGTTACTCCCAGACCGGGAGCCCCTGTTCCACGTCTCTTGGATAGAAAGTCAGAGACCTTTCTTAGGAGTAGCTGCAGTTGCCACCATGGTTTGTCCTAAAATGTTGCTGTTTGTATGTTCAAATTAGCAAGTGCAGATGGCTTAGAATATACTCCTAACATGCTGAATGAGGCCCGCGTGTGTCCGAAGCCCTGAGCTGCCTTTTTTCACTGCATCACAGGGGTGTCCTGGCCCGGGGCTGCCACCCTGGTGCAGGCAGCCCGGCGCCCAGGACCTTCACTCTGCCTGCCTTCTCTGTTCTGCCTTTCCTGACTCTTGTGCCCTCTTGGAGTGTGCTGGGTTGAAAGACACACAGGCCTGGTGTCAGCTGTCCCGGAGGGAGCTTTGCAGGCTGTCGGCCATGCGTGGGGACGCTGCAGTGAACTCAGCTCTGCGTCAGCCTCGGTTCCCAGGTGTTCAGGCGCCTGCCTCACGGCATGAGAAGTGAAGCAGGTCATTTAGCAATGATGCTGCTCGTTCTCTGTCTCTCTAGGAGTCACCATCTCTGGCTGGTTGGTAGCTCTCAACACACCAACTTTCCCACCTTGTCTTTGGGGAAATTCCTTGAAAAGTGAGAAAATGCATTAGACCTGCTGTCTCTGCTGTCCCCACAAACACACACCTTCTTCTCTCCACACTGCAAGGAACAAGGAAAATCATGGGAAGACGACAGGTGTCCTAGTTTAGCTGGGTTCTCTACACAGTAGTTCTTGACCCCGGCCGCCCAGCAGGCTCTCCGGCTGACCTCTGCTGCCAGCTCGCCGGGAGGTTCTGCTGGGGCTGGTACAGCCCGGCCCCATAAGGGGCAAGAAGGACGATCTGCCTGGGACGCTGGCCTCGTCTTTCACCCTCAGTCTGGAGGGTCTGAGGTCATGGTCACAGAGGGGGCTGTCTGGACCCTGGTTGCGGAGCCCCCGAGGGCGGGGCCCGGTGTGCAGTGAGAAACGGAAGGGCAGTAATGGGACCTGGAGGATCCCGGAAGGCAGTGTCCTGGACCACTGGGAGAATGTTTTGAAACACTGGTATCTCTCATTGGGAAAGCTTTCTATGCCACTTAAAGTAGAACTTCTCAAACCTGTATGACCACAACACACAGTAAAAAGACTGCTTTACGTCTGACTTAGTATATGCACACATGGATTTCATAGAACCAAAATGGGTCACAGCAGACAACATTCACCCTTACCAAAAGCAGCCACTCGATTTTTCTCTTCAGTTTTATTTCATTAAAGTAAAAATTTGGTTATCGCCTTAATCCCAGCCATGCCCTCTGACATCCTCTGTTCTTTCCTAACTGTCTTTCAACATACTAGCCGCAGACTCCAGCATTAACTTTACCTCCCGCTAATGGGCCAACACTGATTCAAGGCACGAGATTGTCTCTCCGTTATTTCTTCAGGAATTGTTTAAAGGATGGAACAACTCAGATAGCTAAGCAGACTAATTTCATAGCAGTTTTTAGATAAAAATTTAGGGTGAACATTCTCTAGATTTGTGGATTTTTTAAAAAATCAGTTTGAAGGTGCTCTGGACTGACTTGTGGTTTAGACTCTGTATTGACTGTGCAGGCAGAGGTTCTGTTTAGAGAGCCTGCTTGTCAGAACTAGTTCCTGGGACTCCGGAAGCTTCCCAGGGAATGGGCCACAGGAAGCCTCAGAGGGACGTGCAGGGTGGACGACAGCCAGGACCTCAGTTGTTCGGCCTCCCCGGTGCCGAGAAGTGAACTCTCAGAAAGAAGCTCTCTCCTGATGCATTCTGAGGGCAGGGGGAGGAGGAGAAATCCTAAAAGGGTCAGCCGTGGCATCCTGTGGGTTGATTATCCCAAAAGCCACCCAGGTTTGGCTTCCTTAGACAATCTTTCCCTGCCTGGGGGTCAAGGCCATCTCCACAATGTGATGGGTTTGAAGTGGGTTCAAACCTGGGTCTTCGGCCAACTCCAAGAGACCCTGCAGCTTAACCTCTTACCTCTCTGTTCCTCAATTTTAATATTGGCCAGAAGGGACCAGGAGCACTAAGGATGATGTTACCAGCACGCCGCAGAGTGCCCGGCGCACGGCACTGCCCGCAGTGCATGGACACAGGCAGTTACCCGACCCTCCCTGACCATTCATCTTAGCAGCCATTTTATAGGCTCCATGTGGGCTTTCATTCCCCAGTGTGCAGGCTCAACACATCACCTGACAGATAAAGACACAGGCCCAGAGAGGACTGAGTGAGGGACAGTCCTGTAGTTAATAATGAGGCAGGGCCGAAACTGGGCGCCCGCTCCAGCTCGTCTAACCTGGCGGGGTCTCCTGGGGATAATGAGGGGGCCAGCAGCGCCACCTGCTGGCCGCACCGGGCATGGCACTACAAGTCATGGGTGGAGCAGGGGTGTCCCAGGGCTAAATTTGAACTACTTGGCTTTTCTCCCCTCTCAGCAGGGGGGGTAGGCCAAGGGGCCTCTCTTCCTTTCACTGTCCAAGATCAGATGGTTAGAAAGAGGTGCTTCACATGGCAAAGGGGGGCGGGGTGTCTGATGCCTTCCTTTGAGCCCGGGCTGCACAGCCTGGAGGAAAGGGCGAGCGCGGGGCCTTCCCTCTTGCCACAGCAACCCTGCCCCCTGCCCCACCTAGAAGACCTTGTCCCTGCAGCCCCCAACCCCTTCCTTTCTCCAGAGCAGGTGTCAGGTCCTTCTTCTCCGCATTCATTCCCATCACACGCAGATGTCCATCCTGTGATGTCTTGCCCCTGAAAAGCAAACCAGCCCTCGGTGGCTCCAGACCCTCCTGCCACGGCTGCTTCTCTGCCCCCCTTTACACAGAACTCTCCCTGATGTGTAACCCCGCCCTCTCCCCACTCTGCGTCTCCCCACTGTGCACCTCCTCCAGCTGTCTCTGGGTGCCCCCAGCACTGCACCCAAGGCCACTTCATCTCCTGCCACTCCCATCCTTGTACTCCGCCACCACTGACTTCGCAGGGCGGATGGTCCGTCTTTTCATCCCCTGGGTGCCCTTCCAGGCTGCTGCATCGTCTGCTTGCAGACGGGGATGTGGGGCGACCCAGGCTGGGTCTTTGGACCTCTTCTCTGATATCTCCTTCTAGAAGTCGCCCAGCCCTGAGGCTTCCCCTGCTGTCCTGGCTTGCAGAGCCCCCAGTTCATAGCAGGGCTTAGGAAGCGGGTTTGGGGTCTGAAATCGGAATCTTCTTGTCATGGGAGAAGCATCTAGCTGGATGAGATCTTGGGTCTAGTTTTCCCTCTTTGTTCCGCTTTCACATTTCTAAGTCAAGGACTTTCTACGTCTGGTGCAGCTCAGGGCAGCTCATATTCTCCCCGGGACCTTGCTGGTGGGAGAGCATCTCTGGGGTGGCGCAGGACAGGGTGGAGGGCTGGGGGGTGCAGGGGCGGGGGGAGGGGGAGGTGGGGCGGGGGCACAGGTGAGAGATGGGGGTAGGGGCGCCAGGTCGGGTGTCGGGGCTCCGGAGTGGCGGCCCACCGTGCCCTGACGCCAGCCTCGCCGCCTCACCCCCGCAGCGGCCTTCACCATGATCGGCACCTCCACGCACCTGTCGGACCAGTGCTCGCAGTTCGCCATCCCATCCTTCTGCCACTTCGTGTTTCCGCTGTGCGACGCGCGCTCCCGGGCGCCCAAGCCGCGTGAGCTGTGCCGCGACGAGTGCGAGGTGCTGGAGAGCGACCTGTGCCGCCAGGAGTACACCATCGCGCGCTCCAACCCGCTCATCCTCATGCGCCTGCAGCTGCCCAAGTGCGAGGCGCTGCCCATGCCCGAGAGCCCGGCCGCCGCAAACTGCATGCGCATCGGCATCCCGGCCGAGAGGCTGGGCCGCTGTGAGTGACCCCCGCCCCGCGCCGGCATCTGGGCCCCTGAGTCGTGCTCCTTAGAGCCTGGGACCCCATTCTGTCCCAGGAAGCCCCACAGCCCAGGCCCCTGTTCCAGTCGGGCAGTCACGTGGGGCTTACGAACAAGGGTGTCCGAGCCCTCTGTCTCCAGGCGCGCACCCCAGCCCAGCCCCCACAGCCTATCTTAGGGACTCAAGTCATCCCTCTGCCTGTCAGGCCTCAGACCACTTCTCTAAGATGGGAGTGCCTGCAGCGCTGGCTTCCCAACCCGCCTTGCGGTCCACAGCTCGGCTCATCACTGACCAGGTCAGGGGTGCCGCCTCCCTGAGGGGGACACAGGAGGAGGCCACCTTCCTCGAGGCCATGGCCTGTATTCACTTCTTTGGCCAGACTGGGGCTTCCGGGATACGGCCAGGCTCCTGATCAGGGCAGTTGGAGCCTGGGCTATGGACCCACTGCACACGTCCGAATCCTGGCTGCTGGATTGGTTTGACCTTGGACCAGTTGCCTAAATCCCAGTTTCCTCGTATTACATGGGGATAGTAACTGCTAACCTCAGGAGTTGCAATGAAGATTATGAGTTACTATTTAGAAAGTTCTTAGAACAGTGCCCGCACCTGGTAAGCACCATAACCGTTGTTCAGCAAGTGCACACCCCCCAGGTCTGGCTCCGAGAATCTTCCGAGTCTCCTTGGTGGAGGTGGAACAATGCATGGGCTCTGCTCACATGAGGCTCTGCTCACACGAGGCTCTGCTCACACGAGGCTCTGCTCACACGAGGCTCTGCTCACATGAGGCTCTGATCACATGTGGTTCTGCTCACACGAGGCTCTGCCCACATGTGGCTGAGCCCAGCCTCCTCGCTGGGCACCGAAGGGGACATCTGAGGTTGCGGGCCAGGCCTTGGAGTTTGTCTTCCCTCCTTCAGCTCGATTTTCTTTCTGGTACAAGTGAGCAGGAGTTGGAGTTGACATCCTCATTCTGGAGTGGGGTGCCTGGCGGGCACCGAGGGGTGGTGTTAGGGTCAGGGAATAATTCCTGATGGGGTTTCATCCCCATATATGTCCCTGATGCACCCCCAGTTTAATTTGTGGGCTTGGGACTTAATATTAAGTCATTACTTTTAATACTGCTTTTCTTGGAAGTTACGTAAAATCCTCTGGTCGTTTGGAATTCCAGTCTGGGTACATGCAGGCAGAGTGGTTTCTCATTCCTTCCTGGGGTAGTTGAACAGGGCACTCTGCCCTGGAGGAGGGATGCTTCCTCTTGGTTTGTGGGCCTCCTAAGGCATCTTCTCTCGCAGACCATCAGTGCTACAACGGCTCGGGCACAGATTACAGAGGAACGGCGAGCACCACCAAGTCGGGGCACCAGTGCCAGCCGTGGGCCCTGCAGCACCCCCACAGCCACCACCTGACCAGCGCAGACTTCCCCGAGCTCGGAGGGGGGCACGCCTACTGCCGGAACCCTGGGGGGCAGATGGAAGGCCCCTGGTGCTTCACGCAGAATAAAAACGTACGCATGGAACTGTGTGACGTACCCTCTTGTAGTATGTATTCTCTCTCTTTTTTTTAAAGTGTTGACTGTTGAGTGCACTTTGTGAAACGTGGGACCAGGAGGCGGTGGCTCTGGGTAGCCCCTCTCCCCAATTTCACCACCATGATCATTTGTTTTCCACAAAGCTGTTGCTGGTTGTCAAAGTAATATCTGGCCATTATAGGACGTTTTAAATTATAGAAAAGTCTGAAGAATAATGTGCAAATTCCCTTCATGTCACCACTCAGTGGGGACTACATTTGCAATTGGGGGCCCTTCTGTCAGCCCTTTTCCTACGTGGGGTCGTGGCCTCTCATTTCTCCATTAACATTGTCATGTAGTATTTCCCAGTATTATCAAAAAGGCTCCCCACTACGGGCACAGCCAGCTCCTCCGCCCAGCATCTGTATTGGGCGCAGGACGCATCTCACTCCCCCTCCCCTCGCCTCCCGCTCAGCTCAGCTTTTGCACGTAGACTTGGCAGAGTGAGGAAAAAGTGGAACTTAAGTCTCTTAACCGTTTCCCTGCTCTTCCTCTGTTATATTATGAATAGGAGAAGAGTGTGTAGTTAATGGTTGTAAACTTTCCAAGCATGATCATCTCTGTGTCTCAGTCATTTTCGTCTCACCAGCTCCAGGAGGCCTGAGACTCCACTGCCTCCTGAGTCTTACATGTGGGCACCTGGAGGTAGAGGGTTGGTGGAAAATTACTGTGAGACGATTGATAAAGAGAGATTAACGGGTGAAGCAAATCAAGGCTCAGGCTTCACCTGGAAACCCCCGCCTCACGGCCCAGGGACCCCGCCTGCCGCTGATGGGAGCGAGAGCTGGAATTTGTTACCTTCTGGAAGTGTGGTTCGGCTATTCCCTTAACTCAGCAGTTCACACACAGATCTTCAAGAGTGTGTGTTCACTGCAGGAGTAAGTTTTAAGAAGGAAATGTCAGTAGTTAGATGATAGTGTAACTACTCTGGACCACTACGGTGGTTTAAAACAGGTTCCTGCAAGGACGGATGTCCATGACATCCTGTTGAGGGAGAGAAGCAAGGTGTAGGACCATAGCTGGCCTTCTCTCTCCTCCTTTCTCTGTAAAAGAGACAAAATGAGTGAAAAGTCTGTGTGTGTGTGTGTGTGTGTGTGCGAGCGTGCACACAGGCGGCTGTATTTCATGGATGAAGTTCTGGAAAGATACACACCAAACTCAGCAGCGATTTCCCAGGACCTACAGAAATGTTCAAATATAAGACGTTTTTACAACGAGCAGCTAGTACTTTTGTAAGTAAAAATGAATCAAAGCATAAAGAAAAATGTGTATGTTCTTTGACCTGGCATTTCCAGAAATCTTATGTTGCAGAAATATTTGCACTTATAGGGCAGAAATGCCGGGATATTTATTGCAGAATCACTTTTATTAGCTAATAAGAAACAGACTCATTGTTGACCAGTAGAGGCTGGGTGCTAAGTGTATCCCTGCCACGGAACAGGGCGCAGCTGCTGAAGAACCAGGGCCTTGAGCTGTCTGTCCTACGTGAAACGTTGTCCGAGATACGTTATTCTGCCCCAAAACCAGGAGCAGGAAAATATGGACGAAATGATTCTATTTAAAATGAATTATACTTAAAATTCTATTTTAAAGAACCATATGAAACTGCTGCTTCTGTGTGTGAAAATAGTTGAATATCGGGTGTTCCATGTCCAACTTAAAGTATACATAAAAAATTAGGTGCACACCAACCTATTCACAGTGGTACAGCCTTTGGTGAAATGGGCTATTAGGAATATTCACGTTTCTATAATACTACAGTTATTAAGCATGGGTTCCGTTGGTGATTTAAAAACGATTGTGATAAAATAAATGATCGTACAAATGTTTGGACTGTGCTCACATCTCTGATCTTGGCCTGAGGGGTGTGGGGTCCCCCCAGCCCTAATAATGAGAAATGACCCAGTCTCCACGCCCTGAGGCCTGGGAGCATCTCCCTCCAGGATGGCTCTGTGTGGGGTTTAATTTGATTTTATCTTATTTTGGAGGCCAGGGCTGGGGGGGGAATTGGGGGCGCGACACTGGGTTTGGGACAATACTTTTTTACCAAGGTGGCGATAGTGTTTCATTTTTAGAACTGAATTAGCTCTTTCAGAAACCATCTTGACCAGAAGTCGTTTGTTTGCTTCAGATGGAGAGCTCATTACCCGATAGTCCCAGGGATGCCCAAGTCCCATGTATTCACAAGGTTAAGGAGAGAACTGCGGGGTGTTAGAGGGGGCCTCCTCCTCCTCCTCCTCGCAGTGCTCCACCCCAGCTCCCCCTCAGCGGCCAGCACCCCCTGCCTGGTGCCGGCTGGCGTCAGCCTTGCAGCCGCCGTGCCCGTGCACTCTGTGCCTCCTGCAGAGGGAGCCAGAGCACTACTGTTCCCTGTGGAAGAGGAGGACGTGCCTGGAGGCCGCACCCCCTACGTCTTACCCTCATTTGTCAAGAATGTTGCTGCCTCGTGCATTGGGTCAAACTCATCGGCCGCTGGTGCTCTTTTAAATCAAATGCGTGTTTAATTAGTGTCTTGAAAGAATATGTATTCATTATGCAAAAATGTGGGAAATCCTACAATGTTGAATGAAGAGAAGGATCAATTCTAATCCCACTGCCGAGTTTCCTCTGCCGAGGACAAGGGCGTCAGGTGCTTCATCAAGTTTCCTGAAGACGACGTCGGACAGAGCACCATGGTGTCCTGGCGTCAGCAAGGGGACTGTTACTGATTGCCACTGTGAGGCCTCCCGAGTTCATTTGCTTCTTGTGCTGTGTGTTCCGATTTGTCCCCGTGGTGGGCAGTTCTGCAGTGTGTCACAAATACACAGCAGGATGCGCATTTTTCAGTACCTCACCTTTTTTTTTTAGGTTTGGTGGGCCATACTGCCCATTTGTGCCATTTACCTGATTATTTGCTTGTACTTAACTGTTTTAGTTGGGGGCGGGGGCTGGTAGAGAACTTGGAGTTGAAGAAAGGGTGTTTTCAGGAAACTCATGAAAGCCTTGCTGTTCACAGGCCCCCAGGACGGCAGCAGGATGGGGATCCTGTACATCCTGGTCCCCAGCATTGCCATCCCCCTGGTCATCGCGTGCCTCTTCTTCTTGGTCTGCATGTGCCGGAACAAGCAGAAGGCGTCTGCCTCCACGCCACAGCGACGCCAGCTCATGGCTTCCCCCAGCCAGGATGTGGAGATGCCGCTCATCGGCCAGCACAAGCAGGTCTCCGTGCTTCGTATTTAAGGGGTGGCTCCCCCGGGCTTAACCTCTCCCTGGGGTTAGTTGCCTGCAACATCAGCGTTCTTAATTTACTTGATACACAGCACGTAATGCTTTTAAACCGTCCTTTGTCATGCCGTTTCTTCTCTGAAACATAGCAGGACATTTGTGTACACAAAGTAAATGGTAGGTGTGTTCAGAGCTCACCGGCCCACAGTCCATGGGCTTCTCCCTCTACCGAGACCAGCCCCATTAGCGTGGGCCCCAGAGGGTGTCCTGACTCTGTGACGATGCAGCTGTCCCCACGGGAGGACACAGGACAAGGGCTCAAGTTGTCCCCGCTCGAGGGTCACTGTGGCATTTCTAAGGGACAGGCGCTTGTTTTCTGGTCAGTTTGGGGTGGGGTTGGTTTTGCTTGTTTCATTTTCAGGGAAGGATAGAGCAACAGTCTCATAGTGGAAGTGAGAGGCCAGGCCAGCCCCACGTGCTAGGAGCTCTCAGGACAGTGAGAACACACTGGAATGCAGCCCAGCTGAAGTCAAGGGCGATTATATACATCACAATCTTTGGGGGGAAAATCATTCCCGTCCGGGCTTTGAACGGGCAGAGTGGACTCACTCAGTGCTGTCGTCAGGAGTCCCTGAGTGTTTGCTGGGGGCGGAGTTTCCTGGATGGCGGAGAGACCCCGGGGGCCTCTCAGAAGGACGGGGGCCGGGCGCACAGAAGGGGCAGGAAGTCCTAGAGGCTGAGAGGTGTGGATCCTGGGAATCCACCTCACCCCCGTGTGCTCCTGTCACTATGCTTCTAATCCAGAATCTGATCAAGAGGAAACGAGACAGGCCCACTGAGGAGCATCTGTAGAGCAGCTGGCCTGGACTCTCAAAATGACAAAAGTCGTGGGAAGTGTCCCCTCGGGGTTTGTGAGAGAAAGACGTTGGGTCTCGCTGTGATGAGCAGCAGTGGCTGGACCTCCCGTGTCAGGGAGCAGCAGGAAAGGCTTTGGTGGGGGGACACAGCTGGGAGAGCACAGGGGTGACTCTGGGGCAGCTGGCAGCTGGGGAGGGGGTGTGTGTGAATAGGTGCGTGCACACACATACACACACTCTGCAGTGGTATCCCACATATTGCCATATTTGGGGGGGGATGTAATTTGCAGCCTGGTTGGGGCCCATTGAAGGTTTCAGGCAGCCTCATGGCATCGAGCAGAGAGCAGTGTGTGGGGCAGGCTTAGCTTGGGGCCGGCAGGACCAGCGGGTCCTCTGCAAGGCCGTGCTGGCAGGTGGCACAGGCCTGACCCCAGAGCCCCCTCCCAGCCGCCCTGCTCTTCCTCCTCCTGTCGCAGTGACAGAAACGTTTCATTGGGGCTTTTCCTCTCAGCAGGCCAAGCTCAAGGAGATCAGCTTGTCCACCGTGAGGTTCATGGAGGAGCTCGGGGAGGACCGGTTCGGGAAAGTCTACAAAGGCCATCTGTTCGGCCCAACGCCGGGCGAGCAGACCCAGGCTGTGGCCATCAAAACGCTCAAGGACAAGGCGGAGGGGCCGCTCCGGGAGGAGTTCCGGCATGAGGCCATGCTGCGGGCGCGGCTGCAGCACCCCAACATCGTGTGCCTGCTGGGCGTGGTGACCAAGGACCAGCCCCTCAGCATGATCTTCAGCTACTGCTCGCATGGCGACCTCCACGAGTTCCTGGTCATGCGCTCGCCGCACTCGGACGTGGGCAGCACAGATGACGACCGCACGGTGAAGTCGGCCCTGGAGCCGCCTGACTTCGTGCACGTCGTGGCACAGATTGCTTCGGGCATGGAGTACCTGTCCAGCCACCACGTGGTGCACAAGGACCTGGCCACCCGCAACGTCCTTGTGTACGACAAGCTGAATGTGAAGATCTCGGACCTGGGGCTGTTCCGCGAGGTGTACTCGGCTGACTACTACAAGCTGATGGGCAGCGCGCTGCTGCCCATCCGCTGGATGTCCCCCGAGGCCATCATGTACGGCAAGTTTTCCGTGGACTCGGACATCTGGTCCTACGGCGTGGTCCTCTGGGAGGTCTTCAGCTACGGCCTGCAGCCCTACTGTGGGCACTCCAACCAGGACGTGGTGGAGATGGTGCGTAGCCGCCAGGTGCTGCCCTGCCCGGACGACTGCCCCGCCTGGGTGTACGCCCTGATGATCGAGTGCTGGAACGAGTTCCCCAGCCGACGGCCCCGCTTCAAGGACATCCACAGTAGGCTCCGGGCCTGGGGCAACCTGTCCACCTACAACAGCTCGGCGCAGACCTCGGGGGCCAGCAATGCCACGCAGACCAGCTCCCTGAGCACCAGCCCTGTCAGCAACGTCAGCAACGCCCGCTACGGGGGGCCCAAGCAGAAGGCCCAGCCCTTCCCGCAGCCCCAGTTCATCCCCATGAAGGGCCAGATCAGACCCATGGTGCCCCCTCCCCAGCTCTACATCCCCGTCAACGGGTACCAGCCGGTGCCAGCCTACGGGGCCTACCTGCCCAACTTTTACCCGGTCCAGATCCCGATGCAGATGGCCCCACAGCAGGTGCCTGCTCAGATGGTCCCCAAGCCTGGCTCCCACCACAGCGGCAGCGGCTCCACCAGCACGGGGTATGTCACCACTGCGCCCTCCAACACGTCCGTGGCGGACAGAGCAGCCCTGCTCTCGGAGGGCACTGAGGACACGCAAAACGCCCCAGAAGATGTGGCCCAGAGCCCCGTGCAGGAAGCTGAGGAAGAGGAAGATGGCTCTGTCCCAGAGACTGAGCTGCTGGGAGACAATGACACTCTGCAGATGGACGAGGCCGAGGTCCAGCTGGAAGCATGAGGGGCGCGGGGCTGCCGGGCGCTCGGGGCGGACTTGGGCTGCCTTGACAAGTGAGCCCCCGGCTCTGGTGGGCTGGCTGCAGCCTCCTGATGTGAAATCCTGCGCCTCTGCCCTCCTCTCACGCACAGAGCTGCCGCCATGGCCAGCTGTTTGGTTGGAGGTCTTTTAGCCAGTGGTACCTTACCAGGCCGGGGTGGTGGCCCAGCAGGATGCACGGTGACCCCCGACGCTGCCTGCATTTCCCCGAAGGCAGACCCATAGTGAGCGTTGCCTGCACTTTGAAGGAAAATGAGTGGCATCCTCCCACCGTATTGCATGTGGATTGAATATTGGGAAACTTTGCGAAAACAGGCCTGCCAGAGGCAGCGGGGTGGGAGCGTGGACTCTGCCGTTCCCAGCGACTGTCCCGTTGGTTGAGTATGGAGGAGGCCGCTTTCTCCCTGCTGTCCCCCTGCCAGTAGCAGCGCCCCTTCACCACCAAAGACTGGCGGGAGCAGGCCGAAGCCACCTGCCACGTGCCATGGTCCCATGAGAAAGGGGCTTCTGAAATGGGAGTCCCCGTATGGAAACAGAATGTGCCTTAAGAGAAACCGACTAGATTTTGTATTTTTGTGAAATGATTTTAATTATCCTGCATGTGTATTCTGCCCACTTCTCTGGAATTCAAGGGAAAGCGTTTCTGGGGTTTGGAATGTTACAGAGGAGGCAATATTGTACAGAGCACAGTATTGTTATTTTTTTTTTTAGAACCATGTACAGACCCTAAATGTAATTTATATGGTTTTTCTATGCCATTTTCAGTGAAGTATTTTGAGCTTAAAATAATGACTTAGTAATTTAACTGTTTACGTTCCCCACTTTGGGATGCCACCCAACTGTATTCTGTTTGCTAGCCTTTGTACCACGTGTGAACGAGGTCCGTCCCTTCAGAGCCCCTGCAAGAGAAGGCTCGGGGGCACCTGCGTCTGGTGCCCGGGATGGAGCGCTTGTGTAGCCCCCACACCTGGTGTATCCAATAAAGCGACACAGAACGTTTGCTCGGCTCTCTGCAGGTTGTGAGCAGGTCAGGCAGCGGGAGGTGCAGCGTGACAGAGACGCCGAGCAGTGATGGCTTGGCTGAGCCCTTGCAGTGGGCTGGGGGGCCGGTCCAGGGCCAGTGACTCCGTTTGAGTGTGGCTGTACGTTGGCAGGTAAATGATGGGAACAAGTTGCATTGCTTTTCTCTGGTGAGGCCTCTGGATGAATCGATGGCAGACGATGTAAAGTTGGCCTTTGGTTTTAAACCTCTCCCCTCCTGAGGTCCCAGGGCCCCTGACCTTTTAGACCTGGAGGCTGGCACTTTCCAGGGCACTGTAGCAGGGCTGGGGGTGAGGCCATGATGGGGAATCGGCCTTCTTCACTCCCTGCGCGGCCACCTGTGCCTCTGCTTCTCGGCCGTTCGCCCCCTGAGCTAGAGTACACCTGGGCCAGGGTCACCCGGGGGTCAGTGCTCCAGAGCTTCCAGTCGGGGGACGGGCACCGTAACACCGCCACAGCCTGGCTGAGGCCTGGAGAGCTTCTGCCCCCCAGCAAACAGCCCTCGGGGCCTGGCCTCCCTCCCCGGTCCTGACCTTCCCCCCCGCCGCCCCGCATGGCCTGGGAGGTTTCGTGTTTTTTGGAGTGGATCCACAGCCCTGGGGCCCCGGGAGGCGCAGCTAGGAGTTGGCTTCCCGGATGTGGGCAGTGGTTCTTCAGCCTGCCTCAGAGTGTCTTGCAGGGCTCGTCACAAGAGGAGCAGGTCTGGGTGGGGCCCAGACTGAGGACTTCTAACAAGCACCCAGAGGGTGCTGATGCTGCGCTCAGGGTCCTCAGAGAGCCACTGAGGCACTGAATTGAGGAATGCTGATTGTCCAGCCCCTCAGGTCATCCTGAACTTCAGGTCTGTCCTGTGCCCCCCTCACCCCGCTGCTGCAGCATAATGCGGCTCGCGATAGAGCCACACACACAAATAAAGCATCAAGATGTCTGAGTGTAGATCTGAAATCAGAGGGGATGCTTCCCTGGTTGGCGAAAGGAAGGAATGTGACCGGGGCGAGGACTGGGAGCCCCCCGGAGCCCCTCTCCCCGGCGAGTGTGGTCCAGATTGCATATTAAAAGAAGAGGGGGTAAAATGGAGCCACTTCTCAGTTCCACTGATCTGAAAGAGGAACTTGATCTGTCTAATTTGGTCCACCTGATGGTTTAACTGTTGAGCTGAGACCTGAGAGTCAAAAATGGGAAATAGCGCTCTGGCTGCACGGTCAGGGAGGCGAGCCGCCACTTCAGTTTACGGTCCCTCGGCCCCCAGACATGACCCGGAGGCTCCAGGCCACTGACAGCCCGCAGGGCCGGGCGGGCAGCCCAGGTTCTGCAGAAAGGCGGCTGGAGGGTTTTTTGGCAGAGCAGGGGAGGTTTTGATTTGGGGGATTTCTTTTTTTTCTTTTTTTTGCTAAATATAGCATTTGTTTGTTACGGCTCATTCTAACTGTAAATTCTTGATGCATCTTTAGGAAGATGATTGAGCTTTTAAAGTTCACGCACTTGAACAAAAGTGACTCTATTGGGATGCTCCAGAATAATTGTTTTTAGAGCTAAGTTGCGTGATTCAGATAATGTCACTCATCGCATCCACCCAGCAGCCTGCCTCCCACAAGAGGGAGATTTTTGCAGCTCCTGAGTTTTATTCGAGCCAATGAAGCCACAGATGCCTTGTACGCTCTTATATTCTTTGATAAACCATCCTTGTTGAAACAACCCATCGGGGCAACAGCTATCTTTTCTGCACTAATTTTAGGGTGTTTGACTAAAGGCTACAGTGTACAACAGCTTCCCACTAAATCAAGAGAATCCTCTTCTCCCCACAGCGGGACACGCTGTTTCCCTGTGCTCAACGGGGTTTACTTCCAGCTCTCCATTCACTATTGATAGTTATTTTCAGACAGTTTGTGATTTTACAACTATGTCTTGAGACGAATCTTACCCAGACGTCGGTTCTGTGTGAGTTTCCTACAGGAATATTTAAGAAGGAGGTTGTCAGAGTAAACTGACTTCAGAGCACTATCCCGAAACCCGGTCACAGCGAGCCCCTGTGACCTCCCCAAGGTCGGTCCCTCTCCCGCCCCGTCCACTCTTCTCCCCTCATCGGTCCCCATGGAGACTGTACGTATTTCTTGGCCTGATGCTGAGTGAGTGCCCAGTAATGGGCTCTGGAAATAACAGCAATGCTGTACTGAGGTGGAGAAGGCCTGGATTTAGGTCACCTGACACCTACACAGAAGGACATGAGCCTGTCAAGTGTTCACACTTAAGACAATAGAGCTTATACGATACTGTTTCTTTTTCAATTTCATTTCATTTCATTTATTCAGTTACTGAATAGCTCATGCATTCCTATAGTTAAAGACGCAGTGGGAAATCTCTCTCCATCCCCATCTGCCCAGCCTCCTTGCCCCACTCCACGTATTGAACGTCACAGGCTTCTTGTGGATCTTTCCACATTTTTTATGCCTGTATAAGTAACATACCTATATGTTATGTTTCTCCCTTTTTTAAAAAAAAACACAAGTGGTAGCTTCTCTACAAATTGTTTTCTGCCTTGCTTTGGTCATGTAACAGTGTACGTTGGAGCTCTTTGCCTGTCAGTAGGTGGGAGCGTGTCTGCGGAGGAATTCTTTGGTGGCCTTGCTGGTCAGTGAGGGCAGGAGTTGTCAGGGGGCGGTATCGCCTCTCCAGGGGGACGTGCAGTGTGCACTGCCCCAGCGCTGTCTCAACGGGCCGGTCCCTGGTCCCAGACCCTAGTCCTGGAGTGCCGTTCTCCTGCAGGTGCAGGTGGGGAGAAGGCTGTGCGTGGGGCGGACCTGGGCACACTTGCCTCAGCTCTAATGCGTGTTTTTAAAAAGACAGGGCAAGGTAACATTTTTAACTCATTAGTATTGTTTTTTCACTAATTTGTCCCAATCACTCTCTTTCCCAGTCTGAAGTGCTGAGATTTTAGTGGAAATGTTGCCCAGACGCAGAGAGGTAGATTCGAACCCCCCCATGGGTGTTGGAAGGCCTTGCGGGCTGTGCAGGTACCCAGGGGCGGGATAGAACCAAATGACCGCTTCCTGGAACTGCAGAAGTCAACTGCATCACCCCCCAGGATGGCAACTACAGCCCCTGCCCCCCGGGACAGCTACGTCTTCTCGCCATGGAAATACAGCAGCCACCCCCCAGGATGTCAACCCCCTCCCCCCCCTCCCCCCAGGTCACTACTGCGTCCACCCAGGAGCAGAGTTCAGAGGACCTGTGGGACCTGCTTTAATGGTGTTTCTCAGGTCTAGATGGACAGGGGGAAGGGAGCGGGTGTCCAGGAGGTTAGGAGAGAATCTGGGGGAGGGGGAGGCAGCCTGGCCCTCCCCATGCTCTGCCGCCCCCATTCCTGTCGCTCCATGTTGATCAGGTTTTTTAACAATCATCTTATCATTACCATTTGTATTACATTTTATATTTTGATGTCTCATCCCCGTGGGTCTTTACTGAAAGCTGCACTGAAGCCGCCCCTTTGGGGGAAAGCCAGTCTAAAGTAACAAGAATGTGGAACCATAAATTTGGTAAGGGAATTCACCATGACTTTGAGACACACAGAATAATCCAAATTAGACTGCAGGGGCCACGGGAAAGCCTGAAGAGACTAACGTGCCAGATGCCTGAAAGATAGGTTTCGTGTTTAGGAGGCATCCTCCTGCTGTCTTGATTTCCATTCTCAAGTTGCTGGACAGCTTTTCCCATCACCACGCGCAGGCAGACTTCAGCGCAGGCAGACTTCAGCCACGGCACTCAGACACTCGTTGGGAACGCGGGCATCCCCCTGCAGAGAGACAGCCTGAGGCAGGGCCGTGGGCCTTCCACGTCTGGCCACCGTCTTGCCTCCAGTCTCTTCCACGCTGCCCGCTTACACTTCTAACCTGGAGGCCCGGCATTTCGTGACAAGGAGTTCGAGTTCGTGCTGGGTCTCCCGGGAAGGCACTGCCCTTTCCCTCAGGTGGAAATCGTGGAGCTCACCTAGTCCCGCTGGGAATCTCAGAGAAGACTGAGCCACCACTTTTTTTTTAACAGCTTAATTTTGCTGTAATTTACTTCTGTACAAGTCACCCATTCTAAGTGTGCGGTTCAGTGATTTTTAGTAAATTTGCAGAGTGTGCAACCTTCATCCCAATCTAATTTTAGAACATTTCCTTCCCACAAGGATCCCTCATGCTTGTCAGCCCTGGGGTGGTCTGCTGTGTTTTCTGTCTGAATGGATTTGCCTTTTCTGGACATTTTATATAAATGGAATTATACCATATGTAGCATTTTGCTTCTGGCTTCTTCCACTTAGTGGAATGTTTTTGAGATGCATCCATGCTGTGGCACGTATCAGAAGTTCATGTTATTGCTGGCTAGTATTCCACTGTGTGGATGGACCACATTTTGTTTACCCACGCATCCATCCGTTCACCCATCGATGGACTTTTTCCACTTTGGGGCTATTGCGAATAATGCTGCCGTGAACATTGGCCTATGTTCGTGTGTGGACGTGTGTTTTCATTTCTCTTGGGCGGCTTCCTAGGAGTGGAATTGCTAGGTCATATGGAAAAATCATCGACCTTTTTAAGAAACGTCCAAACTACTGTCCAAAGTGGTTCCACCATTTTAACTGCCCACCAGCAATGAATGAAGGCTCGTTCCTCCACGTCTTCACCAGCTCTTGTTATCATCTGTTTTATTTTCGTTAGAGCCATCCACTTTTAAGAATATCAAAAGAAAACATTGCTTAGATGAAAGGATTGAGGTTGCAGGACGAGTTCTATGAATTGTCTTATTAACTCTCACCAAATGCCCTTCATTTGTTTGTTCATACAGTCATTCAACAAGTATTTCTTGAACATGTGCTGTTGGCTGGATTCAGTGGCGAACAAGATAGGAAACAGCATCCCTCCTTTCTCAGGAGGAAGGTTTTTAAGCAAGTATTGTGATAACAGGATTGTACCGTCTCCCTGGGGAAGCAGTGTTTGCTGTGCGATGATGCCCTGGGCAGAGCCTCGCCGTGTCAATGGATGAGGGTCACAAGGTGTCATTAGATCAGGTCCCTGAACTTGCAACTTGCAAGTGACAAAGGACAGACAGTGCCTTGTCTGTCATGGGCACACTGGGGGGCTTGGTCCCAGCCTCGTCTTCTAGAGCTTGTGAGTACAGGTGGCTGAGACTTTGGAGGCACAGCTCTGTCTCCATCTGGACATCCCAACCTTTCCTGGGTCCCAGGACACGGGGGCGAGCCCTACCCCCGAGCCCAAGAGCCCCCTGACCTGCCTGTGAAGGTAGGTGGGGAAAATCTCGAGTTCATTTTCACTAACCTCTAACTGAAATGTAGCATTTCCTCTTATTATAGACGTAGGAAAAAACCCAAAGATGTGTTTACCATCCTCGTGGCTGGTCGCCAGTAAAAATCGGTTCTTTTCATGTCACGCTGCCGTTGTGGCAGGTGCCTCAGCGTTTGGTTCTGCTCCTCACTGCTCCAAGAGTACGCCTGTTATCAGGCATGCTGGGAAATCTTGTTACCGAGTTAACACAGAAGCACATATATTACACCATAATGTGTTAAAAAATATTTTGATAATTTCAATATAGATATTTTCTTTGTAATTCAAGTCTTTTGTTTGCTGCATTAAAACCATATATCCCGAGAAGGGACCCCAGTGTGAAGGGGTCCGTCTGTGGTGCAGAAAAGGTTAGCATCGCTTCATTATGGCTTCTCTTTCAGGACCACGCCACAGAGTGCCGGCGCCCTGCTCCTCCCAGGATGCTGTCCTTCCCTCTTTCGTCTGCCCGAACGCTGCCCACAGACTCAGCCCCGCCCGTCTGCCAGCCCCAGCACCCAGGCCGTCCTCTTCAGGGCCCTGCCACCCATCCCACCTTTCCCACCCACACCCTGGCTCCTCCATCTGCTTTGGTCCCGGCGAGGTGGAGGGTCTGCAGAGGGGCGCTGTGGCACCCACCTCCTTCCTACTTTCTCATTTGGTTTCAAAAGTGCATGGCAAGAGCTGGCCCCAGGCCGAGTGGTTAAGTTCATGCACTCTGCTTTCGTGGCCCGGAGTTCACTGGTTCGGATCGTAGGCACAGACCAACACACTGCTCATCAAGCCGTGCTGAGGTGGCGTCCCACACAGAAGAACTAGAAGGACCTACAACCAGGATATACAACTCTGTACTGGGACTTTGGGGAGAGAAAAAAAATGTGCACGTCAGGAAGACATGGCAACACAGAGAAGCAGGAAGCTGAACAGGAGCACAAACTGGTTCAGCAGTTTTTCAAAGGAAACATCAATTGTGCTGCTTTGTCCCGCCGACGGTGCTCACAGGATCCTGCAACACAGTGGACATAGGGGCCATTCCCTCTGAGCGCCCCTGGCCCTGGAGAGCTCCGAGGGACCTCAGGCTCCTGCAGGCTCCATCTGCAAGGCCCCTGTCTCACCAGGGAGAGCAATGCTTTTTTTTTTTTTTTTTTGCATTCAGGTAAATGTTCTTCAAGTTTTAATTATTATCCAAAAAGGGCAAACTTCTTAAAGTAGTTTTTGGTATGGATTTAATTAGCATGAGATAAACGTCACATTTCTTTCCTACGAAATACAAGTTACCGTGTTTATTTTAGGAGTGACAGGGATCTGATGAGCTGGGTTGATATGCAGCCCCATAAATATGCGTATTCATCGCACAGGTTGTAGTCTCTTAATAAATTTCATTAACTTGGTTATAGCTTGGGGGCATTTTTTGCTAAAATAACTTAGCATGAAAACCTGATATGTGCAGGAAAACTAGAGTGCGTCTCAGAAACGCTCTGCTCCTGCTCTCCTAACAGTTCTTCAGCACAGCAGAGAGGGAGTTAACTGTGGGCGAGCTGCTCTGCCCCAAATGCAAAGGTGCAGCCTTACAGATTGGGCCACAGAAATCACAACGAGATCCCCAAACTGATCTGAGCGGAGATTACTAGCTAATCTGGCGACAAAAGCTGGTGGTGGCCTGTGGGGGGCCTGCTGCCGGGGTGGCGCAGAGAACCGAGTAGAGCCAGCAGATGGACCCAGCAGCCAAGGGCCTTCTGTAAGGTCTGCAGGGTTCGCGTCTCTGAGAAGACGCTGGGGGGTAGGGGAGGTTCCTTGGCCCGAGTGGGTAGTTTAAATAACCCGGCCTTCATTCAGCAAATGTGCATCTAAAAAGTACTGTGATCAAGAACCATCTAAAAAGGTTTGTCTTCAAAGTCCCTTCCTGTGTAGTGAGAAATGGCTTTTTCACCCTCTTTAACTGGAAACACAAACATCAGGTATAGCAACATAAGCAGTTCACTGATGCAAGAGAGAATCACAGAAAACCCAGAAATTCACTCCTGCTGTTAAAACAAAAATACATCCCCATAAACAATGAATTTCCGGTTCATGATGCTAGGATCTCAGGGTCACGGAGAATGGGAGAAGGAAACTGGTGGGGAGTGAATTGGGTTTTTTTGGGGGACAAGAAACCAATCTTGCCCCCATGATTAGCTTCGCAGGAACCTTCGGTTCCTCCAGCAGAGCTCGGAGCCCCCCCAGGGCGGCTGCTCGGAGCCGGTCCCAGGCCTGGGGGGGTCCTCAGCCTCTCTCCATCCCTGTCTCCAAGCAGAAGTGATGCAACTCTGAGAAACGCCACTAGAGGCCACTAGAAAGTGAATCCTGATTAATTACTCCGTTGAGAACCTTACATAGCTCTCTTTCCCTAAAAATAAATTTAGTTCACAGCCAGAAAAAAGAGCAAGACAGCTGCTTGGTGCACCAATTTTAAGGGAAGGGGGCACAAATATAAACACAAACGTGAACAAACATAAATGTAAATGTAAGTCAATGGAGAGCAGTGTGTCCCAGGCACCTCTCGAGCGAGAGCCCCAGGTCAGTCCCACCTGCAGAGCTGGGATCACGGGAGGGCAGGTTCCAAGGCAGGGATTTTCTCTCTCTATTTTATTCTCTGCTGCGTCCCTGGAGTAGGTGGGGGCTGGGTGACTTCTAGGCCTTGCTGGGCGGGATCATTAAATCTGGAGCCGGATCCGAATCGCCCAGAGAGGGAGGAGGAGGCTGTTGGCCCTGCCACGCCCAGGATGGCCCCCCGGGAAGGTGCTGGAAGACTTCTCTGCCCAATCAAGTGTCCGGACAGACCGTAATGAGGACCAGAACGTTTGTCTCACACCTACGCTTCGCTAAGAAGTCACTTAAGGATGTGTTCCAGCAAACAGGAGGAGGAAATTAAGAGAAAGGATGACGCGGGATCCAGGAACGGTAACAAGAAGGCCTCCTGAAATTCCTTTCCCAAATTTCCTAACTCGGAGTAGCTGCTGTCTCCCCACCTCCCTCCCTCTCTCACTTCCTTCCTCCTCCTCCCCATCTGCCTCGAGTCTCTAAGATGGCCAGAGGGCCGACACCACACACACACACACACACACACACACACACACACACACACACTAGCAATCTCTCTCTGTCTGCATTCACCCCCAAAGACTACAGTTCTTTGCTCACTGACTGCTTTTCTTTCTGAAAATCCTCATGGTGACTTTCTGGTGAGTGAAATTCTCCACGTCTACATGTGTTGAGTCTGAGCTATTTCTAAATGTCTGCCATTGTGATGTTGCAGCGAACATTCCTGTGCACAGAACCCCAACCTGCTGCCTGGCAGAGGGAAGTGTGGAAAGCTCTCTCCCATCTTCCGCGGAGCCCCGCTGAGCCGACACGTCTCGTCCGCCCTCCCTTCACTCTGTGTCCACTTTTGTTTGCCTCTGCAGTCGTGTCTGTTCTAATACCCTTTTCTCTCCTCTGAGCCACGCAGATCGTCTCTTCACGGGCCTGTGCCTGCTGATGGAAGCTGGGGGGACCAGTTTCACGTTTCACCAGACCTCTCATGTTTCAAGTCCACCCCTCTCTGCTGGACTTGAAGTGCAGCCGAGTAATAAAGCTGTCACACGCGAGGCTCTGTGGCCAGAGGTCTTGGTCACGGTCTGCAGGAATTCAAATGCACATGCCTTGTTGAAAATAAACGTAGGATAAAGGCCATGAAATTAAAGTATTGAGATTTTCAAGATGACCTCCCCCATGCCGAGGAAAAGTCTCTGTGTTAGTCTTCGTTCCCATTACAAAGCGAGACGCCAGGGTGGATGTGGGAGGAAACAGGGCTCATGTGGAGTGTGGACGTGCCGTCAGAGGTTAACCCTTCAGTAAGTTATGTCACCAAACGGTAGACGTCGTCCGCACGGGGCCAGAAGTGTCCCCTGTGCTTGTCAGGCAGAGGTCCTCGCCCACCCAGCCCTCCCCCCAGCAAGGTGAAGTGACTGGCCCGAGGTCAAAAAGACAGATGGAAAAACACAGAAAAGAAGAAGGAGGTCACTGTGAACATTAAATACAGCAGGATTTAGGGCCAAAGTACTCAAAGAGATAACAGGGGGTCCGCAAAGAAGTCCTGGAAGCACAGATGTTTACACACCAAGCTTGGCAGAGAAATACACAAAGCAACGACTCCCAGGAATGAACCGCCACGGTGGGAGCAGTCAATGCATCTTTCAGAAACTAAAGAGCAAGTCAGAAAACAAAAGCAAACACAGGGAGTATTTGAGTAGCACTCCCAAGCATGAGCTAATAAACAAGTGATAAGTCTTTTCTTAGGGCACACTTTCAATCATCAATCATATACCTGACAATAAAGTCAACCTTAACAAAAGCCCCAAAGCAGAGATGTCGCAGGCTCTCTGACCATCATCCCAGAGAACTGAAGATGGCCCTCATCTTCTGACGTGAGCAGAGACAGAGACACGCTTTCCTGATTTTCTCACTGGCGAGAGCGTGGGGCTCCGGGAGGCCTGGAATCCCACTGGCCAGGACAGTCTGTCCTCGGGGCTGTGCTGTGTGTGGACTGCTGCTCCTGGCTGGTCGGCTCCCTCCGCCTCCCCCGTGGGCACCGCCAATCACTGTCCACTGGCACATCTACAACAAAGAAGGAATGAACTTTTGAAACGATGATGCCCAGGAAAGTCTGGGGTTTTTTTTCCTTCTGTTTCTCGTTTGTCAGAAGTAAATTGGTAGCTATTGATTGCTGATGATTTTTTTAAAAAAACATTTTAATGATTCTATGACCCTGTAACTGAGCACCAGGCATGGGCGAGCCTTGCTATCATCTGGGTTCTCTTTTTGACCCACCCCGGGACCCAGGACCCTTGAGAAAGCTTTTCCATTCTTTCCACCTCTCTCACGGACACAATCAGGTGAGTGATTAGGAGGTGAGTGACCCAGGGGGAGGTTAATACAGGTCTGAGTCTAAAACAATCGCAGGCGGGGGGAGCCATGGTCTCCCCCCTTCCTTGCACGCACACTTGAATCCTCTGGGAAGATGACTCTTGGGATCAAGTCAGCATCACCCTGTGAAACCCTGAAGCTGCCCAAGTGTCATCTCTGTCCTTTTCTGGTAACAAAATCTAATGGACTTGTTTCCATGCTGGGTGTGTGTGAGGCCTGTGGTGTGCAGCCTCTGATAAAATTGCCCCCAGAACATCAGCCCTTTAATTTGTCTTTTCTCCTGGAAAAACTAAATCACACGGGTTAAATCTGGCGTTTCTTTAAGATTTCTTTCTTTCTTTCCTTTTCGCCCCAGGTATGGGTCAGGCCCTGGACCTAAGGCCCGCGGGCTCTACACCACTTTTACTGGGAAACTCATGAAGTCGGGGATGGGGCCGAGAGTCAGGGAAGGCGGGGGGGGGGGGGGGGTACGCCATGAGCTTCTGAAGAGAAACTGCTGTTACCTCATCTCTCCTCCTCCTCACAAAGCCCGACAGGGAGCGAGGCCGTCCTGTTCCCGCTTTTCAGCTGGGGCAACCGAGGCCCAGGGGAATTGAGCGACCCAAAGCGCAAGGCTGTGACCCGTGCCTGGGGAGTGGGAACAGACATTCGAGGTGGCGAGGTGCGGGGTTCAACACCTGGGGGGACATGGCCATCGGCCCTTCCCACCGCGAGGCGCGGCCTGTGGCCCTGCTGGGCGGCCGTGGGGAGCGGGTGGCGAGGGTCTGCGCGGGTCCACCTCCCGGGGGTGGAGCGCAGGGTCACGGGAGCGGGTGGCGCAGGCACTCAGCCGGAGGGTGGGGCCGGCGGGCTCTGGGGCTCACCGGTACTCCTCCCGGGGCTGGGGCGCGGAGTCTCAAGGGAGGTTAGTGTGGGAGGCCGGGACTCCTTCCGGGGGCGCCCCCGCGGCCACAGCGCGCTCCAGGACAGGGCCCCAGGACCTGCCCACGTGCTGGCCCGGGGTGGGGGGCGCTGGGCTGAAGGACCTCCTGGGGCTGCGGGACAGATCGCCGTGGCCCCCCAGAGTTCCCCAGGAACAAGCCTCAACCTGTCCCTGGCCACGGAGATTTTGGCCCATTTATTTTCTCTCCGTCAATTACTTAATGTTAATTTAACTAGAAACCCAAACATTAGCAAAAATGGGGTTTTATGATTTTGTTACCTCCAAAGGGGGGAAACCTGTTTTCTGCTTTTTAAAATACTGTAAAAATACATGTTAAATACCAAATTGAAAGCTTATGTTACTAAAACGGCATAGATCACCCTCCATTAGTTTTATTATTGTTCTTCATAATTTTGTATTCTATGTCCCAAGTCATAGAGCTCCCATTAGGCACAACCTTCTAGAGTGGAAGACACACATCTTTGAGGAAGTTGATTTCAGCAGACAGAGCTAGCAAACCTCAAGGTGATAGAGGAAAACCAAAAACATGAGAAAGAATAAATTGCCCATCAGAGGGTTGCTGAAAATCTTAGACAAAATTCTCCCAAATATCAAAAACATTAGGTACTGAAAATAAATACCTATCCTCTCCCCTTTAAAAAAAGTCTTTTTTTTTAACTGCTCAGGTTTAAATCTAGTTTTAAAAGTTTAACTTCTCTGATTTTTAAAACCTACCTCTGGGGAGGAATTCTTCAAAAGTTAGTATTGCCTGAGCGGGAAAACCAGAGAAGTCCATAAAATGGAAATAATTGATGAAGAAATCGGCCGTGTGCCCTTGGCTGAAGAATCGGTTAATGTTTGTTTGCTGTTCTAGTTTCCCAAGAACAGTGGAGGCAAGTAAACTGAGGCAGCAGGTGCGCGCCGCGCAGCTCGGGCACCCAGGCTGGGCTGGCAGGGGCCTTGGATTTCAGGGCTTTATTGAGGCTTCTCCTGACCTCAGGGACCCACCCGCTGTGGGGATACTCGGAGATTTAGGACACATTCCTGCCCTGGGGGACTCAGCAAGGGGCAGGCGGGTCACCTCTACCCCCCAGAGGGCAGAATGAAGCCACGGTGTGTGCAGTTAGGCCCCTGGCAAAATCAGAGATGGACTTTCCTGTCCTGCTGGTGTCACAATCACTTCAGAAAACTCTCTGGCACTTTCTTATAAAGTTTAACGCACACCGACCATATGATCCAGAAGTTCCACTCCTAGGTATTTGCCCAAGAGAAATGAAAGTGTATGCCTACCCACACGTTGTGCAGGAGCATTCATAGCAGCTTTATTCCCAGTGTCCAAACATGGGAACCCACCCAAATGTCAACCCACAGGTGAATGGAAAACCAATTCCAGTACATCCATACAAAGGAATACATCTCAGCAATAAAAATAAACAACACACACATCCCCCCACACACAGTAACATGGGTGGGTCTCAAACCTCATGCTGAGCAAAAGAGAACAAACAGAAAACGGTGCATAAGGTATGACTCCGTATGAAGTTCGGGAACAGGAAATACTAATCCGTAGCGACAGGCAGCATCTCCAGGGTTCTGTGGAGCCCAGGGTGCAGGTGCAGGCAGAGACGGCAAGGAGTGATGGGAACGTTCTGTAGCTTGAATGTGGTGATGGTCACACGGGTGTACACGTTTGTCGAAATTCACCAACTTAGACACTCTGAGAGGATGCAAATTATATACTTTAAATTATACTTGGAAAAAGTAGTGCCTTTTTTTTTGAAATACAAAGAACCCTTCTAATGCTCTTAAACACAGATGCTAATATTTCCCAATCACAAAATTTCAGAAAGGCAGAGTATTTACACATTCAAATGTAATTTAAAAAAAATCTTCACACAGTCATGTAGATAGAAAGACAGTTTCTTCTTCAAGCTTGGAGAGGGGCATGTCATTAGGTCATCAGGGGCAGGCCACACACAGGACATGTGAGGTGACCCCAGCCTCAACCACCAAGGGACTGCCAATGCCTGGGAGATCCTGAGCCCAGTCCACCCAGACTCATGAGCAAAACAGGTGAGTGTGGTGTTGGAACCACTGTCTGGTGTGGGTTGTTGGGCAGCAGGAGAACTGAAGTCACCAGGTGTGACGTTGGCTCTGGCAAGGATGGGCTTGTGTTGATGGAGATGGGACCCATCTCCTTGGATCTGTCCTCCAAGTCGCTTGTCTTTCTTCTCTCTGTATTTCCCTCTGTGTGTGTTTGCTTTGTGTCCTGAGATATTCATTCTACTCGATCTTCTGTAGAAGAGCCAAACGAAGACTGTTCTATTATCTGTATCTTGTGCTTTCGAGAACATGCTGTACTCTTTCAGCACCGAGGGAGATAAATCCCGTAAATAAATAAATCAATTCATAATGCAGATAGCGTCATTTTGCGCTGGCGCAGCAAACCCTAAATTTTGTCAATCTGATGCATATGAAATGTGTCAACTTAAAAAGCAAATTTGCCTGTTGTTTAACCCTCAAAATGAGTTTATTTGCGAATAGCCGAAAGAATTCCAATTTGGGATGTGCACCGTATAGCAGACCATAGGCAAATCCGGAAAATAAAGGAGGGGATTGCTTTTATAGAGCAAAAGGGGGAGTAGGGAGAGGCTGTTCTAAATGAAAGTTCATTGGAGGAAAGTAACAGTTCAGGGTAGCAGTGGCCTTTCATTGGCTGGGCTGTGGCATTTCTCATTGGCTGGGCTGTTGCTGGGTAGGGAGAGAAATCTTCCTTCAGTAGTAAAGTGTTGTAATTCCTATCCAGATGCAAGTGTAGGTCTCTTCCTGTGTGGAGTAATTGATGACGTATGATAGGGCATGAGAGCTCCCTCTACATGCCTTTCCAACTCCGATTTAGTTGAGGTTTCTTTTATTCATTTCCCAAATGGTACCTCATTTAAATTTTTTAATTTATCTTTTTAATTTGGTTTTAATTTGCACCTCCCTGATTACTTGAGAAGTTGAACACCTTTTCATATTTCCTGGCCATCTGGTTTTCTTTACCACAAATTGAATCTTCCTAACTTTTGTCTGTTTCTGTTGAGTGGTTTGTCATTTTCTTAGTGTTCTACAGGAGTTCTTTACCATATTCTCAATATTAATCCATAGTTGGCTGGATGAATTAAATATATCTTTTCTAATTTATTGCTTGACTTTTAACTTTGTTCATAATATCTGTCTCACAAAACCGTTTATTTTAACCTAATAAAGTTAATCAGCTTTTACATTATGCTTTCCATCTTATTCAACATTTCCTTCCCTATCCCTATGATCTGTAGGTAGCTGCCTATATTTTGTTCCAAAAATTTTACAGTTTGCTTTTCACATTTAGGTCTTTAACACATTTAGGATACAACTGTGTGTGTGTTGTGAGGTAGGGAAATAAATGTGCCTATTTTTCTATAGGATAGCCAATTGTCCAGCACCATTTGTGAAGAGTCGATGGTTCTTTGCCGATGAAATGCCACTTCTGTAACACAGTGTCTTATGTGTGGCTAACATACAAATGGACGGACAGCATAGGAAGAAGTCTGTTTCCAGACCATTTTCTCCACTGGTTGATTTGTCTTAACACGTTTTAAAAACAAATGCTTCTTTAAAGCCAATAATATTATACTTTTAAGATTCCATTTTTGTGTTTTATGCTGCCCATATAAGCAAATACCTTATGGTGGGTTGAGAAATTACATTCTTGTACCACAATCAACTAGTCCTAACTTACCCATCTCTTTCATGTGGGTGTTAGAGCCCAAGACGGAGGAATGCTATCGTAGCGTTGAGCCTCTGAGTCGCTGCAGGGCCACATGGCCCGTGCTGCTTTCTCTCACTCCACCTATGGATCCCAGAAGGCTTTCGGACCCTCGGGGTCACCCTCCTAGGCAATCAATCAGCAAACATTTGATTGATAAACAGTTTGCTTTCGTCCGCACAATGAGATTTTTTCTTAGCATGTAAGGCATGGCAATGCCAGTCTTGAGGAATTGTGTCGTCTATCCTGTTATTTGTTTATTTTTCTTTTAGAACTCCCTAGCATTTCATGATGTAGTCATGAAATTTAGCGTTGCAGGCTTCTGAATTGTTGAGCAGTGTTCCCAGTCTTCAGAGTTTACAAGGAGGAATCATTCGGGTGAGATGTACAGCCCATCTTGGATTAGCTTTATTTTCTGAAATAATATATACTCGAGAAATAATAGCTGTTTTTCCTTTTTCTCCTTTATACGTTTTGGGAATTAGATGTGACGATAACTGTGAGGGACAGCCCCTAAGGTGCCCCCTGCCATGATCCCACCTCCTGGCATTCATACCTTTGATGATCCCCTCGCTTTGAATGTGGGCAGGACCTGGCTCTTGCTTAAACCGATACAATGTGGCCAAAGTGGTGGGGTGTCACTTGGTGGCGAGGGCGTATTGTGTAGGACTCTGTTGCTCTAGACTCGCTCAGGTCTCTCTCTCCATCGCTGGCTTTGCAGAAGCAAGCTGCCAGGAATCCACAGAGAAACCGCCTCTGCCAGCAGCCCGAGGGAGCTTCTCAGTCAGGTGTCTGATGAGAGTCAGCCCTGGTGGACGTCCTGACTCCAGCCTGTGGCCCTAGGCAAGGACCCGGCTCAGAGCGCCTGGACTTCTGGCCCAGAGAAACTAAGAGATAAAAAATGTGTGCTGTCTTAAGCCGCAGTGTAGTAGTGTGGTAACTGTTACGTAGCAGTAGGAAACTAACGCATTAACTTACAGATAATTTCTGAAAGTTACTTTTCTGACTAATGCATACGTTGGTTGGAATGTTCCAACCAATTCCACCAAGTTCGTATTTATCCAGATAAGAGGTATGAGAATGTTTATATTAACTCTCTCCCAGCTGAAAAGTGGCTATAAAACAGACACCATTTCCTGCTTTCCCTGTCTACGTCCCCCGCGCTCCGAGTCAGAGTGCTCAGCTGACAGCCCAGGGAGCGAAGGGGCCGGTCTTTCCAGTTCGTGCTGTGTCCCAGCCTCCAGCCAAGGCCTGGCACACAGTGGGCTCGATAAATGTTTGTCGAAGAAATGGGTAAATGGACCAACAGTTGTCATCATATTCTTATTGTTACTGTAATCCTCTGTCTCAGGCTCTGTGGTAAGCTTTTTATATACGTCATCTCCCTGAATTATTAAAATCGCCTTGTTAGGCAAGTGTGTCAAGTTCATTTCACAAGGGGGGAGCTGAGGTTCCGAGAGCTTGGGGATTGCTCAAGAACAGGCGGGCCGGAGCGGCCGCCCTGGGGCAGAGCTGCTCCATTGAAAACGCAGGTGCGCGCACACACACACGTACATTATATATATACACACAAATATCTATACGCACACAGTCACGTATACATACATATAGCTATATCTATGTAAATTTTACAAAAAGACTGAAATTCTCTTTTATCTGCACTGATCACTTCCCTCTAAGGCAATTTCAGTTTGAAGCTCAGTGAGACCTGAGGTCTGTTGGCACTTCCCGCTTGTCCTGTCACCTGTGAATACCTCCGTGGGCTGTAGATGGCGCTTGAGGTCTTGTCGCTCTGGTTTTCTTCTGCTCCTTAGAAATCTCTGCGTTTACTCCCAGCATCCTTGGCTCTTTAGAGAGCTTATTTTCTCACAATTAGTACAGATGGGTGGTCCCATTATGGCCGATTCTTCATCTGTGAATTATTTAGCGTGAAGAGAAGTGCTGGCACATGCTTAATTTCTAATAGCGATTTAGAAACCTCCGTGCTAACCACGAGGAGGGAGATAGGAAAAGCTGAAAGGCTTTTTACAAATCTGCTGTTTTCCTGGTGAATGAAGGTAACCAGGGGTGGGAATTCGCATTATGAAGTGCTTACTCTGTGACTTTAAATGACTTACTTCACCTCATTAATCTCATAACATCCTTATGAGGGAGGTACGATTATTACGCTTCTCACAAAGAAGAGGAAACAGATCTGGAGGGTAAAAATATTCTAAAGAAAGGGAAGGATTGGGAGCGGCCCTTGGTTTAGATTCAACCCCAGAGGCTGCTCCCACAGGGTGCCAGCCCCACATCGGGCGCTGGTAGGATAGAAGGAGAGACCTCTTTAGGGACTTTTGTTGTCATTGCTTGTTTCCTTTGTGTGTTGACAAGACCGAGCCACAAAGCAATGGAGATGAGCTCAAACCTCATTTTTTTTTTTTTTTTAAAGATTTTATTTTTTCCTTTTTCTCCCCAAAGCCCCCCGGTACATAGTTGTGTACTCTTCGTTGTGGGTTCTTCTAGTTGTGGTATGTGGGACGCTGCCTCAGCATGGTCTGATGAACAGTGCCATGTCCGCACCCAGGATTCGAACTAACGAAACACTGGGCCGCCTGCTGCGGAGTGCGCGAACTTAACCACTCGGCCACGGGGCCAGCCCCTCAAACCTCATTTTTGACAGAGCCATCTAAGGGATTGTGTGACCCGTGGCCCCTATGGCACAGGGGTCCACACCCTACAGTCAAATCTTCCCCTGTTGAGGGAGGAAGGGGGTTGGGGAGCAGTGGAGAGCCTGAAGGCGGGTGCTGGTGACTTTGGGGGCCCAAGCGATGTGTTAGGTGGGTGTAGGGGGAGGGGTGGGGAGAGGTTGTCACAGAGGTCTTGCTGTTGTAAATAATTTCTATGTTATTTTCAAGAACCAACCCTAGAAAATATTAGACAAAATGGGATCCAACTAAACATGATGAACCAAAGGGATTTGAAATGTGGGTTGTTCTAGTTTACATCAAGGCTAGCTTAAATAGATCTGAGCTCTGGTTTCTGTAGGGTTCCATGGCGAGGGGTTGGCTAGTGGGGGAAAAAGCCGAAGAGAGATCCTTTCTACAAAGCCAAGGGAAGCATGCCTGACTTTCCTAATTCATCCAGTTCAGTGAGTCGTTGGGGCTGCCGGGAAGGCAAATGCCAGCCACTCCCTCTTCTGGCATCACGTAACTAGTTAGTCAGTTCCAGGACATTTAGAAATTTACCAGGAGACAGAGTCTCTTTTTCATTGAATCCGTGTGCTTGCCAGGGCTAACAGAGATCCTAATAAAATGATGAAACAAACACTACGAATTGAATTACGCTAATTTTAGCTATAAGAAAACCACAAGTTGTCGTTTGCATGATGAAGAAATCAGCATCGAGGCAGAAGAACTGCCTGATTCACTTGTAGGTGTGATGTGGAGGGGTCTGGCCCGGTGCGTTGCCCTAGGATTTTTGATCCCTCTCATCTGAGGCCATGGATTATTTATCACTCGGTTACCGAGGAGGCCAAGTGGTAGTGTTGAGTTGGCTTTAAATCCTTTTTTAGCTGAATGACTTACCCGCAACACTTTTCAACCTCACAGATTCTGCCACTTCTTTTCCAGAATTGGTGCCTTAGCACTCCTTTCTCACGTAGCCTTTCCAGACGTTTTTGTCTCGATAACACATGACGGGGGGCCAACACTCACCCTTGTCTAGCAGACTGAAGGTAGGGACTGTGTTACCAGTGTTCAGTTCGTAAGTAGAAAGTGCTCCATCGATACTGATGGATTGAAATTTGAGATGAATTTAATAATGTAGCCCAAAAGATAAAGAGACCTCATTCCCTTATTCCTCTGCCTCAACAGATCTTTTCTAAAAGCTTATTAGGGTATAAAGGAAATGACTGATTAACACTCAAGAGTGGGGCAGTATAAATTTAGGAGAATCTTTAAAACCCTTTATTCTGTTGCTTTTCTGGAAGTACACTTATAGACTTTTTAAATTACTCATCAAATATTCTGTAGGTGTATATTTCCTAATGAGCCAATTCCTGAGAATGCAGCAACCAAACACAGGGACCGTATTTTCTGGAGCGTGCAGCTTCGCAGGGAGACGGTCAATCAAGCAGCACAGGGTGGGGGAAAGTTAGAGACAGAGGGAGCTTTGGAGTCTATGGGACAACAAGAGTTAGACCAGCAGTCTAGAGTTAGACCCGGCTCCCCAGGAGGAGCAGGAGTTAGCCGGACGGAGTGTGGGAAAGCCTGCTGCAGCTTCGGGCCAGCCCAGCGAGGGTTCCAAGGTGCGAAGGGGAGAAGCAGTGGAGGACCTGAAAGAAGATGGGTGTGGCTGGGGCGTTGGAGGAGGAGGCCAGGAGACTCAGAAGGCCTGGAGAAGCAGGGTCAGCGGTGGCACGGTGCCCTCAGCAACGGGAAGAGTCACTGCGGCCTTTTAAGCACAGGAATGACCCGGTCACACTCAGGCCAGGAGGAGCCAGCAGGTTGGCAGTGCCTGTATTCTCCACGAGGGCACCCAGGAGAGCACGGCTGTCTCTTCTCAGCTCGGTCCCAGCGCAGGTTCATGAATGACTTGCTGTACGTTTTGTTCTTTGTCTATAACCTAAATTCATTGAAAAAAGTTTTGCAGCTGAATCCCCAAGGTGGTGTAACTCCATGCACTCATTTGCTTGGGCTGCATAACACAGTGCCGCAGACTGGTGGCTTAAACCACAGAAGTGTATTTGTCACACTTCTGGAGGCTAGAAGTCTGCGATCAAGGTGTCAGCAGGGCTGCTTTCTCCTGAGGCCTCTCTCCTGGCCTTGCAGAGGGCACCAGTCACATTGGATCAGGGCCCACCCATATGACCCCATTTTAACTTAATTGCCTCAGTAAAGACCCTGTCTCCAAACACAGTCCCATTCTGAGGTCCTGTGGGTTAGGAGTTCAACATATGAACTTGTGGGGGGCCACAATTCAGCCCACAACACTCCACTTAGGTAAAATGCTTTTCCCAAGATATTACTGCAAAAGAATTTTTTTTTTTTGAGGAAGATTAGCCCTGAGCTAACATCTGCCACCAATCCTCCTCTTTTTGTTGAGGAAGATTGGCCCTGAGCTAACATCCGTGCCCATCTCCCTCCGCTTTATATGTGGGATGCCTGCCACTGCACGGCTTGCGAAGCAGTGTGTAGGTCCAAACCCAGGGTCTGAACCGGTGAACCCTGAGCCTCCAAAGCAGAATGTGTGATCTTAGCCCCTGTGCCGCCGGGCCGGCCCCTGCAGAAGGATTTAGAAGCAAAGGAGCCAAGAGATTCTCTCTGGCGGCTCTGGGAGCTCAACCAGCCAAACTTAACTAAGTTCAGTTACCAGTGAGTGCATGCGTCGGCACGCAATGCACTCCTCTAGAGGAAAGCTTGTCTTCACCAAACCTATGGAACTGAGTCCCCGAAGATAACTTCCTCCTCCTCTTTCACTCCCTCCTCCACCCCGCCCCCGCCAAGTCCTTTTATCCCTTTCCAGTAAGGAGAAGAGAGAACTCTTCTGGGCATGTTTACATTTTCTCTTTAAACAAAAAGAAATGGAATCAGACACTGTAAGCCAGGCCATGTTACATGTCAATGTGAAATGAAGACTCTCTCTGACCAGACGTTGCCCTCCACCTGCACACAGGCTTCCAGCCTTCTCGGGGTACCTGAGACGGAACGTGGTGAGAGAGGAAAACGAGGGACTCACCAGGACCATTACAATATTTGTGACCATAAGGATGTTGTTACTTAAAAACCCTTCAGTGCTTTTTATTGAATTTAGAAGTTCCACGTTGCCTTAAATACTTCTCCTTTTTCCAATTTTACTGTGATTTACATCATAGTCTCTTACATAAAAATTACTCTCCAGACCAGAAATTCTTCCTTCTGACATCTGTCCAAAAATGTTCCTTCTGCAACTTGCAGTCATAACTACTTGTTTTAAACCACCACCTCCGTCTTCCTGCTGTCATGTTCTTGCAGAAAAGGCAAGTGAAAGGAAAACAGCCCTCCTGGGAGCCCGGGAAATGCAGGAGAATTCTCCCTCGAGTGATTTTCTATATTTATGTAACCCGTAGAAAACAAACACAGACATGTACTACAATCAGGAAACCCCAGCTTTCTCTATTTTAAAAAATCTTGGTCTGCTTTCTCAAGAAGGAAAGCCAGCTACAGCCAGAGTTTATAGATTCTTTATGCCGGGGACATCTCATGCAAAAATTAACTTAAGGACTTCTCATTTAAAACCAGTGAGATGAGAAAGTGGACCAGATGCCCCAGGTAGCATAGTACTTACTTTCCGGAGCTCACAACCCTACCACTATTGGCAGAAAATTGGGAAAAATGGAATTTTCCATAATAGAGTATTGTGGTGTGGTAGAAAAAAAATCACTGATGAGGAAAGACATATGGAGGCAGAACCTTATAATTAACCTGGTACGTATGAAGTGGAAGGTCTCTGATCTTGGCATCTCCATTAAGTATCCAGGGCCGATATGTTAACCAAAGACTTTTAATTGCTCTGAAACGGGACCATGAATTCTTTACAATTCAGTTACTGAATGAAGTGACTGGGTCACAGTGACCTTACATTTAATGTAACCCCAAAGGGAGTTGTGAGAGAGAACTCAACAAATTTATCCCAAACATTCTCTGAAAGAGCAAAACATAATAGCCCATATAATTTTAAAAAATAAAGAAAACTGGAGATTTCTTTTCCTTACCAGAAGCAAAACAGACTATAGAGACTTCTACTTCTGGGGAAATGGAGCAGATGGGCATTTCCCTATTCCTCCAATGGCTACAACGAAAGCCTCCAGCAATTAAGTACAAAACAAATATGAGAATATTCTGCTTGGCAGAGAGAAGAAGGCAGACTGTTTAGGGACCTTGGGATCCAAGGAATGACACAGTGGGTTTTCTTTCTGCTTCGTGTATCTCAGACTGGACACTGGAGAAGCTGGCACTTGTAAACACTACTGTGCACAGGACAAAAAAAGTTCCAAAGAAAGGTCTACCCCTCCAGACAAAGGACCAGGAAAGGAGCAGCCTTGCAAGAAAACTTTCCCACAATAACTGCTATGTTCAAACCAAACACCACAGAAAAGGCTGAGGTCCAACCTCCATGTGCACAGCTGGTCGAGTGGGGAGCCTAGAATTTCACCCTTGACCAGCCAACAAGATGCCCCAACCTCCCACTGGGGTGGTGTCAGAAAGGCAGAGGGAGGAATCGGGACTTTCATTCGCACTGGGTGGTAAGAAGCCCTTCTCTTGTATCCTGTAGTGTCGGTGGAGTTCACAGGGGGAGGTTGGACTTTCACCCCCACTCAAGGTGCACCTGCCCCTTCTCACAGGGGTGATGTCAGAGGAGGCCAACTAGAGAATCAGGACTTTCACCACCAATCAGTGGTTAAAAGGCCATCCTCCCAATGGTGTCACGGGAGGCCTTCTCCCCAGGATGGTATCAGTGGAGGTCTCGTTGGGAGCCTAAAAACCTAGCCCTGTCCAGCAATAACAATAAATTCCTCCCCTCCAAGGGTCAATGGAGACCAGTTGGAGGACCTGGAATTCCACGCCACCTGGCAATAACAGGGTGATACCCTGCCTCCACTTCATTCCCTAGAGTGGTATCAAGAGAGGCCTGCTAAAACTTGTCTTATAACATAATACCCACGAGTCCAGGTCACAATCAAAACCACTTGGCATACAAGAACCAGGCAGGTTTCAACTTGAACAAAACAAGACAGTGAATAGAAACCAGTGCGACGATGGCACAGATGTAGAATTATCTGACAAGGACTTACAGCGGACATTACAAAAATGCTCCAGCAAGCAATTATAAACACTCTTGAAATGAACGGAAAAATAGAAAGTCACATGTTGCACACCTGAAACTAGTATAATGTTATATGTCAGTTATACCTCAAGAAGAAAAGTAGAAAGTCTCAACAAGGAAATAGATGATATAAAGAACCAAATAGAAATTTTGGAACTAAAGCATACAATGACCAAAATAAGAACTCGATCGATGGGCTCAACAACAGAATAGACAGGACAGAGGGAAGAAATTTGAAGATAAAATAGAAATTATGCGATCTCAACAATAGGGAGAAAATAGACTGAAATAATGAACAGAGCTATTTGGACATGTGGAACTGTAACAAACAGATCTAACATTCACGTCATTTGAATCCCAGAAGAAGAGGAGAAAGACAGTGGGGCTGAAGATTATTCAGAGAAATAAGGGCTTAAAAAATACCCATATTTGGCAAAAACATAGACCCAAAGATTCATGAAGCTGAATGAACCCCAAACATGATAACCTTATACCACAAACTTGATAAACTCAAAGAAACCCACTCAAGGACACATCACAGTCAAACTTCCAAAAATTAAAGACAAAGAAAAAGTCTTGAAAGTAGCCAGGGAGAAATAACAAATTACCTATAGGAGAAAAAACAATTTAAATGATAGTGGATTTCTCATCAGAAACCACACAGGCCAGAAAGAAGTGGCCTAACATTTTCCAATGTGCTGAAGAAATTTTTTCAACCCAAGAATTCTATATCCAGCAAAAATATCCTTTAGGAATGAAGGTGAAATCTGATTAATCTTAGATGGAGGAAAGCTGGGAGAATTTGCTGCCAGCATACCTCCCTGAAAATAATGGCTAAAGGAAATTCTCTAAAAAGGAAAAATATGAAAAAGAATATTGGAACATCAAGAAGAAAGGGAAAACATGGTAAGAGCAAAAACATGGATAAATACAACAGACTTTCCTTTTCTTGAGTCTTCTAAATTATGTTTGATGGCTGAAGCAAAAGTTATGTGGTTTTCAGTGTATGTAGAGGAAATATTTAAAACAATTATATTATAAATTGTGGGGGCAAAGGGGTATAAAGAGAGGTTATTTTTCTCTACCTTGCTTAATATTGATAAAATAGCAACACCAGTAGACTTTGATAAGTTGTGAGTATATGAAATACTGCCTAGAGCAACCACTGAAAAACCAATACAGAGATACAGTCAAATTGCAATAAATAAATAAAAAAGATCAAGTAACCCAAGAAAGGGGGGAAAAAGAAGAGAGAGAATGCAAAAAGGAAGGAAAAAACAGAAAAATAAAATGGCAGACTTAAGCCTTAACATATCAATAATTAAATTAAATGTAAATATTCTAAATACACCAATTAAAAGACAGAGATTGACAAAGTGGATTAAAAAACATGACCCAACTATATACTGTCTACAAAAAAATCATTTCAAATATAATGATAGACATAGGTTGAAAGTAAAAGGATGGAAAAGATACACCATAAAAATGTTAATCAAAAGAAAGCAAGAGTGGCTACATTCATATCAGATAAAGAAAATTACCGGGGCGAAAGAGAAATATTACATATAGTCCACAAAGAAACATAGCAATTCCAAATGTGAATAAACCAAACAAAAGGGCTGCAAAATATGTGAAGCAAAACCAGATAGAACTGAAAGGAGAAAGTCAAGTCCACATTGAGAGCTGGGGACTTCCACACTCCTCTCTCAACAGTTGAAAAAACTAGATAGAAAAATAGCAAAGATATAAAAGAGTTCAACAACATTATCAACAAATAAGATCTAATCAACGTTTCTAGAATGCTCCACTGAACAACAGTAGAATATACATTTTTTTCAAGAGCCCCCAGAACGTATACCAAGATAGAGCCCATTCTGGGCCATAAATTCAACTCAACAGATTTACAAGAATTGAAATCATGCAGAGTATGTTCTCTGACCATCATAGGATTAAAGTAGGAGTAAACAACAGAAAGATAACTGGAAGAATATCTTTTGGAGGTACTTTTCTCCAAGTGTATGGAGAAACATTTGAAACATATACAGTACACTTCCAGATAATCCATGGGACAAAGAAGGAGTCTCAGAGGAATACGAAAAAACACTGAACTGAATGAAAATGAAATCACATCTTGTCAATGTTTGTGGGAGACAACTACCACAGTGCTGAGAGGGAAACTTGTAGCACTGTGTGTTTACATAAGAAAAGAGTAAAATTCTCAAATGAATAATATAAGCGCCCATCATAAGAAACTAGAAGAAGAGCAAAATGAACCCAAAGCAAGTAGAAGGAGGGAAATAATCAAGATAAGAGCAGAAAGCAATGAAATTGTGAACAGAAAAACAACAGAGAAAATCACTGAAACAAAAGACTGGTTTTGGAAAAGATCAATAAAATTGACAAACCTCTAGCAAGACTGACAAAGACACAAATTATTGCTATCAGGAATGAAACAAAGGATATCGCGACAGATCCTACAGACATAGAAGGATAATAAGGAAATTCTGTGAACAACAGCACACACGTAAATTTGACAACCTAGATGAAATGGACTGATTCCTCCAACAGTAAACTGCCACAATTCACCTAATATGAGAGAGATCATTTGAGTAGCCATTTAACAATTAAGACAATTAATTTGTAATTAAAGGCTTCTGAAAAAGAAGTCCCCAGCCCAGTTTCACTGGAGAATTTCACCAAGTGTTTAAGGAAGAATTATCACCAATTCTACACGCTATCTTCCAGAAGATAGAAGAGAAGGAAACACTTCTCATTCTATGAAGCATTACTCAAATAGCAAAACCAGACAAAGATAGTACAAAACAAGAAAACTATACACCAATATCTTCATGAAGATGTAAAAATTCTTAATGAAATATTAGCAGATGGAATTCACTAACATGTAAAAAGAATTACACGTCATGTCCAAGGTATGCGAGGCTGGTTCAATATTCAAAAGTCAGTCAACGTAACCCACTATATTTACAGGCTAAAGCAGAAAAGTCACACGATCGTGGCAATTGATGAAGAAAAAGCATTTGAAAAATCCAACACTCGTTCATGAAGAAAACTCAGAAAATTAGGAGTAGAGGGGAACTTCCTCAACTTGACAAAGAACTGCACAAAAAACCCACAGCTGAAAATCATACGTAACCGCGGAAGGCTGAATGTTTGTCCTCTACGATCAGGCACAAGGGGAGGATGTCCACTCTCACTCTACCATTCGGCACAGTGCTGGCGGTTCTGGGCCATGCAACAAGGCAAGAAAAGGAAATAAAAGTCATATGGACTAGAAAGAAAAATATAAAACTGCTCCTATTTGCAGATGACATGATGGTCTGGGTAGCAAGTCTCGAGGAAAATACAAACAAGTAAACAAAGAAATAAATAAAAAGTTCCCCAAATCCTACAGCCAGTAAATGAATTCAGCAAGGTTGAAAGATATAAGATTAACATACAAAAATCTGTTTCATTTATATATACTAGCGATGAACATATGGAGACTGAAATTTCAAATGCTATACACTTTACAATCACTCGACAAATAATGAAATGCTTAGGCATAAATCTAAGAAATCATGTATGGGACTTGTATGTTGAAAACTCATTGACTTTCTAAATAAATGGAGAGAGAATCTGCATTCATAGATGGGAGGACTCGACAGAGTAAGGAGGTTAATTCTCCCCAGATTGATATATAGGTTTAAGACAATCCCTATAAAAATGCTAGGAAGATTTCTTTTTATAGATATAGACAAGATTATCCTAAAATCTATATGGAAAGGCAAAGGAACTAGAGTAGCCAAAACAATTGTGAAAAAGCAGAATTAAGTGGAAACAATCGCTCTATTCAATTTTAAGACTTACATATAGCTATAGTAATCGAGACTGTGTGCTATAGACAGAAGGATAGACATGCAGGTCAGTGGAACAACATAGTGGGCCCTCAGATAGTTCCAGAATTATGGCCAACTGATATTTGACAGAATTGCAGAAGTAATTTGATGGAGGAAGGATAGCCTTTTCAACAGAGAGTGTGAAGCGATTGGATATTCACAGGCAAAAACTTACAAAAGAACCCTGACCTAAACTTCACACTTCATGCAAAAATTCATTCAAAACGGATCATAGACTTAAAAATAAAACATAAAGCTTTTAGAAAAAAACAGGAAAAAATCTTTGGGAGATAGGGTGTGGTGAAGAGTTTTAGTCATGACATCAAAAGCGTGTTCTATAAAAGAAAGAAATCGATAATTTGGACTTAAGCAAAAATCAAAAATTTTGTTTTGCAGAAGACCCTGCTAAGAGCGTGGAAAGACAATGGAATGAAATATTTGCACGCCACATACGTGACAAAGAACTCATATCTGGAATAACAAAGAATTGTCAGAAATCAACATTAAAAAATAATCTGGTTAGAAAATGGGCAAAGTCATGAAGAGGACGTGCAGATGGCAGATCACTTGAGGAGGTATTCGGCATCCTCAGCCTAATTTGCACTAAGGAAGTACGAATCAAGACTGTGGCGGGGGGTCACCGCACATCTATCAGACCAGCTAAAATAAAAAGTAGTGATATCACTGAATTCTGGTGAGGAAGCGGAGAAACTGGGTCCCTCATGCATTGCTGGTGGGAAAGGAAAATGATACAGCCGCTTCGGAAAATAGAGTTTTAAGAAAATTTGCAGTTTCTTAAAAAACTAAACATACACTTACCAAACAATCCAGCGGTTGCCCCCTTGGACATTTATCTAGATCCAAGAAAAACTTAACGGCTGCAGAAAAACCTGTAGATAATGGTTCATAGTAGCTTTATTTGTAAGAGCCAAAAAGTGGAAACAATGCCAGTGTCCCTCAATGGATGAATAGTTAAGAAAACTGTGATACATCGTACATGGGATGGACAGTCAACACACGGAGCCACTTGGATGGGTCTCAAGGGCATTATGCTGAGCAAAAAGCCAATATCAAAAAGTCACATACTATATGATTCCATTTATATAGCATTCTTAAAATAACAAAATTATAGAGATGGAAAACAGATTAGTGGTTGCCAGGGGTTAGGGGTACTGGGATGGGAGTCGGGGGTGGGTGTGTCTATGGAGGGTCCCACAGGGCAGATCTCCGTGATGATCTGGATTCTGCATCGTGACTGCAGTTGTAGTCACACAGATGTGCATGTGGGGTAGAATGACATGGAACTGCACATGCATACACCCACTGTACAACGTCAGCTTCCTTGTTCTGATATTGTGCTGTAATTGTGTAAGACATAACCATTGGGAGAAACAGGAAAGGCTATATGATATCTTTGCAACTTCTTATGATCTATAATTATATATTTTAAAAGTTCGAAAAATAGCAAAATATAGAGTTACACTAATTAAAACAGTGTGGTAGAGATCAAAGGATCAATGGAGCAGAACAGAGTCCAAAAACTCAAGTAAGGAAATATGGAAATTTGGTGCATGAGAATAGTAACATTTCAAATCAGTGTAGAAAATATGGATTATTTAATCGAGAAAATTGGCAATCCAAACCAAAACAGGTTAGATATCTAGACCAAGTTACAAAGAAATTCCGGAAACATTCAAGAACTAAAATCCTATTTATGAGCGGCAGGAAACAGATAACTTTTATAATATTCAGATGGAAAGAGTCTTTCTAAGCGTGATGTGGAATTCAGAAGCCTAAAGAAGGATAACAGACTTGGTACTTAGAAATAATGCATTTGTACTCAGTAAGGCACACGATAAAGAAAACAGTAATACCTATGACAGATTTAGAGACTATATTTGGAAGACAATAATGAATAATAAGTAAGATGCTCCTATTAATGAGAAAGGGAATATGCAATAGAATAATTGATCAAGGAAGTGATCAGGGAAGAGAACAATCAAAATCCAAGCAACATCTGGAAGAAGCTCAGTCTTACCAATAATCAGTGGGACACAATTGCATATATTATTGAGATATCATCAAACATTTCTCACGTTGGCAAGGATTTGAAGCGGATCATTTTCCCCTGTGTTCTGAGGATGTGAGGACCTGGGCGCGCAGAGAAAGCTCATGAGCGGCGGCACTATTGGGGTTACGATTTGCAATTGCTACAAAAATTTAAACATGATGACCCTTCTAGAACTTTATCTCATGAATTACTTGGGAGAGAGGGTCAACTTGTACGAAGAGGAAGTTATTTGCAGCGTTGTTTGTAAATCTCCAAGATTAGAACCACTTTAATGTCTTTCACTCAATAGTTAATTGGTTAAATAAAATGTGGTGTATCCATATATTGGAACATTGAGTGGATTAAAAAATAGTGAAGCAGAGCTATATATATGCTATATATACATGCTAGATATTTGAAAATGTAGGAGGGGAGCAGTTCAAGTGAATTTGAGAGAATGAGGAGTAATTTAAGCTTCTACCACATATGTTGGCAATTATATGTGTATATATTTATACACATATAATTATATATATAAATATAATATACGTTCATAGAATATTTATAGATAGGCTATTTATAGAATATTCATAGATATTTATAAAAAGATGCACAAGAAATTGATAAAACTCTAGAGAGCACTGTGTGATGGGGAATTTGAGAAGGATTTTTGTTTGTTTGTGCTGAGGAAGATTAGCCCTGAGCTAACAGCTGTGCCAGTCTTCCTCCGTTTCTTTGTATGGGACACAATGTGGCTGGTGAGTGCGGTAGGTCTGTGTCCGGGATCTGAACCTGGGAACCTGGGCCATCAAAGCCCGGATTATTTCTCTAATTTTTATGGAAGTGATACAGATATGGTGACTAAAATGTGAAACAACACTACAGCGTTTATAATGACACCAGCCATAAGTGTGGATTAAAGGTCTCCAGTTAAAGATAATTTGAAAAGGAGAAAACACCAGTGAAGAAAGAAAACAGGTGACACTGAAAATGAAAGAGAACAAAACGTGAATTGGCCCTTTCAGGGATCCACACGTGGCAGAGACACGCATTTATCTTCCTATTTTGTGATTCTTTATGAGCAGAACACTGTGGAACCTTCACTGATATTTCCAGAGTAAGAGACCATCTGTATTGATTTAGGAGCCAACCAGGCCAGGAAATAACAGTGGGCATGACCAGCTCCTTGGCGTCTGAAGGACATGAGTGAGTCAGACAAATGAAATCAGCAGGAGTGTGCGTCTCCTCTCACGTTCTAGAAAATCGTAGCAACACATTATCGCTTCCCTGGATGGGGACTGGCCAATGTATGATCATGAAGACACCAAAATTTCCCCGAGACACCAAGGGCTGGCTAGACTCCCCACTTTGTTTCCTCGGATTCACAAATGTGCCACACTCAATGGTGGCACCTGGAATGTTTGGTCTGCAAAGCAACATGGTGGACCCACAAAGATCACCAAGGGTCCGTGCTGCACATGCCTCAGACTTTCCATGGAAAACTGGGAAAGGAATCTGCAATATGCTCATTCTTGCTGGACCCTATTCCTTAAATTCCAGAATTCATGCTTTGTTCAAATTATTAAGCTTCTTTTCAAATGGTTCTGGGGACTGCCAAGCGTGCAGTATTTCTCTTAGTATTTTATGTCTTTCTTTTACGTTAACAAGCAGCAGTGTTTTCTTTGTGGAATTAAACTCCACAAAAATATCTTTGCAAGCAGATTTGTGTCTTGATAACAATCTGTTGATTAATTTGGCTGCAGAATGCTGATGGAATGCATGAAGCTCTGGGAGGACTTCCAGCAGATACGCATCGGTGTAATTAAATTCTTCCAGCATTTTACAACTGTCAGGGTGACGTTCTACCATTCTGACACCCGGTCTGCCTTCAGCTTGAAAGGGTGTGAGCGTGTGTGTGTGTCTTTCGCAGCAGTTCGTGTGCCGTGTTCACACTGCCCCCTGCCCCAGTTTCTTTGGCGGCTTCCTAAAGATACACGAACTTGAGTTCCAAGGGAATGCAGGCCTTACTCTGCTATCCTCCTTTCCCCAAAGAGCCTTCTCTGCTTTGTCCGAAGGTGATCACAGAGGCATAAGAAGAAGGCAGGTAAGAAGTGGGGAGGAGCGTGGGTTTTGGAGTTAAACAGAGCCACATTGAAATCCCGGCACAGCTTTTTCCAAGTTCTGGGATGGAACCTCAGTTTCCTCCTGTGTCAAATGGAGTAACAATGTTTTAATAGGAGATTATTTCACTCAGGGTTCTCAGGAGAAACAGAACCAATAGAAACAGAACAATAACAATATTGTTATTATATTATTATCCATATTATAGACAGAGATTTATTATAAGGAAGTGGCTCACATGTGGATGTTGATAAGTTCCAGGATCCGCAGGGTGAGTCAGCAAGCTGGAACGCCAGGAGAGCCGATGGCTTAGTTCTAGTCTGACGGCCCGCAGGCTCAAGACCCAGGAAGGGCCGATGTTTCAATTTGAGTATAAAAGCGGGAAAACTCTGATGTCCAGTGTGAAGGCAGTCAGGCACGAGGAATTCCCTCTTCCTCGGGGGTGGGTCAGTCTTTGTGATCTATTCAGGCCTTCAACTGATTAGATGAGGCCCGTCCGCACTGGGGAGGGCCATCTCCTTTACTCAGTCCACTGATTTAAACGTTCAGCTCATCCAAAAACACCCTCACAGAAATACCCAGAATAATGTTTGACTAAATATCTGGGTACCTCGTGGCCCAGTCAAGTTAACACATAAAATTAGCCTCCCAGAGACTTTTGAGGATTAGAAGTGGATGTCTGGGAACTGCCTTAGCACAGAGAGAGGGACATATGGGACTTAGAAAGTTCTTAATAAATGGTTGTTAAAATAAAAAAATGTTTTACGTTATTGAATCATTTTGTCCCCATAACAACCTGAGGAGGTGGGTAGGGCGGAGGTATTCGCCTCGTCTTAGAGGGGAGGAAATCAAGGCATCAGTTGGTTGTACTATTGGTTGACCAAGGCTTTCCAGAACATACCAACCCTTGTGCTTTCGAGGTGGGGTGGGGTGGGAACAGAGGGGTGCATATAAAGACTAAGAGCGTGAGGGCGAGTGAGGAGCGTGGCACGTGTTCTAAGCCAGCAACAGGTATGGAGTGCTCCAGACTCTGAGACCTACGAAAACCTTTGAGGGATAGTGGAATGGAGGCAGCGGGGTAGCTGGAGAACGGCTGCTTATTTATCTTTTTGTGAGTAAGTCTGAGAGTCGATTACCAAATGTGGTAAATCTTCATAACGCGGTAAATCCTCTTCACACCAGGAGTGGTTGCTCTGACGGGGTTCAGCGTCGGTGAGTGGCAAGGAGTTGGGAAGCAGAAGCCACACGGGGACTGTTTAGAGCCCACATCTTAGAATTTCTGATAGTTCTACCCGCGTGGGTCTGCAGTTTAACTGCACTGTCTCGTGAGTCACAGAATGTGGGCATTGGAAGGGACCTGAACGTGAATCCAGCGTGGTCACCCATGACTCCACAACCGCATAAGGATACCTGACATCCCAGTGAGCCAGGGTTTGTCAAACGCTTTCAGGAATGTTGTTCACAACAGACGCACATCGTGACGGGAGAGGTAAATGACCTGTTCAAACTCTCACGGCTTCTAGACAGGAGCCAGGACAGGGGCTCCAGGGCCTTTCTGGCCTCTGCGAACCTCCTGGAGACGGGGACACCTGCGCCCCACCCGCGCCCCACGCTGTGTAACACCCTGCCGCAGGTCGCTCTGTGTTGAGGCTGTTTTCCCTTATTCCTCGTCCGCTGACTGTAAGGTCTTTATCTGTAATACGTTTGTGTAACGTCTGTGGGTAACTCATCAAAAAGGGCCAAATCTCTCTTCCAGAGGACAGCTCTTCACAGTTCAAAGACGACTGCATGTGCCGCGTGTGCCCTCCTTTGTACTCCTCTCCGCCAGGCCACACCCCCAGTTCCACGAGCCCCCACAACCCACGGCAAGACGGAGCCCTGGCAGTCCAGTCGCTTTGCTGGGACGCACCCCAGTAAGTCCTTACAGAGGGCGTCCTGCTGGCAGCTGTGGGGCTCTGGCGTGGACTCAGCCGTCAGAGCAGCACGCGTGTTCGTCCCTGGACCCTTCGCCCCAGGCCCTCACAGACTGAAAAACGCCAACGGCGAGCGACAGCAGCTCACGCGGCCGGGCTGTCGCCCCGTCTCCACCTCCGCTTACTGCCTCCGCTTTGCCCCACCTCCAGTGCTTTCACGGTTTTTTGGCCCCTGGTGTGATGACTGCTGGACCCTACACTGACCTTCTTACATTTGGGCTTCCCTCTTCCCTCTGCTGGGTAGGTGGGTTTGGGCCTCACCATCATCTCCTGGATCCCTGGAACTAGACAGACAGGGCTGACCCTACAGACAGCATGCACACGTGCAGGAACTGCGGCCGCCTTGCTTCTACACATGGGAACCTTGCTGATGCACTCTGTGCCCGCATTCGCTTTACTGAAGAAGTGCTGGTACTGGTTACTGTCAGCGAAGCCCACCTCCAGGCTCTCTTCACACATCCGCTTTGTGTTGTGCTGTTAATGGCTTGGATCCGAGCACAGGTGCTCACATTTACCCCATTACACTTTCCTTTGTAACATCTGCTCTTCATCCTGCAGTTTAAGGGAATTTTGTCCTTTCATCATTAGTGCTCACCTTGCTTCAAAGCTTCCAATCATTCATTAAGCTGACTTTCATTTAAAAAGCTTTCCCAGGATCCTTTCTTCTTCTTTTTTAATGTTTGAAGTCTTTTCTTGTTTCCGCCTCCTTGTCCACCTAATCATGAGCACACCTGTGGTGACATTTTACTTCTCTTACATGCACATACACACACATACACACGCGCACATTTTCTTCACTTGGGGGTTTAAGAGTCCATGTTGAAGGAGAACCAAGACTAATCAGCCCTGGTCAACGTTCACCAGGAATTCAACTATTAAATGAGGATTGGGAGCCCCATGGGAGGCCCACCAAGACTCACATACCTGCAAGATACGGTCCCGTGGGAAACCTCAGAGGAGGAGGAAAGCGCTGCAGACCCCAGCGTGTGACAGCACAACTCAAAATCAAGGAAGGCCGCTCCAGGTCACTCCATCAAGAATATGATGGGAAAGATGGAGAAGTGAAAAGTTTCTGCTAAATGGCAAGGATGCTGCCGGTGCCACTTAGCAAAGTATTTGTCTTTTGAGTTGCCGAGAAACCCAATCAGGGCGGCAATACCTTCACAAATTCTGCTTGACGCGTGTTTGGGACTTGGGACTGAGACAGTGGCTCCTTCTACAAAGAATCCCAAGAGAAGAATGTGGCTCACCAAGCGCCAGGACAGAATGCCTGCTGGTTTCTTTTATTATTATTATTATTACTATTATTATTTTTTGAGGAAGATTAGCCCTGAGCTAACTACTGCCAATCCTCCTCTTTTTGCTGAGGAAGACTGGCCCTGAGCTAACATCTGTGCCCATCTTCCTCTACTTTATACGTGGGACGCCTACCACAGCATGGCTTGTCAAGCAGTGCCATGTCCGCACCTGGGATTCGAACTGGGGAACCCCGGGCCACCGAAGCAGAACGTGCGAACTTAACCGCTGTGCCACCGTGCCGGCCCCTGCCTGCTAGTTTCTAATATAGGAGTGAAACATTTAATGAGCATTTCGACAATCATCTCAAATACATTTAAATTCAGTGTTGATGTTGGAACATTTCACCGATGTATTTTCCCCAGCTATTATTGTCTTCACCATATCGAATGCGTCCTGGGATTCCCTGCTGCACGCAGAGTGAATCTAAGTGCTATCTCTGGTCGTTCAGTCCACCATATGAACTATTTCTAATATGTAGTAAACGATCATATCTTATATAGTGTATAATAAAGTGTATAATATATGACATATAATATGTCAGGGATTGACAAACTATGACCTATAGGCCAGCCACCTGTTTCTGTAAAGGTTTCTTTGAACACAGCCACATTCACTCATTTGCAGGTTGTTTTGGCTGCTTTTGATACAAAAGTAGAGATGAGTAGTGACAATACAAGCTGTGTCCCCCATAAACCCAAAATATTTACTATCACTCCTCGTAAGATAAAGTTTGCCCAATCCAGTAATATATAATATATAACATATATGTAATATATCACAATATTATATATAAACATAATATGCAATATAGGACAATGTATAATCATTATATTTGTCTAAAGTTTCGGGGTAAGGTATTTGGTGGTTTGTACACTCAAACCATTAAAGCAGTTCTCTAATTTAGAGCATTTGTCATGTTGGAAAATCTGAAAATTGTCCTGTGGGACTGATTAGAACATATAGAAACTGTTCTACGAAAACAGTGATTGATACAGCAATTAACAGACATGATTCTAGTTGAGTTTTTTTCTGTTTTCCAAATAAATCATTAACAGCTGGAGTAACTTCTAAGGCTGGTCCACATCAAGGACAATGGTTCCAATCGGGGTTGAGTGACTGATTCTCTGAGCCGTTCAGAGAACACACACATTGGCATGAAATCAGTAGATTTGAATTTTGTGGCCCAGATGGAGAAACAGCTTTGGGGTCTAGAGCATTCAAAAGCTAATTCTGAGGGCTATGGTATAAAGTCCAAATGTGTTGAGCAGACGTATGGAGATTTTTCACTGTGTGCCTGTCTCAGACCCATTCGGTTGCTGTGCTCTGCTCTCCGGCCGTCTTTACTGCACAGTACGAGGGCAGAGTCGGTACGATCAGCCTTTACCCCACACGATGGCATAAGGAGTCAGGTCATTTACCTCCTGTAGAGCTGTCGGCGCACCGAGCCTTCCTTTCCTGCCCTCGGATTGCGGTAGGCAGGTCCCTCGTCACAGAGCTCTTTCGCTGGAACCTACGCAGCCGACGCAGGCCTTGGTTAACGTGCACTGACAACGAGTACGCAAACTTGGCAGGACTGCACACCGCTTTCTGTTTGTTGACAAAGAGACATTGCATAGTCTTACCGGAGCCAAACAATTCTCATCTGATGCCTATGAATATTCATTGAGTGCACAGGAATTAAATCATAAAGGCATCTGTTACACCGTGAGGGCCTTAGCGGCTATGCTGGGCACCTTCGTTTATTTGGAACCTCCACAAAGAGCCTTTTATCTGCATAAGGCAATAAAGGTCTAGCATACCTCTGCTCAGGCAGACAACAGAGTCCCTTCCACTAGTGTGGGAGCAAGCCGCGGCTGGCAGTCCATGCGCTCCCGTGGAACTCAGATCAGCAAGGTGGTGACATTGGAAAAGCTGGTGGTGTTTCTTTGTGGTCTCTAGTCACCCACTTACCCACCTCCTGTGCTTACTCTCCTCCCTCCTCCAACCCTGCTTCTTAGGGCATTAATTCTTGGAGGGTTAGTGACTGGCGACAGTGGCTTCGGTGGCACAGGAGATTTGCCTGTTAACAGAGGAGCAGTGTTAGAAAGCTTTAACTGGGAAAGATTTCTCTGGCACCTCTGTGTTTCTCAACAGAACATCTCCTGCAGGAAGAACAGTGTCCACTCGCTCGATATGTCTTGGACAGTGCTTTCCAGAATGCATCTCGGGATTTTTGTAGCTGGGCCACAGTGTGTGAGGGCTACATAAGGTGGACTACGCACTAGCTTCATCCTCGACAATGCTCTCTGGGAATACTTAGGTGTGAGCAGCTAGTTGTATATTTTTAATACATCCTTCTTTCCTACCAAAGGCAATAGTACCACAGTTTGGGAACTGCTGCCGCTGGACACCCTCTTGGAAATGGGCACCTGGGGCCTCACAAGTCTATCTAAGGATGAGAAGGAAAGGGGTCATGAAATGAGTGACACATGTAGCCTGCCCGTGGGTGGAGCGGGAGGTCTCGTTAGTGGGGAACCATGATAAAACAGAGGGGAAAACGATCCTGTAATTACCTGTGGACTTTTCCCTCTATTACTAATTAATTTTCCTCCCCATCAGGCAGCACCAAGCTCTTGCTGAGAGAAGAGATAAATATCTGCCCTCCCAGAGCCGTGTGCTCTCACCCCGTTGGCACCGGCATCAGAGAGCTGGCACAGGTCGAGGCATCGGCCTCGCAGATCGGTTCTGGCACAGCCTGTCTACCTTGTGAGGCTTACAAAGCCACTGACGTTTCGAAATCCTTTTGAGCTTTGTTGTTCTGCTGTTATCCCATCGTCCCTTGGGGGCAGTGTGTCATCTGCTAATTATTCCCGAACGCTCATTATGCTCATCCTGCTGTGATGTAAGGGGTGGGGGCGCCTCTCCACCTGCAGGTGGCCCACAACGGCAGCTACATGGAGTTCTGAGGGAGCCAACCTGTTGGCCTTGCGGTCTCACTTTGTTTTCACATCCAGTGGGTGCTGTTTGTTTGTTGACGTGGTGGATTTGGCAACTACTCTTCTTTCCACAGGTGCTGACAGCCCCAGCTGCACAGACGTGAGCATCCCATGTGCAGAGAACTTAGCTCTAGCCTCCCAAAGCTGGAGCATGACTGGACTGTTGCCAAGATGAGAGGAACGATGGGATCGACAGACAGACTTTGTTAGACGGTTCCTCAAAGCTGAAGCTGACTCTACGTCTGGGTTCGTCGAGACAGTCCTGGTTTGTGCCTGTCGTCCTAGAATAATAACTGACAATACTCCCTTCCACTCTCAAGGGTGTCCTGGTTTGAACATCACGTCCTATGGTTTCCTGCTAATAAGCAGTCTCCTGAGTGGGTTTGAGCTGGTGTCTACGTGATGAGACATGAGGGAAACCAAGACTCCACACTCATGCACAAGTGTCGTCAGCCTCGGTGTTCCAGCACCAGGTCCCTCCTGGGACGGGGAAGCTTTCCTTCTTAAAGGTCCTGTGTTCAAAGGGGTGGGTGAAGGAGCTAGACTGGTGAACTACTGACTTCTGGCTGACTACACAGTGCATTCATTCGTTTAATCCTCAAAGGAATACTGAGAGTATATCGAACCCAATTTACCATTGAGAAAAGAGGTTAAGAAGTTTTCCCAAAGGTACGAAGTAAGTGGGAAGATGGGGCTTTGAATTCGGGTATGCCTGCTTTGAAGCACATGCCTGTCTGTGATACCACACTCATAAGGGAGACAGGTGGCACATGCACTCCAGTAGCAGCTAAACCCTGGAGGATTGTCACGGGAAGGGGAAAAAACTCTCTCCTTCTGGGACTGAGTAATGTGGGAAGAAATGGAGATGGAGGAAGGAAGGCGACCCAAGGACGGAATTTCAGGGGAGAGTCAGGTGAGAGACGTTAAGAAGTAAGTCAGAAGCCGCCTGTTGAGGGTGTTCTCAGGCCCACACTTCTGGGGTGGGATGTGTAAGTGATTTTGGTGCCTGACCGGGGACCTCGTTGGAGGGGTCACTGAGACAAGGGTAAAGAGACCCTGCATACAAACAGTTCTTGGAGCAGGTTCTCTGGCTCCAAGACCAAATAGCTTGGGTTGAGGACAGGACCACGCTCCCAGCTGAGCATGCGTTTGGGGAAAGAAAGTACTCCTGCACAGAACTGGGTCTCTGCAGAGAAGGAAGAAGGAAAAATTAATGTTGGAAAATTGGACACTGATGTTGGAAAGGGAAATCAATGTTGGAAAGGGGAAATTGATATTAGGATGGGGAAATTGATGATGGGAAAGAGGAAATTGATGATAGGAATGGGGAAATTGATCTTGGGAACACCAATAGCATTTGCCTTGCCCTTCAAGTGGTTACCAGGTCACCCTAAGAATTCTTGGTTGCAGGCCTTGGGCCTCAGTGTTTGCCCCCCATCCAAGCGAGTCATGCCAGCTTGGGGTCTCGGATGGCTTGGGTTAATGATCAAGCCCATGGTCAGGCAACAATGGTAAGCAGAGGTCAATATCTCGACATCCCTTAGTATTGTATTGAGTAGATAGTAAAGTACCAGTAACCCTCCTTGATTAAACTTTGCTTTGTGGTGTCATGAAATTTCTGTTTCCCTGCAATCACAAGAAAGCAAGGCCCAGTCCAGAAGGCAAACCTAGCCCTAAATTTGGTAGGTCCTAACTACGCAGTGGCCAATAATCTTCTCATTCCATATCTGGACTCACCACTGGCCAGCAGCTTTTCTTCTAATAAGTTTTCTTTCCCAGACGGTGAGCCTTTTCTATTTTCTTCTAGTCTAAGATTTCCCTGCTGTCCCATAGCCTTGAGTCTGTTGACTTTGCCTCTCACCAAGAAGTGGATGCACTGGAGGGAAAATCCCTTTCTCTCCCCAGGGTCAAATCCTCACACTGCCCACTCCATTCCTGTCTGTGGCTGATTCCTCCATCTGAGCTTTCTTCCCACTTTAACCCCATTGTGTATCCCTCCCTTTCCTGGACCCCCCTCCCTCTTTCCTGATCTTTCCCATCAGTGTGCTATTGTGCTCCATATCCCCATCTGCTGCTTTCTCTCTATTAGTGTTTGCATGATATATATTTTCCATCCTTTTACTTATAACACACTATATAATTATATTTGAAGTGAGTTTCCTGCAGATAGCATAGAATTAGCTCAAGTTAAAAAGAACAAAATCCATTCTGATAATCCTTCCCTTCTAATTGGGATGTTTAGACTGTTTACATTTAATGTAATTATTGCTTCTAGGATTTAGGTTGTCCATTTTATTTGTTGTCTGTTTGTTCTATTTTTCATTACCTTGTTTTATCACTTTCTGACTTCAGTGAGTCACTCGAGCATTTTTTAGTATTCCATTATAATTCATCAATAGTTTTTGTGTGTATCTTTGTATATTGGGTGTGTGTTTGTGTGTGTATGTGTATGTGTGTGTACTCTAGAGACTAAAAATCCATCTTCTTAGTGTATTACAGTTTCATAGTATCAATATTTTACTACTTTCATTGGACTGTAGAAACTTATCATCATTTGTGTCCCTCTATCCACCACTCTTCTTACGATATAATTTTCTTAAATATTGCCTCTATATACGTTAAGAACAAAATCAGGCAATGTTATAACTTTTTGCTTTCTACCACAAAACATTATTTTGGCATCTTAAGAGGAGAAAAATAGCATATTACTTCCAACAAGATATTTATCTTTTCATTGGTCTTTCTTTCTTCTTGATTTTTCAAGTTTTCTCTTTTTTTATTATTTCCTTTCTGCCTGAAGAACTTCCACTAGCAGTTCTTTTAAAGCAAGTCTGTTTACCATGAATTATCTTAGTTTTCTTTCATCTGGGAGTATCTTTATTTTACTTTCCTTCCTAAAGAATATTTGTGATCAATATAGAATTTTTAGTTGACATTTCTTTTCTTTCAGCATTTGAAATATATTGTGCCACTTTCTTTTCATCTTCATGGTTTCTCATGATCAATCCAGACTCATCTGAATCACGCAATTAGTGTTTCATATCTCTCTGGCTGCTTTCAAGTATTTTTCTTTGTCTTGTATTTTCAAAAATTTGATTAAAATGTATCTAGATTCTTTGGATTTACCCTACTTGGAATTCTCTAAACTTCCTGAATATGTGGGTTTATTCTTTTCACCAAGTTTTGTAAATTTTCAGCCATTACTTCTCCAAATATTTTTTCACCCCCACATTCTCTCTCCCCTTCTTCTGGAACTCCTATGACACGAGTGCTAGATCTTTTATTATTTTTGTGCGGCTCAGAGGCTCTGTTCAATCTTAAATCTATTTTCTCTCTCTTGTTTAGTTTAGATCATTTCTATTGACAGATTTTCAACTTTATTGATTGTTTCCTCTGTCATCCTCATTTTGTTATCCAGTAAGTTTTATTTTCTATTTTTCAGTTTTAAAATTTTCATTTGGTTCTTCCTTATGTCTTGTATTTGCTGAGATTTTCTATTTTTCAATTGTTAGAAGAGTGTAATTGCTTGTTGGTGCATTTTTGTGGTTACTGCTTTAAAATCCTTGCTGGATCATTTTAGTGTCTGTGTTATCTTCACATTTGTATCTATTGATTCCCTTTTTTTAATTCAAGTTGAGGTGTTTCTGGGTTTTGGTATGACAGGTAAATTTGGGTTGATCCCGCAGATTTTAAGTACTATGTCATGAAAGTTTAGTTCCTATTTAAGTCTTACACTTTGTCAGGCAGTCAACCCATTTAGATTTAGAATGCATATCCTGGCTTAATTCTATGGGCTGTGGTTCGAATGTCTGTTTAGTTTCAAGTATTTGCAGTGATATTCTGCATTCCCCCATTGTGCGTTGCCCAGAGGCAATCTGAAACATGGGCAGCATTCCACACTGTAGCTCCATTCTCGAAGTCATTTCACACTTGGGCTACTCAGGGGTATGCCTAGGACTTTACTCTCAGATTAAAAGATTTCTTTCCTTAGCTTCTTCTTTTCTGTTAACCACTGCCCACCCCTTGCTCTATCACGACTTTGCTGTTGTTCTTTATAAGACAAGGAGTGCTCCACCCAGCAGTCTCTGTGCCAATGTGTCTGGTGAGAGAGGTTGAGGGCAGCCACCTCTGCTTGTGTCCCCTAGGTGTAGGGAGGGGATAGTCAGCGTGGCTCTTCTCCACGGTCTCTGTGGCTGACGTATCAGATGTATATGGGGATACGCCATCTCTTTGCCGATGTTCACTTAGTGTAGGGTGGGAACAGTCAATAGGGCTCCCTTCCGCCATCTCTACTGCACCCAGCGGTGAGGGGGAGGGAAGCTGTCATGGCTTGCGTTAGTGCAGGGGTGAGGGTTGACAACATTCCACCCCAGAGTCTCTACAGGCCCAGGGTCAGTGAGGAGGGGTGCAACTTCCTTTGCGGTGTTTGCGTTAAGTAGAGCAAGTATAGTTTACGTGGTTCCAACCTGCAGGGCTGCCGTATTTCCAGACTTCAGCTGGAGATATTAGGGCTTGCTTTATTTATTTATTTATCTGCGCCCATTGGTGATTCTGGGTTGCAGGTTGGTTTAGAACCCAGAACAGGATGTATAGGAAGCCAATAAATCCCAAGGAGCTCATCCTTAAGTTGTCTTTGGAGTCATGAGGTCCTTGGGCAGTCTCTTTCTTCTACTTTTCAGTCTTCTGATAGTTGCTTTATGCATTTTATCCAGAGTTTTTGGTTACAATTAGCAGAAGGAATGGGGTGCAAGGTGCCTACTCCATCTTTTCTGGAACCAGAAACTCCTCCCTTTTACTTTTGTTGGTAAAATCTTAATGCACTTTTGACTGTCTCCTTGCACCCGAGAATACACCAGTTTTCATGATGTTCCTCTCTCTCGAGTTCTTAAAGTCCTTTACTATATAATGTAATTCAGCACATAATTATACACCAGCTTGTAGTTCTTGCTGATTCATTCACATTTTTGGTCTTATCTCCATGTGGGAATACATGAGATGCATTCTCTAGCCCCATAGTGCTATCACAGTTCAAGTTCAAGGTTGGGACTCTCCACTTCTGGGATGAATTAAGTAGAACTCTGGAACCAATATGCTTCCAAAGCCAGATGGACCCGCATTCAAACCCTGTTTCTACCTAGTACTTGTCGTAACACCTTGAATGAGTTAACTTGGTCTCTTTGAGATCTGGTTTCTTTATTTATAAAATAGTTTTACTAATACCTTTATCACATAAGGTAATGTCGTGACAATTAAAAGTCAAAATCTGCATTAAATGCCTACCGCACTGAAACATAGACGCTCAACATTTTTTCCTTTTTCTTCTTTCCTCCTTTGTTTTGTGATAACCCATCCCTCAGTTCATAAAAAGAGAATGATAAGAGTTGAGAGACAAAAATGGAAGTTGGGAGAGACTCCAAATATAGCTTTTCTTTAACTGGGCTTACTTGAGTCCAAAATATTGCACCCTCGACAGCTCGTGCTGCGGCATAAGCTCTTTTTTCTTTGCTCCTCGTCGAACCTCCCTCGCTATTGAAGTGTCAACGTCCGAGCGTTCAGGAGTTTGCTCCACACGGTAGCTGGCTGTGGTACACCAGCACGGTGTTCCCACCCTCCTTTCAAACATTCGGGCCTTTCCCACTAGACCGTCATAGAAGTCGGCCCAGCTGATTGTATAAGCACGGGGGACACTTAAAAAGCAGCTGGATCCTGTAGACGAGGCCAAGAGGGAAAAAGGCCAGAGCTGTGAGCTGTGAGAGTTGCTGATGTTGACTCCTGGAGTCTGGGAGGCCCTGTATGCTTCTCCTGGGAACTAGTACTTGGAGTGTGTGGCAGTGCAGTCCAAGCAGCCACTGTCCCCAAAGGCCACGGTGTCTCTACACTGGTGGAACTGTTTGGTGAAAGGGAAGTGGGGTCAGGCCTAAAAGGGACACTGACTTCAGGTCACTGATGATGTGTTTGGGGCAGAAGGGCATGATTCAGGACAAGAAAACTTGTAAAGGGAGGAAAATTAATGCAACCAATTGATGAGTTTTGTTGAGAACACCAAGAAAGGGCTCCATGGGAGGTGAAGTTAATCTGGAAAGAGTTTGAGGAGATGGTGAGGATTTGGGGGTGGGTACGATGGGGACTCTCTTTTAAGGAGGATGGCCTCAAATTGTTGAAGAGAAAATCAAAGGGGCGTGTTTGCAGGACAGTGGGGCTGGCAGAGTGTGTTCAGTTATTCACAGGTCAAACCTGCAGGTGCAAAATGGAAGGTGGGCGGGCTTGGCAGAGTCAAGACGGTACCCTCTGTTGATGGAGCAGCACGAAGCTGGCTGGCTGTGCATCTTCCTCCACTGGGTGTCAAGTGTATGCTTATAATTAGGTCTAGCCTTGAAACTTGTGGGAGGTGAGGCACGAACAAGTTTAGTACCCCTCCAACTGGGAGTTCCACCCGGCTTGGGAGAGATTGAGCTGGTCTCAAAAGTTGGTGTTTAGATTTCCAAAATGGTTCATTGCCACTTTTTTCTATTCAATAATATTTGTTTTCCTGGGGAGAAAGACGGTGGCTGGGAACCACCCCTCCTGATACACACAAGCACAGAAACACACAAGCACACGCTACAGAAAATTTCAAGCAAAAGTTCCCAGAGCCAATGTAACTGTCATGTTTCATAATCAGCTCACAAGTATGCTGTAGCTGATGAAGAGCAAACGCTCTGCATTTTCACATCCCCATGCAAGTGTGCGATGTGTGTGGCTTATTGATGACCACTGGGGGAATTCCTGATTTGTTATTTGTAGGCATATATGAGTCTAGCAGCAACACTGATGTGATGGAATTTTCTCTGCTTAATTTCCCCCGTGTGCTTGTAATTATTGATTTACCAAATGAAAGAATTTTCATTTCAGCAGGCAGTCATTACTTCAGCTAGTCCTGTCCTGGCTCCATGCTGGATGAGCTCTGTGCTGTCCTATGCTTCAAAAGCCTGTGTTCCTTTCTTCTGGGCCCTGCCCCCAAGGAGCAGCGACATTTGTTTACGGGCTTATGGGCCTGTGATTGCATACAGAGCACAAGATCTATTTACTTGTGTGATTTCTGCAGTATTTTCATTAATTTCCAGTTTGTGTGTAAAGCTCTACACTACTTAAAGCCATACACCGCAATGTTTAAAATAAGATAGTATGATCTCCAGGCACAAGATGAGCAGCCGTCTCCCTACACTACACTATAATCAGTGTTCTGTCACCCCTGCAGTTCTCAAAGTGAGGTCCACGGCCACAGCCTCAGCATCACCTGGGAAGTGTTTGACATGCAAATTCTTGAGTTCAAACCCCGTGACCTGTGTTTTAACAAGTGACCAGTCTTTACTTCAGCTGGTACTGCTTTGGCTCTAAACCTGGACAGTGGGGACCTGAGGCTTTCCATGCTGTCATGGATTCCTCCTGGGGCCTGCTCAGCTCTCAGAGCCTCATCCCTTCCTCCTGGGCAGGATTCTGATGACGCTCAAGTCTGAGAAGCACGGGCCCTGCTGACACCTCCCTCTTAAGTGATATCACTTTTTCTCTATTCCTTCTTCCCAGAAGGAATTTCTTGGCTCCTTTTCTCAGTAGGGCGTCTACCTAGTCAGCTATTTGGAGCTCTCCATGCCCCTCTGGTCGCTGGCCACGTGCCCCACATATGGAAGTCCCCGAGGCTGTGACCCACCTGTGTGACAAGCATGGCACAGCTTGACTTTTCTTTCCACTGCCCATCTTCGATTTGCTTCGTGGAGTAAACTTGCCCTGCCCCGGAAAGCTTGGGCAGGTCCCATGACTTTTCCACTCACTCTCACCTTGGCTTGGAAATCAGAACGTCCTTTCCAAGACAAGGATAAAGCCCTGGACCTGAATGTGCTGTCAGCCCTGCTGCCAAGCCCGGCCAGGTGCACCAAGACGAGGTGGGGTGGGAAGGGCGCCATCTTCCCCTCGTTCTCACTCAGCCCAGGCCCCTGCCAGCTGCCCATGCTGCCCCCTGCAGGCTGGTGGTCAGGTGAGGGGGTAAGGAAGGAAAACCTGACCTGGTGGGATCTTAGTCTGGCTTTGCATCCTCTGGGCCTGGCAGGCGCTGCCTCTTCCTGCTGGAGCGGCTGACTTAACTCATGAGTTTTCTCTTGTGGGGCCCTGTGGAAATCACGGGGCGCTCAGAGGCCCTGCCTGGCATCTCCGACTTTCTCTCCTTGAAGTCCGCAGTCTGTGGTGGCCACAGCCCACCTAGCCCTGGTTCTCGGCTGTTCACTTCACACGTCCTGATCATGGGGTCCATGGCACCTTCCAGTAGGTTCTTTCAGGCAGGACTAACAGTGGCCAATATTGTAACTTTGGATTCTCCTCCAGGCCTTGGCAGTCGTGCCCCATGGAACCCCACTCCCCGCTTCCTGGCTGCGCATAGGGCATTTCTTCTCAGACACAATGGGAACTTGCCTTTTCTCCAACCTCACAGCCGCTACACCACCCGTCTCTCCCGTCAGCCTCATTCTCCTGGGCAAGAATCACTGTACTCCAGTGTGCGTCCCAAGGTCTCATGCTCATGTCCTTCCTCACTGAAGCCCCTCGGCAGCCCCGAGTGAGAGAGGTGGGGCCCACCTTCCCTAGGACTCAAACACTCCACGGCTCTCTCTCAAATCCTCCCCATAAAATCCTCTTTCTCCAACACCCCTCCCTCCTTAAGGCAGAGGAGCTCAAGAATTGTGAAGCTGGCTCTGAACCACCTCTTTTGAAAATCTGGGTCTGCATCTGGATCCTAGTTTTGTAATTTCATGTCTATCACGTCTTGGTGCTTCCGTTTTAACCTCTCGATGCAGCCGTTTGAGAGCTGTAGGGTGTCTTTCCGTGGCGACTCCCGCAGCTACTTACGGGGGCAGGTTCTGTTTTCCAAGGTTGGCTCCAACCACCTCTCCTGGTGCACAGGCTCTTCTGCAAGGTGACCCCGATGCTCCTCCCATCCAGGGGAGGTGTCTATGTTCCCTCTCCTGTACCCAGGCAGCCTGGTGAATCTATGTGACTTCTGAGGCGGTACAGTTTTTACTTGGTTCTCTTGGAGCTCTGAGTTGCCTTGTAAGAAAGCCAAAGCCGCCATGCTGTGGGGAAGAGCAGGCTGCGTGGAGAAGCCACGTGTGGTTATTCTGGCCGACAGCTCCAGGGGAGGTGCTAGCCAACTGCAGTGTCCACTGCTAGACCTGTCAGTGATTTTGTCTCCAGATGGTTCCTGAGCCCAGCCCTGGAGTCACTGCTTCTGCTTTTTGGTCCTCCCAGTTGAGGCCCCAGAAATGGTGGACAAAGCCACCTCCACTGTGCCCTTCTGAAGTACACAGAGCCAGTGAGCATAATAAAATAGTATTCTAAGCCACTAAGTTTTGGGCTAGTTTGTTACACAGCAATAGAGAATTGCTATCCTTGCTGGCTGTGTGTCAATGTCCCAGGCTGTCACTCTGGACCTCAGATTCCTCAGAGTCCTGAGGCCCAGGCCCAGGGACCCTCCTCAAAGTTTCTGTTTTAATAAATCAAACTTCTTTATCCCTCAGGCCCTAAGACTGGATGCTGCTTTTATGGTGGCTTATGGTTCTTTTTTTTTGCCATTTCAGTTGTCTGGTTAATACCTGTCTATGTATTTACCAGCTCTTTGTATTGGATTCTCTGTAGTCAAACAGCAGCTCTGGCTTCTGTCTTCTGACTAGACTTTGATATTAAGAAGATAGCTGCCATTTGTCACGCTGGGTAAAAAAGACCAGCAGTTTTTATTTCACGAAGACGTTTTTTAAACAATCTCAACCATTTAGAGAAGTTGTAAGTGCAATGCAAAGAAATTGTTTTTATTTTCCTGCACCATTTGAGAGTATGCTCCTGATGCCCCATTACACCTGAATGCTTTAGCTTGTATTTCTCATGGACAAGGACATTCTCCCACATAACCACAATACAGCCATCAAAATCAGCAAGTTAACACTGCTATATTACAAGCCTCTAATCCACAGGCCAATTCAAGTTTCACCAATTGTCCAAATAACGTCCTTTGTAGCAAAAATCTCCAATCCAGGACATGTGTCACATTTAGTTGTCATGTTTTTACCCTGGAATGATTCATTCCAGATATATACAATCAATTAAATAGGACTTCCAAAAAGAGTGAGCAGAGAAAACTAAGATAATAAAATTATATATATATATATGTATTTTTCTTTTTGAGGAAGATTAGCCCTGAGCTAACATCTGCTGCCAATTTTCCTCTTTTGTGCTGAGAAAGACTGGCCGTGAGCTAACATCTGTGCTCATCTTCCTCTACTTTATATGTGGGATGCCTACTACACCATGGCTTTGCCAAGCGATGCCATGTCCACACCAGGGATCTGAACTAGTGAACCCTAGGCCTCCGAAGTGGAATGTGCGCACTTAAGCGCTGTGCCACTGGGCCTGCCCCTAAAATTATATTTTTAAAAAATTGAAGGGAATTCCCAAGGCTGAATGAGGTGAATCTTCAGATTGAATGAGTCTGTTGACTCCTAAGTGCAGTGAATGAGAAAAAACCCCCCTCTGAGACATGTCCCCAAGAAGTTTCAGAACACCAAAGAAAAAAGGAAGTTTCTAGAAACTCCCAGACAGAAGCAAAAAAAACACAAAAGATCCTCTTTAAAGGAACGAAATTCAGACTGGCATCAGACTTCTTAGCATGAAGCAACATCTTCAATGTTTTAAGATAAAACTATTTCTTTAACTTAGAATTCTCTTTCCTATCAAAATTCAGTGAAGAGCAAGGATTCAAAAATTGTTCTCTCTTTCTTGGAAAATCCCTTAAGCAAAATGAGAAAGTTGCGAAGAAATAGGAAAGCTGAAGATCCAGGAATGTAGCTTCAGATGAGAAGAATAGTGAAGAAATACCCCAGGATACCGTCACATCTGGGGATCTTGGACCAGTGCCATAGCCCATGGGTATCATATTCCTTATCAATGAGGGGGGGAGAAGGTTGAAAAGACCCTCTCATGGTGAACATTCCATAAGTCTATGTGTTAGTTGTCTGTGCTGCATAACAAATTGTCACAAACTTAGCATCTTAAAACAACATACATTTATGATCTCAAAGTGTCTGTGGCCAGGAGTCTGGGTACTGCTTAGCTGGATCCTCTCCTTGGGGTCTCAAAGCTGCAATCAAGGTGTCGTTCAGGAATGGGTTCTCATCAGGGGCTCAACTGGGGAAGGATCCACTTCTAGCTGGGCCTCTACAAAGTCTGTCCATAGTCTGCCTGTTCTAATTCTCATAACACAATGTACAATTTCTTTAAGACTGAGAAGTAGACTATAAGCCACAGCTGGAGGGTTGTGGCCAGGAAGGCTGGGCTCCATTGTGAGGCAAACGGGAATGTGATCTGTTGGCAGGAAAGTGCACTGGGTTTCACAAGCAACTGAGATGCTAGGGCAGACAAGTGAAGGATCTCAGAACCGGAAGAGGAAAACCTTACTGACTCTTAGAGGAGAGATGGGGGGACGCTGGGTTCTCTGTCATCTTAACACCGGGTAACAGGCCTTACTTCATTTCTGTGAGATTTTCTAAGGAGAATCCACTCCACTCCACTCGGAAGGTCTCTGATTGCTGGGAATCCTGAGGTGAAACTGCTGGTATCCATGAAGTTCACTTGGTTACTACAAAAGTAAAAGATAAAGAAAGGAGGGATAAATCATCCATAAACGGATTATTCTTGGATGTTATAAACACAGATTGAGAGAAGGCCTTAGGGAAATAAAAGTTTTCTCATCTAGTCTTTTAGTTTCCTTTAGAAAGAAAAGAAATTATTCAGGAAATATTGTGAAAATGTCACATTGTTCTTTCTGGAACATATTTTACAGTCAGTATCTTGTTTTGACAATGTGTTCTGAGTTTAAAGAGGCTGTAACTATTAAGTGTTGGCGTACCCATTTCTTCTTGTCTTTATTAAAATAGTTTACAAAGTAAAAAATAGCCTATTGTTTATCCTTACGGCTTTTTATCTACACACTTTGCAGTTTATTTTCCTTTCCTTTTTGCCTTTTTCTCTCTTTCTTTTTTTTTTTTCAACAATCATTTTCCTACATTTTCCACTCAAACAGCTTTATAAAGCACCTTTTGTTGCTGAAACCCAGGCTTTTGTCTCTCTCAACAGACTAGCTGGTGAACATTTTACCAAACGCTTTCTGGAATTAGTCACCAAAGATAAAGCGACATAAAAGAGAGTCACTTTACCACAACCCTTATGCTTTGCTACTCTGTTGCCCAGAGTTTCCACGTGGGTAATTTTTGTTTTCAATGAACCTGCCTGGCTTTAGAGATTTTCATTCATCTTTTCCCAGTTTGATAGCCTGTCGTTAATTTTGTCTTTAATATGTTGATGAGATGAAATATACATGAATATTTCAGAATTACAAAATCAGAAAAAGAACCCTGGAGGATACACTTATGGTCGTTAGGAAAGAAACAGGTACGTATCTATGCTTGATGGACTCTATCCATGACTTCTTTGTGAAAAATATAATGTAGTTTGGAAACATATGGCTCCATTCTAGTGCTTATTAGCAGGTGCCATAGCTTGTAAGTGCCTTAACTTACTCTACACCTTATCACCATTTAAAATGGATTTTGAAGGATTAACTTTAAAACAGGATACTATTCTTCAAGACACCGTATAACCAACTCATACACAAAAGTCACTCCTGCCACTCTTGTTGATGTGTGAGAGAGACTGGGAAAGTCCTTGAGGGGACCTAGGCCATGCCTTAGATAAACCACTCCAACTGAGCGCAAACACAATTAGAACGATTGACTGGAAAGGACCGTGTGGGCCCACAACTAACAGGAGAGGTGAGACTGGACAGCACAGCGCATGGATATGCTGGAACAGAGAAGAGAACCAGAGGGACTGGAGGAAGATCCCCCTGCCTCTACCTCTATTTTTACTTTGAGCTCTTTGAGGGAGCAAGTGGACTTGCAAGGATTGTATCATTTTTAGTACTTGAGAACTCATGAGTACCCTGTGATACGGTCTAATCCTTCAGGCCAGTTAGTGAATGAGTCAACCTTAATGAAACTCTTCATAGCCGTCTCCACCCGTTACAAGTAATCTGTTCTGTGTATGTAAAACAGATAACTATTAGAGTGTATCAGGCTGGAGAAGGTGGCACAGCCCTGAAGGAGGGAGGCTATGCAAGGGGAGTGGCGAATGTGGGTGAGACGCTCAATCCAGGTGTACAATAGATTCCTCGTTTTATCACATCGTCCATTGAAAAGGAAGTGAGTTTTCAAGCTAATATCATCAGAAACCCAGAGGCTCCTTGACAAGAAGGCTTTTGACTGACCCTCAGATGGACATGTTAGCTTCCCACCACCCAGCGTGGCATCATTATTCCACCCACTTTCTCTGCATGTCAGACTGGCTGCAATTTTTGGTGTGCCATCGACACTGGGCACAGAACCACCAATAGAGGCCCACTGAATGCCCTGCTTCCCAGACCTCCCCCTCCTATCCCCGCTTTGTAGCAGCAACCCCATCTTCTCATGACAGTCAGGGTCAATGACTCCATCACACAGCAACTCATTCCATCACCTGCTGGCCCACAGGCAACCCAGTGTCAGCCCGCAGTGTCCAGGTGGTATGTACAGCTTCAAGTGCAGCAGAGCGCTCACACGGCTCCCCGGTGGAAGCACTGCCCGTGGGAGTGGAATTGCTGCTGGAGCAGAGTCGGAGTTTGTGGGAATGGGAGGACTTTTCTCTGCTCTCCTTTTCTTTTCTTTTCTTTTACCTCCCTCACTCTCTCCTTCTTATCAACCATACTGAGGTAGAATGTATCTGCAATAAAATGCACACATCTGAAGTATACCATTTGATGACTCGACAAATGTACATACCTGTGTAACATCACCCCAGAGAAGATATAGATCATTGCCGTCATCCCTGGCCCCCTTTGCAAGTCCAGGAAATAAAAAGATTTTCAAGGCAGTTCTACTCCTCAGGTGCTTTACTACCTAAATGGAGCCATAGGGCAAACACATTTTTTTCTCCCACTTGCTGGCCCAGAGGCCCTTTGTTGGATTCTCTCTTTTGAAACCTGGTTTCGTGGAGTGTGTATTTCATTACTGTTCCAAATCCGGTGCTCACAGCTGAAGACCATGTCCTGGAGGCATAATGGACTGAGAGCAAATTATTTTTAGTTTAATTAACAAAATGCGCAAAGGGATCAGGAACTCCATGGCTGTATGAGGCTAAGGAAATTGGCTGGTGCCCTCCGTTCCCGCCCTGCAAAGCCACGATTCTGGCCCTGATGAGTGCTGATGCCATTTCTGGGTGAGGGAGAATCTTCTGCTCAACTCCTGCCATTCCTCAGCTTGCTTGTACTCCTTATCCGCCCTCGAAAGTGAGATTGGGCTGCATAATTCTGAGAGAGGCAGGGAAGAGAGTTGGAGCTTCTTTTTCTCAAGTTTGCCTCTTCATTTCCCAACCCCTCACCTCCTGATTGTTCGAATGGCTTTACTTCTGATCCCTATCTCTATCTCTCTCCACCCTTCTCTCTCTCTCCCTCCCTTCCCCTCCCCAGACTAGGAGTTGGCCAGGTGTGCTAGGAGGAGCTGGGGGCCAGGCCTGTCAGAGAAGACTTTGTGCTGAAGGTAGGACTGGATTTGAGAGAATCTTGGAGGAGTAGGATGAAACACAACCTGGACTGGGAAAATGGCAGGAGCAGAAGGGCAAAGACAAAAATCTAAACAGCAGAGAGAGATGGTCTGATAATACAGGTCTGGGGAGTCTGACAGAAACTTTCTACTGTTGAGAGACTTTGGGCGAGTTATTTAATCTCTCTGACCATCAATTTTCACATCTTTAAAATGAGGAATAATGAGTACCTATGTTGAAGGTGGATGTGAAGATTATTGCTGACATATGTCGAGTGTGTATGATGTGCGTGGTGTTCATGAAATGACGTGAAATGATGGCTATTATCATAATGGGATGCGGTCAGGAGCAATGAGCAGACCAGTCTGGCCGAGGAAAGGGCAAGCATATAGAATTTGAAGAATCCAGTAAAAACCAAATCATGGAATAGTATTAACTGATATGATTTCTTTTAAAATCAGTCTCTACTTCTCAAAGCTTCTTAAAAATGGAAATACGTGGAGGATGCATGGAAACTGCCTCCTGCCTTTTGAGATTTTTTTCAGATAAAAAGAAAGTTAAGGAACTAAATGCAATCCTACCACTGTGCTCTATGTAATGAATGGGTCTGCACTCTTCATTATTATGAGTAAGGTAATGTAAGGAAAATACACTGAATGACTCTTGATCCTAATGCAATATGACTTCCTGTTAAGATAAAAAGGAGTTTATTACGGTGGTGTTGAGAGAATGCTGATGCTGCTGAGAAACTGACCCTAAGGAAGTGATGGGTATGAATGTAAGTTTCCAGGGACAATGTACTCAACAAATATTTCTCAACAACACGCATGAATATGTGGTGAATGCCAAGCTCTATTTCAGGTCTTCTGCCCTTATTCTATACTTCGGAACCCAAAACTCCACTCTAGAGGTGCAGATGGACAGTGTCCGAGTTTGTGACTGAATTCATTTCTATTATAGCGTCTTGTCTCCTCCTTCATTTGGTATGTATGAGCTTTCCCTATATTAACTCTGTATTATACAGGAAGTATCTTCCCCAAGTTTTTTCCCCAACTTTGACAGTTTTATTGAGATATAATTGATCTGCAATAGAGACCACATATATTTGTTAAGTTTCGACACATGTATACATCCACTAAACCATCGTCACGACCAACATAATGATCATCACCTCCGATGGTTTCCTCTTTCCCTTCGTAGTCCCTTTCTCCCACCCCTTATTGAGTTGTGGGCAACCCTTGGGAGGTGGGGGCTCCGTTCCTCTACCCAGCCCTGACTTGTGGAGTGGACATTCTACCTTTGGCACAGCATGCTGAGAATACTGGGGTCTTGATCACCCTTGCCTCAACTCATGAACAGTGGTTTCACATCAAGAGAGTCAAACTAAGATAATCTCAGGCTTCAGCCCCCTTTCACTGTGCACTCAAGTCCTAGAGTGGAGATGTCACTGTGAGAGAAGACTGCCATTGTCCCCACCTTTAGCTTTAGAGCTCTGGCTCAGCGATTTTGTCTGGAGGGGAGAAGCAGGTCATAAAACAGATAGCCACTAATCTCCTTCCAAAGGAACTGATTTCATTTGAAGTAGAGCATAGAGAAGTTCAAGCCCAAGGGCACTTTCAAGAATAGTGGAGATTTTGTGAAAGGCAATTGGAAGGAGCTTCAAGACACAGGCTAAACTGCGGGCCTTAGTTTACAGGAGAGAACTGGGGAACAAGACAGCTGAGAGTAGACCTCCTGGGCTCAGAACAAATATTAAATACTGGCCTCAGAAACTATTCCTTCAAAGGAACCAGAATTTGATTGGATTTGTTTGTAGAGCAATTTATGCCCCAGGACATTGTTGAAAATTATAGAGCAATCAGTTGTCAATTAGTGGAGTTTAAAAGCTGGGGGTGGCCAGGGAAAGAGAGGAAGAAGTCCTGCCAAAATCACCGTCATCCCAGGGTGACTGTGAGCACACCCAAAGCCGAGCCTCCCTCAGGGGCAAAAGCAGAGGCTTAATACTGTGTGTGCGGTGGCTGGGGGAGAAACAGACCTTCCTAAAATAATACTGCCGGTCGCTAAACAAATAAACAAGCAAATGACAATAAGAAACCCCCAAGGGGGGAGGGGCTACCAGTACCTGGAGTCGCTACAACATGTAATCTAAAATGCCAAGTTTCAAACAAAAAATTATGAGGCATACAAATACAGAAAAGCGTGACCCGTACACCAAAACAAAAGCAGGCAACAGAAATTACCTGGGAGAGCAACCAGATGTTGGATTTATCAGAAAAAGGACTTTAAATAGACAAATAAAATGTTTACAAAACTAAATAAAACAATGATTAAAGAAGTTAAAGAAGGTATAGTGACAATTTTGCATCAGATAGAGAATATTGATCAAGAGATAGAAATTATAAAAAAAGAACAAAATGGGAATTCTGGAGTTGAAATGCATGACTAAAATAAAAAACTCACTGGATGGGCTCAACAGTAGATCTGAACTGGCATAAGAAAGAATAACCAAGCTTAAAGACAGATGGATAGAAATTGTGCAAGCCAAGAGAAAAGAACAGAGAAAAATGAAAAGAGCCTAAGGGAAATGTGGGACACCTTTAAGTGTACCAACATATGTATAATGGGAATACCAGGAAAGGAGAGAGAGGAAGGATCAGAAAATGTATTCAAAGAAACAGTCTTTGGAAACTTCCCAAATTTACTGAAAAACAACCAGCCACACATCCAGGAAACTCAATGAACTCCAAGTAGGATAAATGCAAAGAGATTCACAGATACATCATAGTGAAAATACTTCGAGACAAATAAAAATTCTAGAAAACAGCAAGAGCAAAATGACTCATCACTTACAGTGGGTCCCCAATACAATTAACAGCTGACTTCTCAGCAGAAACAATAAAGGCCAGAAGACAGTGGGATAACATGTTCAAAGTGCTCGAAGGAAAAAATGTCAACCAAGGATCCTATATCCAACAAAGTTATCTTTCAGAACTGAAGATAAGACAAAGACTTTTCCAGATAAAAGCATAGAATTTGTCACTAACAGACCCACCTTAGAAGAAACTCTAAAGCAAGCTCTCCAGGTTGAAAGCAAGAACCCAAGATGGTAATTCAAATCCCAACAAACAAAGGGCACTAGTGAGAGTAATTATGTAATTACAAAAACTCAGCATAAATGTATATTTTTGTCCTTTCATCTCTTAACTGATTTAAAAACAACTATAAAATAATATTATAAAATGTATTGTTGGGCCTATTACATATGGAAATGTAACATATATTATGTCCTATATTTGCCAAATAATAGCACAAAGGAGGAGTAGGGAGCAGAGCTCTATGAGGGTAAAGAAATAACTACAGATGGTAAAGAAACAATTATAACTATTTTTTGTTGTATTTGTAACATTAAGAGATATAATATGTATAATAATAATACCAGAAAAAGGGAGAAAATGGAATAGAGCTTTATGGGACTAACATTTCTATGTATCACTGGGAGTAAGTGATTATAAATCTGAAGCTGATTTGATATGTTAAGATGTTTATGTGAACCCTAGAGTAACCACTAAGAAAATCCTAAAAAAACATAGTGAAAAAATCACTGGGGGCCAGCCTGGTGGCATAGTGGTTAAGTTCATATGCTCTGCTTCAGTGGCCTGGGGTTTGCAGGTTTGGATCCCAGGCATGGACCTACACACTGCTCATCATGCCATGCTGTGGCAGCATCCCACATACAAAAAATAGAGGAAAATGGACACAGATGTTAGCTCAGCAGCAGTCTTCCTCAAGCAAAAAGAGGAAGACTGGCAATAGATGTTAGCTCATGGCCAATCTTCCTCACACACACACACACACACACAAATCACTAAAGACAATGTAACATTAGAAAATATTCACTTAATTGAAAGAAATGAGTAAAGGAGGAAGTGAAAAACAAAAATTAGTAAAACTGCAGTCCTAAATGCGGCTGTCTCAGTAATACGTTTAAATGTGATGAAGCACATACGTAACCCAACCCAGAGGCAGGGATTGTCAAACTGGACACAAAAACATGACACAAGCATGTACCATCTGCAGGAGACACAGTTTAGATTCAGAGATATAAATAGATTAAAAATAAAGGCTGAAAAAAGATATATCATAGAAAAAGACACCACAGGAAAGCTAGAGTCGATATAATAAAGGCCAGTGGAGAAATTAACGAAATAGAGAAGAGAAAAGCAGTAGAGGTGGTTCTTTTTAAAATATCAACAAAATTGACACATCTTTAGCTAGACTGACCAAGGAAAAAAGAGAACAGACTTAAATGACTGAAATAAAAGGGGACATTCTTACTGATTCTGTTCAGGGAGGAGGGTAAACGTGGTCCCTTGTCCTCCATCTTAGAGGCGGAAGTCTCTTGTGAGTGACAAGTGGACTACACGCATTACCACATGGTGATGAAGGGACGGCATGCAGGGGTGGGAGGGTGGAGGTCAGGGGCACACTCAGGGATTAGCCCCTACCTGGACCTGAAGGAGGAAGGAGGAGGGAGGTGTCACTGGGACCTGGGGAGAGCGTCACTAGAGAAGAGGGCCATCTGGGAGGAGCTGGGACCACAGGGGAAAATAGCCACTGCCAGCACCTTGGGGTGCAGAAAAGAGTCAGGTGGGCCTGACTGCTGTTCTCTGAAAGGCCTGCTTGCAAGGTTGGCCTTTGGCTGGCCTCTGGGAACTTGGATCTGGGAAGAATTCCCACCACCCTAACTGATAAGACCTGCTCACTGTGCCTAAACTGTGTGCAGACAATGTGATTTGTCCTGAGCCCCTGTTTTCCTTCTGGAGTCTGGAATTCCAGCACAGGCTGGGCAGAGGGTGTCTACATGGACCAGCCCCCCAAGAAAATTACAGGGAGCTGAGTCTCTAATGAGCTTCCTGGGTTGCAACATTTCACGTGTTGCCACATCTTTTTGCTGAAGGAATTAAGTGTGTGACTCTACTGGGAAGGGACTGGGAAGCCTGCGCCTGGTTTCCTCGAGTCGCGGCCCCACGTGCCTTTTCCTTTTGCTGATTTTGCTCAGTATTTTTTCACAGCAGGAAGTCATCCTTGTAAGTGTGACTTGTGTCGAGCCCTGCAAGTTGTCCTAGCTAATCATTAAAATGGGGGTCTTGGGGACCCAGACACACTTGGAGAGGCAAGGAATGAGCAGGGGACGTATGTACTCCAACTTCTCTCTCTGTCTAGGGCTGACTTCCCGATGGTGAGCAGGACTCGTCTGGAAGCCAGAAGGCATGGAGCTGGATGGCGCAGAACAGAGAGGGGAGCCTCGGAACAGGGTGGGGTGGAAAGGGTGGGGAGTGGACGGAGGGCTGGGAGGCAGAAGGCGGATAACCAGCATGGAGTCAGAGCAGGCACCACGGGCTCCCTGCTCTGCAGCGACGTCCCGGGGCCGCTGGATATAACACCAAAGCATGCGGGGCCACAGGAAAAGTTAAATTCTAAACTGTAAAAGTTCAAAAGATAGCAATTTAAGTTTTAAAAATTAAACCTAAAAATTAGGTTTAAAAAACCTAACATTGGGAGCTGTAATTTGATCTAAAATTCTCGATTTATTCTCTTCTTCAGTTGTCACTTTCAACCTTCAAATACCTTTATTAGTGAAAAGTGCTTTCAATGTCAATGATTTCTGTAAACATCATTGTTGAAGAAGACTAGTAACAGGACATCTATGGGATTAATTTAGGAACTTTCTTAAAGGAAATTCCGTTTTAAATTTAGTTATAAAGAACTTTCATTTCGACCAAGCCAGTACATCAAGCATTTGAGCGATCTTGGCAGTTTTCTTCTCCCTTGGTACCAGCATTAATTTCTCCACACAGTAAGTAGTTTTCGCATACCTACTCTGTGATAGGCACTGAACGAAGCATTTAAAAAATAGCTAACTTCCATTTCAAAAGCAGTGATGGTTTTTCTTAGGAGAGATTTATTATTAGACCTTACAGAATCTGATATTTCTGTCTGTGCAGTGTTCTCTCAGACTCTCATTTAAACTAGAGGGTGAAAACTTGTGCATACCTTTGCAAAGATCCCCTCTAATCTGTCACATCCCAACTCCTCTACTTGGTAAATAACAATTAAATGAAATTCTTAGCGTCAGTATTAAATATCACTGAATCCTTAGCTAAGCAAATGCCTTTCTAAGTGTCCAAGAGAAATGAAAAGTCGTGAAAGGTTTTCTAATTGAGATGACATTCTAGAGGGGTCCAGAGGACATTCTGAGGACACTGTAGCTGTGTGGTGCTGTGTCTCCCAGGATTGCCTGGCTGACAGCAGCAAGCAGAGTCCTTGGAAGTTCCAGGTGAGAGGTGAGGGGAGGCTCCGCCTGTCAATCAAGGGCTTCCCTGTGGTTCTCCAGGAGGCAGTGGTGGGCAGCAAGGGGGCATGACCAGCAGAATGACAGCCTTTATCCCAGGCACGCTGCCTTGTCTTTCTCACCAACCACCACCCCCTGATAACCCTTGGACTCTTAGTTATCCAGAAGGAAGATAAAACCTGCTGAAAAGCTGGCGGGTGCATAGAGCTTGGAGTCTATTCTAGTTCCAGCTGGAATGTTTACGGTGTGAACCTACTGGCCAACTTATGTAACCTTTTGAGCTTTGGTTTTTGCATCTGAAAACTGGGAACAGTGGCGATGATATGACCCGTAGTATAGGTTTGTGTAGACTGCTGAACTCAATTAATATTATCTGCCTTTAATTCACTTTTAGCTACTAAGATTGAAGGTGTTGATGCAAAATCCCCTGCATGCTAATCAGAGTCCTGAAGACCTATGTACCCTGCAATGTCTGCAGTGAAGGCTTCTTCCGTGAGGCCGGCGAGAGCGTAACAGGGTACACTGCTAGGAGAGATGAGTAGAGATTCCCTCTGTTCTTGGTTCTTTACAGCCCTATCTGAATAAATCTTTTTTTCAATGTGCTAATTTTATTTTGAAATCCAAGTATTGAGAAAAGTTGCAAGTAGTGAACTGTACAAATAACTGTTTTTTCCTGAACCATTTGAGGGTAAGTTGTGGCTGGGATGCCCCCCCCCCCCGACCAGTACAGCCTGCACGTGGGGTAACAAGGACATTCTGCTGGGTAACCCCAGAACAACCATCAAAGATCAGGACAGTACACTGTGCGTTACTGCCATCCAATCCTCAGACCCCACTCAAGAGTCACCAAAAGTGTCCTTTATAGTCAAAGGATCCACCCCAGGAGCATGTGTTGCACTCAGCCACCAAGTGTCTTTAGTTTCCTCACTCTGGAACAGTTAAGACCTTGACACAGGGGGCCAGCCTAGTGGCATAGCGGTTAAGTTCATGATCTCTGCTTCGGGAGCCCAAGGTTCGCGGGTTCAGATCCTGGGCATGAACCTATGCACCACTCATCAAGCCATGTTGTAGCAGGCATCCCACATATAAAGTAGAGGAAGATGGGCATGATGTCAGCTCAGGGCCAGTCTTCCTCAAAAAAAAAAAAAAAGGCCTTGTCACGTGAAGGAGGCATTCTGTAGTATGAGCCTCATTGTGGGTTTGTGTGTGACTTCCTCACACAGTTGGTTGCAGGTATGAATTTTTGGCAGAATATTACAGAAGTGCGCTGCGGCCTCATGCCTTCTGCCAGGTGCTGAGCAACTTCAGCGTGTCCCATTCGGGGTGACACTAATGTCGGTCTGGATTGAGGAAACCTAGAGTTCCAGGTTTCCCTGTAAAGCTGTCCTTCCTCTCTGTGTAAGTGGCATTTTGTGGAAGGGTACTTTGAGACAACATGATTGCCCAGTTCCTTATCAAACTTACACCCACTAGTTTTAGCTCCTGGTGATGTCTCTTGGCTGAATTAATTATTATGATGATGTTTGGCATTTTCATTTAAATTATTGGCATTATATTGTAAGGAAAGATTCCTTTTCTTCCACGTGTATTTGTTTTTGTGTTTACATCTGTATGGACTCACGGTTCCCTATTTTATCAAAAGGGTTATAATCCTTTATAACCTTTATTTGTTTTGGTATTCACATTATCCCTGACTCGGCCCGTGGGAGCCCCTGCACATCTGCCTCCAGGTCCTGTTGCCATGTTCCCACTGTTCCTGAAGCACTTTCTCACAGAATGTTCCAGGCTCATCTTATATTTGTCTTACTCCAGCCCTGGAATCAACTATTTCTCCAGGAAGCCCTGATTCTTTTTAGTGGGGAATCCCTGAGGATTTTCTCCTAAGTTCGGCTGCATGGCTGGGTGTTCCTCCGGAGCTGACGGCTATAGACCGTGAGCTCACGTGTGACTGAACTCAGTCTGAGAAAATCCTCAGGGTTATAATAGGTCACTTTGCAACACAGAGCATTTTGTTTGCATCGGCTGGCTGGAGCCTCACAGCCGGTTCGGGAGCTTGCGCCCAGAACCCTAACCCTGCCGTGGTCCAGACTCGACTTTCTCTTTGCCGTGCCGTTCTCAGGATTTCTCTCCGGATCTTCACACCTGCTCCCTGCTCTGTTCAGGTTTCAGCTCACCTTTGCCCTCCCTTTTCCTCCTCGTCTTTCTCATCCTTGCTGTCTTAGGAGCCACGCGTGCCTGTTCTAGTGAGAGAATCCTTCAGGGTATGGAGCATCCTGCAGCGTCAGCCGCATTTGATACCCGTCATGAGAGTCTACAGCGAGAGCCATACAGCCACAGACTTTTTAAAAACGTAAATCTTTCCTGGTTGCAAACTCTCAAGTGGGCCTCCCCTCACTGAGAACAGAATCAAATACCTTCCCTTGGTCTCTCAGGCCTGCGTGGTGCGGTCCACGCCTGGTCCTCTGACCACCGCATGCCTGGTCCGTAAGAGCATCCTCTTGTCCTTCAACAGGCCCGCCTCGCTCCCCTTCAGTTTTGCACTGCATGTTTCCTGCTGGAAATTCTCCCCGTTTCTCTCCAGCGCCAGTTCCCTCCCTGGCCAGTCTTTGCCCGATCAAAGCTTTCTTAGTCAGATCTCAGCAGCAATGACGCAGCCTGACTTTCCAGAGCCACGCCACCGAATGCCATCTCCCCCACACACACCAGCCACTCTGTATCACGTTTGCTTGATAGCACTTATCACTATCTGAAATTGCTGTCATTGGTTTTAAGTTTCCTCTGTCTATTTTTCTTCTTTACTAGAACGTAACACCAGGAGAACAGCGACTGCTGAGCTCCATGCTGAGAAGTTCTGGCAGAGTAGTCACTCAATAGATATTTGTTGAATAAATAAATGAAAGAAAAGTTACAACTCAGAAATACTGTATTAGAATCCTCGAAAAGTACATTCTCTTCCATTAGGAACCTATGTGGCGCAAGGAGAGAGATGGAGTAGGAAAACCAAGGGGGGGGCTTGCCCTCTGTGTCCCTGTGTTCAGCGGGCCATGTCACCTCGCTGTCTTGTTCACAGTCCACCAGCCCGGCATTCAGAGTCCACGGAAGGTCAGCTTTTGGCTTTATCTCTCAGCCAGAGTTTACTCTTTTATTCACTGGGCAAAGTAGGGTGTGCTTGCATCCACTCAGGGTTTTGGGGTTTTTTTTAGTATTCCTGGAACTCGCAAGACTTTGGACAAACACACATACCCACAAAGCTAAAAGATACTTCAAAACCAGTCCTGTTGAATCTACCTAGACACTCTTACCGGGGCAGCATGATAAAAGTTGCTCTCTCGGGATCTAATTCAAAAAACGCTTGTGCATACTGCATGCTCAGGAAATAAAACATTGATGGCGCTTTTTGGTGTAAAGTGGGGAGAAGCCCAGCTCTTCTTCCTTGTTCGACGTCAGCCCTGTGCCTGGCGGTCTACACTCTGGATCCTGCTATGTGCAGGGGACAGAGACCGCAGCCTGGGCTCCATCTGCTTGATGAAAATGTATTTTACTTTCTCTCTGGCTCTCTCTTTTCCTCTCAGTCATGCATAAACTGGAAACTGGAAACACATATAAACATGTCACAGAAATTCAAGCATTTAGAAATGTCACTGTCCTGGCAGATGTGGTTAGTCTTCAGAAGATGGTCACAATGACCCCTCGATGACTTCATTTTAACCTTACCAGTATTGATTCTTATGGACGCAGGGCTCCTGTGAGGTCCTGAGAACTACTCGGGACCCGAGCTTAGCGTTTGTCTTCAGGGACTTCTCTTTATTTTTTTGAATTTTCAAGCCTCACTGCTGACTTGAGGCCAACCAGCTGTGTTTTATATTGTAAATTGGTTTTGACTCTGAAGTTTGCATTTGCACTCAAGCCTGACACTAAGGGTTTTGCAAACCTGGTTTTCCAAGCCTTCTCATATATCTTGGTGCGTGATCCATGCTTGTGTACATTGATCACGTGAATAATCCTTGCTCTTGGCAGAAATCAGTTCCAAGAGGTGAACTTTTAAAACAATTTTCTGAAGTCCAATTCTCTTCTATTTATTGCCTCCAGGATGGTGTACACTATACCCCCAAAAGCAAGATCAACAATTGTCATTAGTCATCGTGGCCAGAGAGCAGCAGTAGCAATGTTACCTTCTTCAAGTGAAAAATAGGGTCCATTGTCACTTAGTTTAGTTTTTCTCTTGGATAGGTTTTGGGAAGTCATACAAAGGAGGAGAAGGTATTTAGATTTATTCTTAGGCAGTAAGGGGAGATCTTCACATCTCTCTCTGTTGGTGAATAAGAATTTCACCATGTAACCATGAACAAGCTATGAAGATGCTGTATAATGAAAAGCTTGGCTGGTCTTGGTCCCGGGTTGCTGGCATGGAGCTGCTAAAACCCTTAGAATTCCCTCAGTGACAGAAGAGTCTTTGTGACTTACGAGACCCTCGGATCACTCCTGAGTTTACACTCATGCTGTGAATCCAGGAGCGTCTCTAAATAGCTTCAGGATCGGGGGAGTGTCTCCAGACAGAACAACCACGTGCTTAGAGGGTTGGGACTTTGAGCCAGCCCAAGCTCTGGGTGGGGAGGGAAAGCTGGAGGTTGAGTTCAATTGCCAACAGCAATGATTTAATCAATCGTGGCTGTGTAATGAGACCACAATAAGAACTTTGGCGGGGCCGGCCCCATGGCTGAGTGGTGAAGTTCACACGTTCCGCTTCGGTGGCCCGGGGTTTCACCAGTTTGGATCCTGGGCACGGACCTAGCACTGCTCATCAAACCATGCTGAGGCGGCATCCCACACAGCAGAACTAGAGGGACCTACAAGTAGAATATATGATTATGTACTGGGGGGCTTTGGGGAGAGAAAGGAAAAAAAAAAAAGAAGTTTGGCAACAGATGTTGGCTCAGGTGAGACTCTTTTGCTTTTTTGAGGAAGATTAGCCCTGAGCTAACATCTGCTGCCAATCCTCCTCTTTTTGCTGAGGAAGACTTCAGGGCCAATCTTTAAAAAAAAAAGAAAAGAAAGAACTTGGGACACTGAATCTCAGGGGAGCTTCTTGGTTGATAAACACATTGATGAGCCAGGAGTGGGACGGCACTCTGATTCCATGAGGAAAAGGCAGAGAAGCTCCGAGTTTGGGGCTCTCCCCGACCTCACCCTGTTGTCTCTGCACTTGGCTGGTCCTGAGTTGTATCCTTGATGATTAAACTGTAATGGTAAGCATAGCACTTTCCTGAGTTCTGTGCGTCACTCTTGCGAATTATCAAAGCTGATGGGGCCGTGGAAACTCCTGAATTTGTAGCCAGTTGGTCCGAGGTGTGGATGGCCTGGGACCCCTCTGACTGGCGTCTGAAGTGGGAGCAGTCTTGTGGGGGATGGTGCCCCTCGTTTGTGGGGTCTGGGCTAATTCCGGGTGCTCAGAGCTAGAATAGAACTGCGGCACACAAGCTGGTGTCAGAATAGAGGCAACACGAAAAGCTTTGAAGCAGGCTAAATGACAGACCTGGTACACACATCTGGGGGAGCATTTAAAGGCCTCCTGAGGGAAGAAGGGTGGCGGACAGGCTGCACACGAGGCCCACGTTCTGCTCATTTTGAAGCACCGCTTCCGTCCTCCTCAGGAGATGCTGGTATCTATTTCCATCTGTCCATATGGATAGGGGATTCTGTTTTGTGTCTTTGGAAGTCCTCACGGGTTTTCAAAAGGGCAACTGTCACCGTCACCGTCAGGCAGAAAAAGGGAGACTGGGTGGCAAAGGGAGTGAGCGGGTCTGCCTCCTGCCCTGCTCTTGAGCCAGTGGGGGCCTTAGTGGTGGAGAAAGAGGGGGCCAGTGCTGGAGGAGCCACTGTCCTGGGAGACTCTGGGAACACACCCTGGTGCTTAAGAGCCAGCTGACAAGTCCCAGCAAAGAGCTGGGGACCGGGCCATTCTCCCCACGTTGTGTGCAATACACGTACGCTCTGGCTTCTCAGAATTTGGAAGCTGGGCAGCATCAAGAGGCATAAGAAATGGTATCGTCGTGATGAGTCCTGTAAGCAGTGATGGCTGAGACTCCCCTAGTGGGTTCAGGACTGTGGACGTATCAACAAGTCGGACCTGGAGCTGCGAGAGGCAGCACCGGCTACGCCGAGTGGGGACTGTGGCTGGTACCCTGGTTGGGAGCTCAAATGAGACACCACTTGGGGTGGCCTGAAAAGAATCAGCTGAGGTGGTTCTTCGAGTGTGTAAGGGAGGACCTGGCCGTGCCGCTGTCCGTGTGGGTTCCTGCGTGTGTGGAGGGCAGGAGGCTGTGGCGTTGAGGTATAATGGGGTCTTCTGGATGCATGACACGGGGCCAAGGCCCCTTGAGACAATTGCTAGATGAGGTTTATAAACAACATTTATTTTAAATTTCAGGCACGCTTCGGTGTGCTCCCCACCACGCAACACAAGAGCCTGTGGCTTAGCGCAAAGAAAGCTTGGGGACGGATCTGCAGGGAGAATGAAACACTGGAAAAGTGACCTGCCTGGTTTCAGGCCAGTCCTCTTGCTGAGCCCTAGAAAACCCAGACAAAAAATCCCTATGAAGGAACTGGAAAGTTGGCAAAAGTGCAAGGAACTAAGGTCACAGAGGCCAGCCTTGGGTGCTGTTTTTCCTCTGGAGGCATCTGATGATTCTCCGGCAGCAGCTGAGGGGCTGGGAGGCTGAGAGCCGCTGAAGTAGGAATGTCCGAGACCACTCTCTGTGGGGATGGAAGGTTCCATGGTCTGTGCTGGTCAGTATGAGACCCCCTAGCCACACAAGGCTTCTGAGCACTTGAACAGGGCCTAGTAAACTGAGGGGCTGACTTTTTAATTTGATTTAATCTATTAATTGTAATTCATCCACAGTTAAATTTAAAGAGCTTCATGTGGCTGGTAGCTCCTGCATGGCACAGCGTGGACCTAGGGGCCCATGAGGGCCTGGGGAAGGAGGGGTGGCAGGGCATCAATCCCGGCTTGGTCCGGGGTAACTGTGAGACCTTCGGGAGATTAATTTCCTTCTCTGTGTTCAGTTTCTTCATCTATAAACAGGGAATAAAGACTACCTCATAAAATTGCTTCATATTTGAGGGCCTGCACATAGTATGCATTTAATAAAGATTAGATGGAAAAATCTTTAGATAATAAGTTGGAAAAAACCTACCTCATTTTTGAAAGGCTACTTTTATTGTCTTCAAAACCAAATGTCAATGTTTATGTTATTGAACTTATTTTTGCTTGTATTTGCTCTCAAAAACCCACCCACATGTTATATTTGGAAACTAAAAATATCTTTCACCATATATATACTCTAAAGAAACTGCTTTCTTAGGGAGCTGCCCAGGGTTAAGTACATTATCCAATAAATATATCTCGACTTGACCTTCACATGAAATGATCTGGGACAAAAAAGCGTTGTTTTCCTACCACTTGGAGGCCTTTTTCTCCTTTTTAGCAATAAAAAAAGCTAAAGTATGGTTATTCGCATAAAGAAATAGCACGTTAGGGGGCACACCGTCTTTGGAAGCCACTTTCAGAAAAGTCTTGGTGCTGAAATGGGCGCCATGTTTACTGTTCTGTGGGCAAGAAAGACTTCTCGCCAGGGTCACTCCCCCGAACACGCCAGGAGCCCACTTGCAGTGGTGATTCAGGCTTGACGCCATGAGACACAAGCAGAAAATAATGTTCAGCTGCTTTCGATCACAAGAAAAGAGCTCTGATTGTAACTATGGACCTTAGGAGAGCGACAGCGAAGGAGAGAGTATTCCGGAATGTGCCAAGACACTCCCAGCAAATTACCACGTAGCGTGGTAACGTTCTCTGCGCCAGACCAGGTCGTCCAAAATTGTAAGTGATATACCTTCCCTTTGAAGAAGGAAAGAGATGCTTGGGGAAATGTGGAAAAGGATAAAGTGAGGATTTCACCACACACCGGCCATTTCACCATCATGAGATGGAGTGTTGCCATCGCTCGAGTGTTTGAGGCGATGTGTGGGCACTCAGGCTGCTCCACCTCAGCTCCACCCCCCACCCAGGAGAGGACATTGTGTTGACCTTGAAGTGTGGCAGAATTTTGTGGTGGCAGAATTTGGAGTCAAACCCAGGTCCCCGTCTCCAAAGTTGATTCTCTTCTCTGCCAACTGACGCCCTTCCCTGCGGGACGCATTGAGGAACGATAATCCTACATCTTGAAGGGCTTTTATCTGGAGAAAATAGAGTGGACAAGATTCAAAATAAGTTTGTGCCAAGATGTTTGTACTAACCCACGGGAAAAATCATAAAAATCTGAAATGTGTTTCTAATAAAATAAAATGCAGTAGTTGCTGTGCTCTGAGCACTGTCCCATAGTTTTATACAGGAACTCACCGATGTTGACAAGAACCACAAGAGGGGTGTTCTAATATCACCCCCTTTCCCAGATGAGGAAACCCAGCCCCGGCAGTCAGTGACCTCCCCAAGGCCCCACAGCTCGTGGGAATGCGGGAGCTGGGACATGGGGCTCAGGGTCTGGTCCAGGGCCTGCACCTGTCTTATCACAACAAGAACAGTTGATAGAGGACAATCACAGAACAGCTGATACTCAGGGGCGCACTGCTGGATCTGTTGTGTCTTCGGAGGGCTGTTTCTTTCGACGGTCCTCAAGGTGAGTCTCATCAAAGCATCTTTCAGCAACTTCTTTGGAATATTCCTCAAAAGAGTATTTTATAAAAAGAGGAGAAAACCTGGAAAAGAGCGCCTCTTGGTACCATGGACTCTGCCCCCTTCCAGGGACGGCTGGCTGGCATCCTTGGACCCCAGGGGGCTGCAGAAGCAGCCCATGAACTTTGTAGACAGTCATGAACTTGGCCTTCCAAAGAGGACCTCTGGAGCTGTCCCTCTCGGGTCAGTCAGGAGAGCTCCTTCCCTTCTTCCCCAGAGCCCCTGGCTTGTTCTCTTCCTCCAGGACACTTATCCTGTCTCTGACTGCACTTGGCTCCTGGTGTCAGCAGCGGAGAGCTGAGTCAAGCCGAGACTGCCTTCCAACATACGGCGCATCTCGGTGGGAGCAGAGACTGATCTGGCCGCTATACTCCACTCTTATTCTCCTCGCCCCCTTTCCCTGCCTTTTATCAAAAAAAAAGAAATCTTAATAGTGTTTCTATTTTTGTGAGCTGCCTTGAATCGTTATTTGAATCAGCCTAGTTGTAAATATTTAAACAGTTGTCTTTTGTGTTTTACGTAGGCATGGGTGTCTGATTTTCTTTCTCTTTTTCTGCTTCTGTTAGTTCCACCTACACCACAGGGAGAATGGAACACTCGAGAAAGTGTTCTGCTAGGTAGCAATCAAAAAGAAAATGTTTCCATCCTTGGGGTAATTCCTAGCTTCTGGTTCAAAAATCTTCTAGAAGAAGGCTCCTTCACCTGGCCCTGAGCAGTTTCACACAGGTCAGGATGCACCCTGAGCACCTGTGGGTCAACGTGCCGCTCCCCTCCTACAGTAGAATCAGCGAGGGGGTGCATTCAGAGCTTGGTCTAGGGATGGAGGTGATAGTAATGTTGTCTTTAGTTTGCTTGCTTATTCCTGCCTTCATTTATTTAACAGAGTTTTTTAACTGGGAAAGATTCGCCCTGAGCTAACATCTGTCCAATTTTCCTCTCTCTTTTTTCTTTTTCCTCCCCAAAGCCCCAGCACATAGTAGATTCTAGTTGTAGGTCCTTCTAGTTCTTTAATGTGAGCAGCTGCCACAGTGTGGCAACTGACGGATGAGTGGTGTGGTTCCACATCTGGGAGCTGAACCCGGGCTGCCGGAGTGGAGCACACAGAACTTAACCACTAGGCCATCAGGGCTGGCTCTTAACAGAAATTTATGAGTACTTTCTACTATATGATACACATTTTTTCTAAATGCCTGACATACATCAGGGAATAAATGAGACAGAAATCCCTACCCTACGGAGTTTACATAACAGGAGGGGGAGGAAACAGAAATAAACAATAAACATAGCCAATACATAGATAAGTATAAAAATAAACACATTAGTAAACATGGTTAATAAATAAGTACAGAGTCAGCAAACCACAGCCCATGAGCCAAACCCAGCCCACCGCCCGGTTTTGTACAACCTGGAGGCTAAGAATTGTTTTACATTTCTAAATGGTGGAAAAATGATCAAAAGAAGAATATTTTGTGACATATGAAAACTCTATGAAGTACAAATTTCAGTGTCCACAAAGGAAGTTATTGGAACAGCCACATGCCTTCAGTTGCATATTGTGTCTGGCTGGTTTTGCCCTAAAACGGCAGTTGAGTAGTTGCGACAGAGGCTGCGTGGCCTCCAGAGCTGGCCATCCTCACAGTCGGCCCCTGTGGATTTGCTGGCCTGTGCTCCGGACGATACCCTTGGACCAAAATGTAAAATAATTGTGGTTAGTAAGAATGTTTTGCCTGCAAAACAAGCCTAGATACTTTATGTTCACAGAATAGCCATTACAAAAATTATAAAGTATACAGAAGTGATTAGGAGCACTACATATTACGACACGTAAAAGAAACAGTGTGCAGAGGAGCAACCATGCAATTAAATGAATTTATTAGAAAAGACAAAGAAATAAAAAACTCATGAGTTAAGGGCTCAACTCAGAAAGCTATATTAAAAAAACGAAACAGATTAAACCAAAAGCAAGTAAGGAAATAAGGAAGAAATAAGGAGCAATAAAGAAATTAGAAAACCAAAAATAGCAGGGAGAATTAGCAGAAGCAGGAGCTAATTTTTGAAAAGAAATGGAGTCTAGAAGCTGTGGAGGGTTTAATTAGAAAGAAAAGAGATGACAGCAAGGACTGTAGGGGAGTGAGCCCAGGGCAGCTGCAGCTCACAGGGAAGTGAGAGCCCCACTTGACGCATGACTCCGTGCCCAGGAACGGGAAAACTCGACAAAGTGGTCATGCTTCTAGAAAAAATGCACGCTCTCAAAATGGACGCAAGAATAAATCAAAAACCTGAATACGTCTATAACCACAAAAGAAATTAAATCAGTAGTCAAAAATCATTGAACAAGTAAGCACCAATCTTAGATGATTTTATGAGATTTGCTATATTTCTGGGCAACCAATAATGTTTTGTCGGTAGGACAGCTCCATGAGAGAGCAAGAGAGAGAAAACCCAACAATCTCACTTAAGAACGTGAATGCAAAAACCCTAAAAAATTATTTACGAACAACGTGCTTCAAGTGATAATATTATCACACATGAGTTTATGACACCTGAGAATGACAAAGATAAACATTAGGGAATAGGCTAATACGATTATCATGCCCAGATTAAATAAGGAAAAGAATCACATCCTCAAAAGATACAGAAAAAAAGCATTTGATGAAATCCTGCTCTTACTTATTATAAAACACACTAGGAAACTGTAATAGAAGGAAACTTTCAAAGCCAGGTAAACAATATCTACTGAAAATCTACAGTAAATATTACCACTTAGCAGGCAAAGATTGGAAATGGTCCCTTTAAAATCAGGCGTGAAGTGGGGCTGACAGCCATCACGGTTCTAGTCAGCATTGTCCTGCAGGCTGGCCAGCAAGACAGGACAGGGGCAAAAAAGAGACAGAACATTTAGAAAGAGAACAAAAGTCAAAACCATTGCTTGCAGATGATGTGTTGAAATATGGAAAATGCAAGAGAAAGCAGAGACAGAAGTGTAACCAACAGAAGATTGATATTTTCATAATATATGAAGATTTATGCAAATCAATAAGAAAAAGACAATTGTCTTAGTCTGTTCAGGCTGCTATAACAGAACACCACAGACTGGGCGGGATAGAAACAACAGAAAGATATTTCTCACGACTTGGAAGCTGGGAAGTCCACGGTCAAGGTGCTGGTGGATTCAGTGTCGAGCGAGAGTCTGCTTCCTGATTCACGGGTGGACTTCTTCTCGCTGTGTCCTCACACGGTGGAAGGGGCGGGCATGGGAGCCCTGTGGGGTCTTGTATAAGGGTGCTAATCGCATTCCTGCAGCCTCTACTCTCACGACTCAATCACCTCCAAAGGTGCCTCCTCCTAACACCACCACGTCAGAGATTAGATTTCAACACATGAATTTGGAGGGGACACATTCAGTCTAGAGCAACAGTGCAATAGAGACAATGGGCAAAAGAAGAGGTAATTGACGGAAAAGAAAACCTGCATGGTCAGTGAACGCTGAAAGAGGATTAACCTACTAAAAATGCTGAAATGTAGTTTATAAATGAAATAATTCACACCCATCAGATTGGAAACGTTATTAGGTCTGATAATTCCAAGAGTGGGTAGGACGTGGAATGGTGAGGATGGTTGCTTTGTGGAGTGATTTAGCAAAAGGCGGGGAGGTACTTGGCAAATTCAGTCCTAGGTGTACTTAAGGGAAATCAGCGAATGACCACATAGAGACCTAACAGAGGCGTGTGTTGGAGCATTGTCTGTAACAGCAAAAATCTGAAAACCACCTGGTTGTCTGCCTTTAAGGAACTGGATAAACAAATAGTTTTATATTTATACAATGAAGTAATGTTAATCAGTGAGAGTGGATCTAAAGTCCTAAGTATCAACAGAAACCAACCTTAAAAACACTTGTTGAATGAGAAGAGTAAATTGTTGCAAAGGAAGGCATACCTGGGTAAAATCTTAAAACACACACTGCAATATTACAAATTGGTTTTGGATACGCAATAGTAAGGTAAAGGTCTCATAAATCCCCACACGCTTCGGCAGAGGGGTTCCATCTGGGAGAAAGGAGCACGGAGCCCGGGGCTCACCTGTATGGGTGAGGGTGTACTGAGAAACAGAAGTGATTGTGGCAGTTGTGAGCAGGTGATACATTATTGCCTGTACTCTTTGCTTGATTTATCTTCTATGGAAGAAGAAAGAGAGGGAAGGCGGAAGGGAAGACGGGAGGGCATACTTCCTCGCCGTTGAGAGGGTCCAGCTCCCTGTGCCTCTCTTGGGGCTCCTGCGTTAGCAGGTGCACTCTGCAAAGCCTCCTGAAGGTGGAAACCCTCAGCGCAGTGAGGTGAGGAGGGTGCTCCCAGAGGGGCGGGGCCGGGGCCAGCTTGCCACCTGCGGAGGGAGACCTGGTCCTCGAGTTCAACCCGACCTCTGCGGGGAGACCTAGCTGATGCACCGGCTCTAGTTCTTTTTAAGAAAAAACCAAAATGAGACAGAAAACAAACCACTGGCTGGGGTGCGCCGTCCTTCTTAAGGTCCATTTTGAGTGGAGCTTCCAGGAGCCAAAGCTCTGGAGCCAGAGATCTCTCCGGATTCTCTGAGGGAGTGGCAGTGGAACCCTCTGGAGGGCTTGGGGAAGCACGGACGATGTTCCCCTGAAGGTCCTGACTCTGCAGGCCCAGGGCGGGCACCGTAGGTGCATTTCTAACGCATTCTCAGGGGATGTTGAGGCTGCTGGCCTGGGGAACACACTTTGAGAACCACAGTTATCTCAAAGCCGATTGGCATCTGGATGGCGAGAAGACAAAGGGAGGGTTTCAGCTGTGTACTCTGAGCCTTGGGAACGGTTTTGGAGTCAGTGCGGTTTGGCACCGTGCAGAAGACCCTGTACTCAGTGAGAGCCGAGATGTGTCTATTCCCGCCTTCACCTTTTGGGGCCCAGAAAGAGTAAGAAAGAGGACAGGGACTTTCAGGTTCCACGTGACTAAGCACAGGGAGGGAGGCAGTCAGAGACACCCCTCCCCCACGTGTGGGGACCGTGAGTCCCTCTGAGGCAGGAGGGAGCTGGTCGAGGCAGGAGGAGGGGAACCCAGGGTTGCAGGCTCAGACCTGTCTCTCGCTTCTGTGGCTTCTGGTGCCGAATCTCGGATGAAAGCTCAGCAGCTCACGTGTGCACAGTCGACAGCTCACTGTAAGCCTCACAGCGTTGCTCAGATTCGCTAGTAGGCTGCCTCTTTCCGCCTTGCTTCTGAATCTGCCAAATCCTGGCTCACCACTTTTCTCAGGAAGAGAAGAGCCCTCCTGCAGGCGTGGAGGAAGACAGCGTCCAAATCGGAAGGAAGGATTAAAAAAAAGAAAGAAACTTATCTCCCAACCAGTTAGCAACCAGGTGAAGCTGTTGGCTATTAGGAAATGGGGGCATTGGTTTGTTTGTTTTATTTTGTTTGATTTCCATTTGAAACCTGCCACAGAGATGTGCACAGAATTTTTTTTTTAAAGATTGGCACCCGAGCTAACGACTATTACGACTGTTGCCAGTCTTTTTTTTTTTTTCCTTTCTACTTTTGCTCCCCCAATCCCTCCCGTTCATAGTTGTATATTCTAGCTGTGGCACGTGGGCTACCACCTCAGCGTGGCCTGACAAGCGGTGCCATGTCCTCGCCCAGGATCCGAACCATCGGAACCCTGGGTCACCGCAGCGGAGCGCGGGAACTTAACCACTCGGCCACGGGGCTGGCCCCGTGCACAGAATTTAATGATCACGAATTTGATGAGACCTCCCTTCCATTTTCTCCTGATGGACTGTTGTCACCACATGGTGCTTCAGTGAACCACTGACGCCAGCCCTTCAGCAGGCCCGGAAGGAGAGAGAAGCCAGCGAGCCTGGGGTGGGGCGCAGGGGCTGGGTGGTCCCACCTCGTGCCAGACGCCCCTGGACCGGCCCTGGACCTGGCCTTGCACGGCTCGGGTGGGAGCTTCGGGTGCTTGGGGACCGCTGGGTAAGCTGAGCTCATGACAGTGTCTTCTAGATACTGGAACCGACGCACCGACTCTGCTGGACCTGGCCAGGGCGATCGCTCCCTGAGACATCTGTCCAGCAGACAGGGTGCAGGGAGGGGGCGGCTGCCATCGCAGACACCAACAGACAACAAAACAGGGACGGGAGACAATTCGCTGCGATGGCCTGTGTGGAACAAGCTGGTCCTCCGTAGCTCTGCTCGCCTGTTCCCCGGGCAGGGGATGTCAGCAGAGGTCCTGCTGGCTCTCCCTCCCCCCTTCACACCACCACGCCCTCTCTCCCCCATCTCCAGCCACAAGCCTGAGTTCGAGTTTCCTGGGACGAAGCATGGAAGCAGGAAGGCCTGCCTCCTCAGGGATCTGCAGTCTCCCCAAGGCTGAGGCAACAGCATCCCCTTGGCACTCATGCACCAGCACACACGGGCTTTCACACAGACATCATGCCCAGCACAGTGTCTCACTCACAGTGCCCCTGGTTCACTGAGTGATGAGCCGATATATTGATTAGAAATCAGCCAATGGGGAAAAGCCGCCCTCGTGGGGCCTGCTCAGAGGCCCGCCTCATCCACACTAGGCTGTGGGCGGCTGAGTCATGGAGAAGAGGCCCTGCTTTCTGATAATGGGGACCTCCCACTTCAGCAAACCAGCCAGGTGGACCTGGGGCCACACAACCCTTGACACCCACTGGAGGCATGCCCTGTTGTTTGCATAAAATGGAACAGAAACAACCAAAAACTCAGGCCAGTGCTTGACCTGTTGGCATAAAGATGGCTTTAGCTGTGCACCCAGGAAACCTCTGCTTAAGGGAATTTTCTCCTGGCAAGCCTCCTCGTTCATATGGGAGAGAGAACCACGATAGAAAAATAAGTTAATGGAGCAAAGGAACTGGTGACAGAGGGGAAAGGAGCCAGGGCGGGGAAAGAAAACAACAGGCAAGGAAGCTTGATTTGCCAGCGGCCGATTCTGAGTCACCTGACCCCTGGCCCCGTACATTCTTGTGATGGTTAATTTTAAGTGTCAACTTGGTTGGGCCATGGTGCCCAGGGATGTAGTCAAATATTATCCTTGGTGTTTTTTGGAGGGTGTTTTTGAATAACATTTAAATTAATGGACTTTGAATAAAGCAAATTGCTCACCATAATGTGGGTGGGCCTCATCTAATCAGTTGAAGGCCTGAAGAGCACAAAGACTGACCTCCTCTGAGCAAGTGGGAATTCTGCAGCAGACTTCAGCCGCAGCATCGGCCCTTCCGGGGTCTCCAGCCTGTCAGGCCACACTGCAGGTTTTGGACTTGCCAGCCTCCATAACCGTGTGAGCCAGTTCCTCATAATTATCTCTTTCTCTTTATATAGATACACAGCCTATTGGTTCTATTTCTCTGGAGAGTTGGACTAACACTCCCCACCTGGCAGGGCCTACAGTGCTTTCCGCCTCAGCCCAACCATGAGGGATAGCTGGCCAGACAATCTAGGTTGGAAAGGAGAAAAATGTAAAGTAAGGAGCATTCGAGGGGTGGGCAGATTCTTGTGTGTTTGCACATCTTTCTGAGGAGAGTCTCCATTCCTTTCAACAGATTCTGGAAAGATCAGTCTGTGGCCTAAGCAGGGTTAAAAACAGAGGTGAAGAACACTGAGAATGGAAAGCTCGTGAGCAGGAAAAACAATCGAAGGGGTAGAGGAAAATAAGAAGGAAGGACAGTCAGCTCCAACATTGCAGAAACAATCCCACATTCAAGGCAGTGTGATTGTCTTTCTTTCTCTCTGCAGATATACGTGCGTATTTATGCTTGTTTAAAACCCAGATCCTTAATCAAGGCCAGAGCTGTATTTTTGGAAGATCTTTGGGCATCTCTGCCAGTGCTCTCCACGTCTACAATCCTCAGACTTCAAGAAGCCGGAATCTACAGTTTCCTGAAGCGAAACTGTTTGGTTTGGATCGAGGAATTCAGAAATGAAGAAAAATGCTTTTTCCTTCCTCCTTTTCCCCCAAACAGGACCAAACTTCCCTATTTTGTTGGCATTACACCTTGGAGCCTGTCAGTTATTGGAGTAACGTTTGATTGACAAGGCAACACACACAGAAGGGAGATTTATCTGCGTGTCTACAACGGGCCTGTTCTCCAGAGCTGTTACATAGACCGCGAGATTCATTTAGAAAGCAACCAGCAAACAGTTGTTTAATGAAAATCTCTAGTGAGAAAACAGAATTTAAAGTTTTTAAGTGTCAGATTTGTATTATTAGAGAGTCTCCTCTGACAGACTGGTGTGTAAATTCCACCCTGTGCATGGCTCTCAATGAACGTTTTATTGAACAAATGACAATAATCGGAATCGTGTCGGGACTGGCCAAGGGAGCAGAAGAGAAATGGTCTCTGAATGTTCACGACCCTCTTCCCGGAGTTGCGCTGGCCAGAAAGATGGAATGCTTTTCTGGAAGATTGGATGACTACCACTAACAATGGTATTTGCCAAGCACTGTGCTAAGCGTTTCACAGAAATGCTAGTTCACATTCGTTTTTCTTGTGGAGTCTTCCTGGAACCTCCTGAAGCTAGCGCCCTGAGGAGTCTCCATTTCAGAGGAGAGCCTGGCTCAGAGCCCGTGGGCAGAGGCCCAGCCCGCCAACTGGGACCGAGCAGAGGTGGATTCGGGCCTACGCAGTCCATGCTGGACAGAGCGCATTGGCCCCGTGTCCACACTGGTCTGAGTGGAGCAGACAGAGAAAGGAGCAAAAGGGTTGGGGCGCGCTCTCTGTGGGGCACCGGGTGAACAAGTCATCACTTCCAGCCCTGCCTCACTGTTTCCCTGGGCACCCCAGACCCAGAGAGCCTGGTGCCCCGGGAGTTGCTGTGGGCAGTGTGAGAAAGGAAGGCATTTGCCCCACTGTGGTTAGTTTTCATGTTAACTCTGTACGAGAAACACGGCTCCCTCTGAAATGCTCCACACGGTCCACACCTTATAGAGCAGAGTTGAGCTGGTGTTGTTTTAGTTTCTTTCTTGTCTGAATTTGTTCTTTGTTAACAAGGAGGCCCCTTTGTTTTAATAGTCAAATTAACATCTTTCGTCATTGTCTGGCAAGGATTCCAGAGTGTTCTGTAAGCTGTGGTTCGCTCCCCAGGCGAGAATGACATGCTCGGCTCGGCGTGCGCAGATGGTGGTGTTGCCGCTCTCGGGAGAGTCGGCTGGGCAGGTCTGGCGGCTGCAGGCCACATCAAAGCTCTCTGTGCACGGCCGCCTGGCTTCCGCAGTCGCTCCGCATTCTGCAGGGGCTTGCTTCAAACCCTGCAGCCGGCGTCGCCTCCAGTCCAGACGCCACTAAAATCCACACATAGAAAACCAGCTGCGAGCACTTCTGTGCTGGTGCTGGGAGCCGGCGCGTGCATGTTCATCCCGAGGGAGATCGTTTATAACAAGGGCCCCCGTCTAGTGGAGGGTTGGTTCTGGCTGATACATTTGGGATTTGCAATCAAGGAGACCTATTTCCTTCCTGAACTCTCTGACGTGGCTGCTCAACAGGACCTCAAGCCATGACTCTGTCACGGTTACACAGCGTTTCCTGCATTGTCGCTTATGTCCTCAGCAGCCTTCATCATCCACCTCCAGCCCCCAGCTCAGCAGGGACACACCAATCGTGCGTGGTTCCTGTTCAGGTCAGGTATGCGGGGCTGTTTCTTGTGGGTCCTGACCGCCAAGGACACCTTTTCTCCAATGAAACCAACATTTACTACTAAAATAGTAACATCAGCGAACCATTGTTCACTTCTTATTGTGTGTCAGGCACTGGCTTTGATACTTTACACAAATTGCTTCTTCACACCACTGTACGAGGTGTGGGTCCTGCTGTTATTCCCCTGTTACAGATGAGAAATGGAGGCGAGAGAGGTTAAATAGCACCCACACGTTCACGAAACTAAGCGATGGTAGAGTTGACATTGATGCCAGCTCTGATTACGCCCAAACCTGGACCTGACTCTCTGGTGCCAGTGCCCCCTGGCCTCCTCCCTTCCCAGGACGTGGCGCTGGGGACCGACTAGAAACCAGGAAGCTCTCGCTAGCTCTTGTGAAGTCGCCAGGTGCTGAAGAGCCCCCGGACTCCTCGGTTCCACCCGCATAGCATTCCGCTGGCGCCTTCTTGGACAAGGCGGGTGTTGGAGGCTGCAGGGTGGACCTAAACTGAGACACTTGGACCCAGATGGCCACCGCTTGAGCCCCAGCTCTGCTGTGTGACCTTGGTTAGTGTCCTCCCCGGGAAAATGGGGACGATGATGATGATGATACTTCCCCTACAGGGTTGTTACAGGGAATCACTGAGAAAACGCACCTACCGCGACCAAGCTGCACAGAAAGGGCGGCCAGACCTTTAGGAAGGGGCTCTGTGCTAAGAAGTAAGTTGATCTTGGGCTTAAAAATACTATTTTAGCTGAAAGTTATTCAATATTTATGAATTTTTAAAAGGGACTATGAGGTTCTTTGTGACACCACCACAGTTCTGCTAACTTTCCAGTGTATGTCTGGCGGGCGGTGGGAGGGAACCCGGCGTAGGCTCCCTCCGTGTGAATTTTGCTGTAAAGAACCCACGTGCTTTGATTCAGTTTTGGTGGATGCCACCAAGGACCATGCTCGCTGTTCCTACGTGTGAGGTGACAGCGTGGAGAGAGCCGTGGACAGAAGCAGCTCGCCCACCTTCCTCCTCTGAGAGGGTGTCCCACACTTCCACAGCTGCCCGGTGGGTGTTCATGTTGCCACCAAGAACCCCTAACTTGGCCAAAGGAGAAAATCAGGTGGATCAGCGAGCCCCGGTTCAGCAAAGCTCCGAGGCCCATCCCCTTCTGCAGCGATTTCCCGAGGTGATGCACCGACCCCTGACTTCATCCATGCGATGAAGCATGCAGGAGCTGGGAGCACTTCCCTGCTTCCACCCAAACCTGGAGGTGGCTGCCATCCTCACATTTCTGTGAGTTCATTCCTCAAAATAGTAACCACATGGTGTTTCACAATATCCCAGATGATGTGGTCCACGCTTGCTGAGACTATGTTCTATAGCACCTGTCAGGGAGGGGTGTGGATGGGCAACAGGGAGATTGGCCAGGCCAGGGGAGGGGGAGCCCTGAGAACTGCAGAGCCATGAGCGGGGATGAGGAACAAAAGTTGATCAACAAGGGAGGACATTCAGAAGACCACAGTTGGTGTCCAGACCCCAACGCCATCAATGGAGGGCATTCCTAAGACCACAAGGCTCCAGCAGGTGGTGGGATCCTGGGCCCAGGAATGGGAAGATACAGTGATCCAGGCAAGCTGCTCGCAACCTTGGACCTTGAGTGCAGAGATGGAGAGGATGGAAAGGGCAACAGCAGGGCCCACATGCCGGGAGATTGTGGTGCAAAGGTGAGTGCTTCATCACAGAAGCAAGGTGTAAGCACAGGCCCTAAAGTAGGCCCGGGCTCATAGGAGACTAACAGCAAGCTTGATCTCCACATTCACTCATTATCCATCCATCCTTCCACCCATCCATCCATCCATCCACCCATCTATCCCTCCATCCACACATCCATCCATTCATCCAGTCATCCATCCATCCATCCATCCATCCACACATCCATCCATCCATCCATCCATCTACCCATCACATTCCTTTTAATCATTCGGCATAGTACTGGAGATAAAAGAAAAAGATAAAAAATAAAATTTAATTCCTCCTCTTAGAGATTATAGTCCAATGGGAGGACAATGCTGAGTCATTTGAGCCACAGAAACCCTCCGCCTCTGGTGACTCCTACCTCTTGCCTCCCCATGGTTGCAGTAAGGGTCTTTTGGGGTCTGTGGCCAGTCCATTATGCTTTGGTAACCACAGAAAGGAAGGCTGGGGAGGCAGGCTCCCAACAAGTCATCATAACAACTGCTAACCTCTCCCTAGTGAGGTGTGGGCTCCATCTGATGGGTGTCTTTACCGTTCCCGTCCATTAAAAAAAGAAGCAGTGCTAGCAGTCAGAAGAGCACTGGCATTCAGAAACCCAGCCCATTAGTTTTCTAGTGCTGCAAAAAAATATTACTACCAATTTACCAGCTTAATACAACAGACATTTATTATCTCACAGTTTTTATTGGTCAAGAGGATGAAATTTCCTGCCCCATCAAGTTTTCACAGAGCTAATGAATTCCCTATTTATCCACCCCTCGAATATGCAGATATTTTACATACATTATCTTGACTGACCTGAGACACCAACAAGAGAGCAGGGTTTTCAGATAAGGGAACCGAGACACAGAGAAATGATCCCCACTTCCTGCTATGCGGTCTTGAAAAGCTAGCCGGGTAGGGGATCCGCAGGCCCAGATTTAGCTGGCGTCAAGGGACTTGCCAGCGCTCTCTGGGATAAAGGGGAGAAGAAAGCTCCGCCAGGACCATCAGGATCCCGCAGCTGCCAGCCTTTCTCCAAGCCAGAATAGTTAATGCCAAGCTTATCCTTTATCAGCCGTTAAAACCAGCTCTGGCTTCCCTTTGGTGTGCGGATGATAATTAATCATTGTAGGAGAAGAAATTATTTGGCAATAAAACATAATATAAAGTGACAAGAACGGCAAAAATATTTTCACAAAATTTGTTTTTTCCTGAAGAACACAAGTATTTAGGGACCAGAGACGACGTCCTATGACACTGTCCCCCGTCTCTTCTCCGTTGGTGCAAACACATGGAATGGGAGGGGTCTCTTTGCCTAGAAAACTTAGACGTCTTCTCTCTGCGAGGCTGTTGAACCTCCTGAAGAATTCCATCCTTTTCTAGATTACAGGAGAACAATATTTTTGAACAAATGTTAATGTGCTTGTGCTTTTCACCTTCTCTGATGTGACCTTGCCCATCTCCAGCTGGGGACTTACATTATCGAGGGAGGGCTAGACATTTATAGATAGACAGCAGAAAAAGAGGCAATGTACAGCTTTGACTTCCAAAATAGACTTGAAGTGTTCGGTGAGAAAATAGTCCTGAAAGCCAGGCTTCGTGGGGAAAGAGGGGAATTTGGAATTCCCAACTCGCCTTCACACTGAAGGAGCGAAGATGAGGTCTGATCTGAAGAGCCCCTCAGCCTGGGTAGAGGGACCTAAGGCTGTGCGCAGGGACGGCCCTCACCTGGGCGGCAGAGGAGGACCCTGTCTAGGGGGCGCAGGGGACGCGGATGGAGGGAGAGAGAGGTTTGGAGGGAGGGACGAGGAGAAGGTGAGGATGTTACGAGCCCTCCGTGAGAAGACGCAGGCCAAGGTGGAGTGAGGGCTTGTCCCTGCTTCGATTTGGGACTTTGCAGGAGACTTTCTCCCGGAGGTCTTCCCTTTATCCCCACGAGGCGGCCACGACTGAGCAGAAATGGTAGAGAGTGAAGCTGAAGATGGCAACCTTGGCTGGGCACCCCTTCTCCATGGAAGCTGGGGGACAAGGGCTGTGGCCGAGGTTCCTGGCTGGAAAGCCCATGGGGACACCTGAGAGGCAATCTCGGAGTTGGGGGTTAAGTGAGGGCCAACCCAGTGGGAGATGCACACAGACCTGAGGGATCTGCACCCCAGAGGACCTAGATGGGGACCTCTAGGAGGGACTTCTGAGCCTTGTTAGTGCATATGAGGAGCACACCAGAGGTCAGGGTGAAACCCTGGGCCAGCGGGCAGGCAGTGCCTGGACTAGTGGCGCTCCTCTGCTGTCACAGGGCCTGGAAGCGCCCCACTCACCCAGATGCCCCTGGAACAGAGAAATGGATGAGGAGGCTGCTGACGGGCACAGGCATCTCCCATAGCCAGTGCCCTGCAGCAGACGGAGCATGCGTCCTGGAGAGCCTGGCCAAGCCTAAAGTGGAGGGCGACCTGAGCTGGCAGTAATTGGTGTGCTAATGGCGGACTTAATTTCCCCCATGATCACTGACTGACTATGAGATCAATCAGAGAAAAGAAAATCACATTTGTTTTCTGCACATGGACACCACAACACGTAATTTTCTACGAGGCTACAGCAGGATTAAAATATATTGCAACTGAGGATGAGACAACATTGAGGGGGAGAGCTCTGAGCTTGCAGAGGAGGCACATTCCAAAGTCCCATTTCAGGGCCCTTGAACCTGGCAGAGAGGAGAACACACATCTATAGAATGCCTACACTGGCCGGGGTGGTGTGCAGCACAGAGCGGGGCAAGGGGAGGTGACAGTCCAGCCTTCAGCAGTGATCCTGGGGTCCTGCTGTTGAACACACTGCAGACAGACCGTCAGAGATCAGAGTCGGCAGGACTGGGACCTGTCTAGGCCAGCATTTGTCTCAACAATGTCATCAACAGCACACTGTGGTTCAGTGCTTAAGAATTTAAAATCAGGACCAGGATTTTAATTCAGGTTTCCTGACTTCCCGGCATCTTCTGAGCAGATTGCCCGGGCCCTGGGCAGGATTAGGATTTGTGCCACCAAGTCATCTGCCTCCCCACTCCCGCTTGCTCGTTGGGAGCAGCCCGTCCAGCTTTGCTTACCTGGATGGATAAAAGCCAGAAAGAAATGTAGTGGCAGCCTTAGGATTCCAAAGAACTCTCCAGCTCATGGGGGGTCCCCTGGTCCCTCTGGTCCCTTTTATATGGGGAGCCCTGTTTATGAAAGGAAATCTCCCAGGATGCAAGCTCGAGTCAGCCCTACAGTGAGAGTCTGGCCGCTGAGAGCCAGGCCCAGCTCCCTGGATGAACAGCTCTTGCAAGCGAACACCGCCAGGAGCGAGGAGCTCGTAACGATGCCCAGGAGCATCACTAATGACCCAGTGGGCGGTTTCAGGCAAAGTAGGGATCTGACAAGTCCTCGATGGGAAGCAAGTGTTCGAACTTGCGGCCAAGACCCGGAGGCCTGTGCAGCCAGTCAGGGGGATGACGGTGGTGGATTTTCCAGCCACACTGCCAAGGACGGTGCTTGAATCCACCCCTCACGTGGTGCCTCCTGCTGTGTGGAGCTCTGTTCCTGCCTGCAGAGGCATGGGGCGACCTTCTGCTTGGGGGGAGTTTGCCACGGGCAGTTCATTAACTTGCTGCATCCCAGCTCTGGACTTCCCCCATCCTCCCCTTGGAAGGCATAGTGCCTAAGTTCTGCATGGCAGTCAGGAGTAGAACCCACTTTTTCTTTTCTTTGAGAAAATAAACACAGTCACAGGACTCAAGCTGTGTATTTCACGTCATTATTCCTCACGTGAACTCTTACAGCTTTGGTGGGAAGGTCTCTTCTGGGAGCCAAGTGGTCTTCTGGGGGCACCCCAAATCGGGAAAACACCTGTTCATTATCTAAGGGAAAGGCAAGGGGTTAGAGTCACGTGTCCTTTACTGTCAAGGTGTAGACATGCCCTGTTAAGATGTCCAGAGCCCTCACATTTTAAGAAGGAATATTTTTTTCCCAAGAATTATTTTTTTTGGACTACGATAGTTTTTAAACACTGCTAAAATATGACTCTTTGTTAATCTCAGGCTCAACAGGCTCATACCTGACAGTCAGGTCCTGGAAGTCAAATAAGGAGTGCCTTCAGGAACTGAGGACAACAGGTAACCGAGAGCCCTACGTCGGAAGAGAACAGTGCGGGCGTTAGGACAGCCAGGCCAAGAATGGGGCTGTTTCAGGGCCTAACGGAAAGCATTGGATTTTACTGTTTCTCTCTCCCTTGTCCAAACTCTTTTTCTCGCCTCTGGTGGGGAAGATGAGTGGAAGGGCAGACGGAATCCCCTGACTGTGTGAGCCAGCTGCTTGTCCAGGCAAATGTTTATTACTTTGCATTGTGCTTTGCAGAAGAAGAGCAAACTGTGGCCTCTGAAACGTTCCCGAGGGCCCACCAAGGGACCCATTTAGTTCTAGTCCAAGAACAGTTTCGCTAAACATGAGAAATAATAGATAGCAATGCTCCACTCTCCTGCCCCTTTCCCACTGCACGCAGAATGGTCTTTAAAAATAAGACGTGGGGGCCTTGCCCCGTGGCCGAGTGGTTGAGTTCACATGCTCCGCTTCAGTGGCCCACGGATTCCCCGGTTCAGATCCTGGGCATGGACATGGCACCGCTCATCAGGCCACGCTGAGGCGGCGTCCCACATGCCCCAACTAGAAGGACCCACAACTAAAAATACACAACTATGTACTGAGGGGCTTTGGGGAGAAAAAGGAAAAACAATATCTTTAAAAAATAATAATAATAAGACTTGGATGTGTTGGTTTCTACGTCAGTTTGCTCAGGCTGCCGTAAGAACGTGCGGCCCACTGGGGACCTTAAACGACAGAAGTCGATCGCCTCCCAGTTCTGGAGGCTGGAAGTCTGACATCAAGGCGCGGGCAGGAGTGGCTCCCTCTGCGGGCTGCGAGGGAGAATCTGTTCTGGGTCTCGCTCCTCCGCTTGTCAACAGCCGTCTTCTCCCTGTGTCCTCATGTCATCTTCCCTCTGCATGTGTCCAGATTTCCTCTTATAAGGACACCAGTCATATCGGATTATGGCCTGACAACCGCATCTTAATTTGGCTACCTCTGTAAAGACCTATCTCCATGTTGTTGCAAATGGCAGGATTTCTTTCTTTCTAGTGGCTAATAGTCTATTGTGTGTATATATATATATCTCACATCTTCTTTATCCATCCATCCATTGATGGACACTGAAGTTGTCTCCATATCTTGGCTATTCTGAATAATGTTATAATAAACATGGGGATGGACCTTGAGGGCATTATGCTGAGTGAGGTAGGTCAGACAGAGAAAGACAGATACTATATGGTATCTCCTATATGTGGAATCTAAAAAAGTCAAACTTGTAGAAATAGAGTGGAATGGTGGCTGCCAGGGGCTGGGGAAATCGGGAGGATGTTGATCAAAAGGCACAAACTTCCGAGTAGAAGATAACTAAGTTCTGGGATCTAATGCACAGCACTGTGATTATAGTCAACAGTACTGTATTATATAGTTGAAAGTTGCTAGGGGAGTAGATCTTCAATGTTCCTGCCACAAGAAAGAAATGGTAATGACGTGATGTGATGGAGGTGTTAGCTAACACTATGGCGGTAATCCTATAGTGATCTATAAATGTATCAAATCAATTGTACACCTTAAACGGACACAATGTTCTGTCAATTATAGCTCAATAAAGCTGAAGAAGAAAAAGAGACTCTATTTCCTAATAAGGTCACATTCTGAGATACTGGGGTTAGGACTCCAACATATGAATTTGGGGGGACACAATTCAACACGAAACAGTTTCCTTACTGGATGCAGTCAGTCTCCAGGACACATGCCCTGCAACCCAGGCCTGATGAACACGTCTGTCCGGAGTCCTAAGTGCTATGGGGAGATTTGCATTTAAATGGGAAGAATCAGGTGGAAGTTTACGGTTGCAAGGATGACACAGCCTGAGCGGTCTCCTTAGTGTTTCTTTCTACACATTTCGGTTAATAACGTGTTTTCCCGTCCTTTGAAAAAAAGACCATCCTCCACTTTCTTTCACGTTAGCCGCATCTCACCCAACTCACCATCTTTTTCAACATCTTCTTCCTCCTTGAAGGTGGGCAAGATGCCTACAGCCTGTGGAATTTTTCCTTTCTTTAAACCTTTGCATTCAGAGTTTGAGCTACACAGCTAGCTTTTTCGCTATTTTGTACCATTCAGCACTGGCGTGATTGCTTGCTCAGTCCGTTCAGGCTGCTAGCACAGAATATCGTAGACCGGGTGGTTTATGAACAACAGACATTGATTTCCCACAGTTCTGGAGGCTGGAAGTCCAAGATCAAGGCGCCAGCAGATTTGGCGTCTAGTGAGGACCAGCTTTCTGGTTCACAGACGGCCATCTTCTTGCCATGTCCTCACATGACAGAAGGGGCAAGGAAGCTCTCTCACGTCCCTTTTATAAGGGTACTCGTCCCATTCATGAGGCTCTATCTTCATGTCCTAATTACCTCCCAAAGGCTTCACCTCCTTGACTGTGGGATCACTCTCCTTTCTATATTGCACTGTCGCAAAGGTGTTTTCAGGTATCAAACAGGATAATAAATTTAACATTTAATGGCAATTCTATAACAAAAACTTTCATCCCCATAGTCAAGTCCTCTTGGCCATCCTCCAGGTTGTATCTCAATTCTTTCTACCTCTTTTCATCTTACTACCACTCATCAAAGCCGTCATTATCTCTGGTCTCAGCTACTCAACAGCCCAATTTCTCTCTCTCCTTCTTCCAGTTCATTATCCACCCAGGAGCCCTAGGGAGCTGTTTGCACTGTAAATGTTAATGGCACTCCCCACCTAACACCCTCAGACAGCTTCCATCACACCTAGCATGCAACCCAGATGCCTTCCCTGTGGTCAGCAAGTCTGTTCTCAAGGTGGTCCCCACCCACTTCTCTGATCTCATACTGGGCCACAGCTCCCACTCAAACTCACTGGGGTCAGCACAGGGGCCTCTGCTCAGCCTCCTAACATCCTTATTCATCCTTTGGTCTGGAATTCATTCCATCCCCACTCACTTTCTGCATGTCTAGCTTCCTGTCGTGCATCAGGTCTCTGGAGGAAGGTCGTTTCCCTAGAGATACCCTTCCCCGCTGGCTACCTGGCAGTTACTCTCCTTCCTACCACCCAATCAATGTCTTTTCCCGCAGTCGTTGCCACCTGAAATTGTCCACTACCTACTTGCTAACCTCCTTTCTCACTACCACTAGAACATAAAGTCCGAACAGCGTTCCTGTTTAATAGACATTTTCAGAACGAATGAAGGGTCTTCATTCTGATCTTTACGGCAAGTGTAAAGAAAAGTTACACAGACTCTCGCCCATCTTAACGTACATCTCCATGGATTGAACAAAATACCTTCCCTTTCCAGTCTCTCTTTTATTCCTACCCCCAGATCTCCTCTTCCCTTCAAAAAGTAAGATTTTAATAACATTGAAGATATTTTGCTAAGTTCTCCCATCTTTACGATAGCTCGAGCAGCATTCCTTTACCCTCGGGTGCATTTTTCCTGCTCCTGCAGAGGGAATTGTTCCACATCGCCCCCGTTTGAGAGTGCTCTGCTCGTGGGGAGATTTACTGCGCATCTCCCCGCTAAGTCTCTGTCATAAAAAGTTCTTTGTCTCGCAGAGGTCAGCTCTTTCAAACAGAGCTGCTTCTGCTTCTTTGAAAAACGCCAGCCATTTGCTCATGGCTTCTGCTTCCAGTTTAAGTAACGAGGGCTGGCATGCTTGTGATTAGTTTATCACCGTTTCTGGGTTGGGGGAGCATGTGTAGGTACGTGTGAGTCAAACAAAGACGGCTCACGATTTCACGATTTTTCTCTCTGGTCTCTGCAGTCTTCCAACTGGGCACTGACTAGTGGGCCTGGGCTTATGACGAAATGCAGCACAGCAGCAAGACACAGAGCTGGTGTAGAATGTCACAGGCAAGTTGATGTTTTCTATTTGTTGATGAACTCACATGAGAACAAAATGGTTGTTATCACCTGTCATGGATCATAGCAAACACAGGAAACCATCTTTCTCTCAAGCTGATGGTTCATTCATTCATTCAACAAATATTGACGTGTCAGGCACTGTCTAGGTGCAACCTGTGATGGCCTGATATGTGTGATCAAATGAACAGCCATTCGTTTTAGGTCCCTTAATTTGTAAAAAGTTTTATCGTCCTGAGTGTGACAGATTGAGAGAAGTCCACAGTCTCTGTCTACACTTGTTCTTTGGCTGTCGACTCCCAGTGTTTAGTTGGGCATGTGACTGTCCTCAGTAAAGACTAAATTTCTCAGCCATCATTGTGTTTAGTGTGGCCGTGTGGCCAGGCCCTGAGCAAGGAGAGGTGAGCAGCATGTTGGGTGGGGCTTCCAGGAAGTGTCTCCAAAGAGAGGGTGGGCCCTTCTTTTTGTCTTCTTCTTTCTCACTGAAGGGAGTACAGATGTGGTAGCCAGAGATCAAGCAGTCATTTTGACCATGAGGTGGAAGCGATGTGCAGAAGATGATGGAAAAGCAAGGGATTTCAATGGATTTTTGGAAGATAAAAGTCAGATGACACCTTGGTAACTCATTTAGAATTGGGAAGGAATTTTCAACCTAGTACCTGGAGAGAATGATACTGATGGGCAGAGAACCCTTTAGCCGACAGATCCTGTGAAACACTCATGAATTTGAGGTACCACGAAGAGGGGTGGGCTGGGGTGAAGTCTGTATGTGGAGCAGTCAGGCTCCTGGGATAACTTTCTCACCCTCCACACTCTCGTACCACTCACCAGGGACGAGGCAACGGTGTCATTGGGCATGGGGAGACCAAATGTATTCCAGGATGGAACAGAAAAATGTAGAGATTAAAGGAATGTCTATTGGAGAAACAAATGGGCCTGAGATCTCTTTCTCCCCCAGAACATCTTTAGCAGAGTGTGTCAGACAGGACAGCAAGATCCAACTAGAGGCTAATTTTTACATTCATAGAAACAAATAGGTGGATAATAAAGGGATGACACAATATATACCATGCAGACAGTAGCCAAAGAGAACTGGATTGACTACTAATATCACACAAAATAGATTCTGAAATAAGAAATATCACAAGAGAAAAAGGGTAAAAATATCAGAAGGATAAAACAATTATAAGTATAAATGCACCTAACAACAGGGTCCCAAAACACATAAAGCAAGAACTGACAGCATTGAGAGAACAAATAGACTATTCAACAATTATAATTGAAGGTTCCAATAAAATCAGGAAGGATATAAAGGGCTTGAATACCACCAGCAACCAACTTGACCTAATTGACGGATAGAGAACACTCCACCCCACAACAGGAAAATACACATCCTTTCCAAGACTACGTGGAACATTCTGCAGGACAGATCCTATGTTAAACCAAAACTAAGTTGTATTCGTTTCCTGTGGCTGTTGTAAAAAAGTGTTACAAATGTCATAGCCTAAAACAGCAGAAATTCATTTTCTCATAGTTGTAGAGTCCAGAAGTCTGAAGTCAGCATTACTGGGCTGAAATAAAGAAGTTGGTAGGGTCACAATTCCTCCCGAGGCCCTAGGGGAGAATGCATTCCTTGTAACCTCCAGTTTCTGGTGGCTGCCAGGATTCCTCAGCTGAGGGTTGCATCACTTGAATTTCTGCCTTCATATTCACATGACTCTCTTTTCTTCTGTGTGTGTGTGTGTGTAATCTCCCTCTGCCATTCTCCTATTAGGACACGTGTGATTGCATGGTCCGATAATCTCAAGATCCTTGACTTAATCACATCTCCAAAGACTCTATTTCGATATGAGGTAATATTTATAGGTTTCAGGGATTATCCATAGATATCTTTTGGGGGACCAGGTTATCACACAACTCTCACTAAATTTAGAAGGATTGAAATAACATAAAGTGTGTTCCATGACCAAAATAGAATTAAGTTAGCAATCAATAAGAGAAATAAATATGGAAAATTGTTAAATATTTGAAAATTAAACTACATCTTCTAAACAATTCACGGATCAAAGAAGAGATCACAAACAATATTTAAAATATCTTGAACTGAATGAAAATGAAAGCACAACATATCTAAATTTATAGGACGTAGTAAAGCAGTGCCTACAGGGAAATTTATAGGTTTAAGCTCTTGTATTTGAAAGGAAGAAAGCTCTCTTTAAAAAATAATTTAGAAAAGAAAGAGTAAATCAAGCAATGGTAACATAGATCAGATCAGAAATCAATGAAAAAATAGATCAATACATAAAATCAATGAAACGATCAACAAAATTGATAAACCATTAGGTAAACTGATTAAAAAGAAAAGAGAGAAGACATCAACTCCAAAATCAAGAATAGAAAAGGAAACACAAGTACAGACTCTAAAGAAATTAAAAGTATTATAGAGGTATGTTATAAACAATTGAATGCAAACAAACCCAATAACAAGAATGAAATGGACAAATTCCTAGAAGGACAAAATCAAAACTGATTCAAGAAGGAATAGAACATCTAAACAGACCTTATCAAGTAAGGAAATTCACTTGGTGATTAAGTCATCCCACAAAGGAAAACCCAGGGTCAGGTGGCTTTACTGGTAAATGCTATCAAACACTTAAGGAAGAAATAACTCCAATCCTATAAAAACTCCTTCAGAAAATATGTATGCCAGGAACACTTCCCAGCTTATTTTATGAGGCTGGATACCAAAGCCAGAAGAAAATTATCATAAGATTAGCCACAGATCAATATCCCTCATGAACATATACTTAAAAATTCTTTAAAAATAGTAACACACCCAATCTAGCAACGAATAATAAGCACTACACACCATGAGGTAGTGGTGTACGTCCCAGGAATGCAAGGTTGGTTTAACATGTGAAAATCAATTATCATAAAACACCATGTTAAGAGATAAAGGGTAAATACCACATGATCATTGCAGTAAACACAAAGAATTTGACAAAATCAAATACCAATTCAGGATAAAAATTCTCAACAAACTAGGAATAAAAGGGAATTCTCAGTACATGATAAAAGGTATCTACGAAAACCCTACAGCTATCACGAGACAGTTATGAAAGATTCACTTGTGAATGACAACATCTAGCCACTGCAATAAGGTGAGAATATTAATGGTATGCATATTGGACAGAAAGAAGTAAAATGATCTTTATTGACAGAAAACATTATAGTTTATGTAGAACGTCCTAAGGATTGTTACCAGTTCTAGAATGAATAGGTAAGTTTACCAAAGTTTCAGTATATAAGATCAATATAGAAAATCAATTGCATTTCTGTATATTAGCCACAAGCAATCCAAAAATGAAGCTAAGGAATCAAGTCTAGTCAAAATACATCAAAAAGAATAAAATACTCAGGAATAAATTTAACCAAATAAGTGTAAGACAAGCACGCTGAAAACTATAGAACGTTGCTGAGAGAAATCCCAAACAAGTAGAGAGCTATACCAGGTTCATGGATTGGAAGATTCATGCAAACAACTCTCTTCTTAAATTGACCTACAGATTCCATACAATCTCTACCAAAATACCAGCAGTCTTATTTTTTAAACAGGTATTAGCATGCTGATCCTAAAATTTGCATAGAAATTCAAAGAAACTTGAATAGCCAAAACAATGTTGAAAAAGAACAAAGCTGGAGAACTTAAACTACCTGACTTCAAAACTTACTATAAAGCTACAGTAATCAAGATAGCATGGTGCTGGCATAAGGATAGACAGATATAAAACAGGGCAGAGTGTTCAGAAACAGACCCGCACAACATATGGTCTATTCATTTCAACACAAGTGCCTTGGAAATTCAGTGGGGAAAAGATGATCTTTTCTACAAATGGTGGTGGTGCTAAAGTAATTAAATGATCATACGCAAAAAATTTGTTAGACTTTTACATCAAACACAAAAATTAACTGAATGTAAGAGTTGAAACTATAAAATGTCCAGAAAAAAGCATAAGAGAAAACCTTTGTGATCTTGGGTTAGGCAAAAATTTATTATATAAGACATCAAAAGCACAATTCAAAATAGAAAAAAATTTTAATTGGAATTCATCAAAATTAAAAATGTTTGCTCTTCAAAAGACACCACTAAGGAAGTGAAAAGACAAGCCACAGAGAGGAAGAGAATAGTTGTGAATCAAATATAATAAAGGACTTGTATTCGGAATTTATAAAGAACTCTTACAACTAGTAATAAGAGGAAAAACAACCCAATAAAAGCGTGGGCGAAAGATTTGAATAGATGCTTTACCAAAGATAATACATGCTAGTAAGCACATGGAAAGTGCTCAGTATTGTTAATCGTTAGGGAAATACACATCAAAACTACATTGAGAGTTCACTACATGTCTACTAGAAATGCTATGATTTAACAATACCTAGATGTGGAGAAACCAGAACCCTCCTATATGGATGGTGGGAATGTGAAACGGTGCAGCCACTTTACAAAACATTTTGTCCACTTCTTTAAAACTTAAACTTAGACTTACCAGTGCACTCAGCCATTGTGCTTCCAGATATTGATACAAAAGAAATGAAAACGTACGTCTACACGAAGATTTGTGCCAGAATTTCATAGTGGCATTTTTCAAAATAGCCTGAAACTAAAAAAATCTGAATGTCTATCAACTGGTAAATGGGTGACATGGTATTCGATGGAACACTATCCAGTAAGAAAAAGGAACAAACAGCTGAGGCATGCAATAATAGGGTGAACCACAAAAACATTATGCTAAATGAAAGAAGCCAGATACAAAAGACTACCTGTTACACGATACCGTTTATATGAAATTTCTAGGAAAGGCAAAACGATCGAGACAGTAAGGAGGTCAACGGTTGCCTGAGGCTGGGTTTGGAGCAGGAATTGCCTATAAAAAGAAATGAGGAAAATTTTTGGAGTAATGGAAGTTTTCTAAAATTAGATTGTGGTGATGGTTGGACACGACTGAATAAATATACTAAAACCCATCAGATTTACAAAAGTATTTTATGGAATGTAAATTATACCTCAATAAATTTGTCAAAAAACATAAATTGAAAAGTCGTACTGCTAATTATTTTCTTTTATGGACCACGCTTGTGGTTTCAAGGACAAGAACTATTTGCCTAGCCCTAGACCCTAAAGATTTTCTCCAGTTTTTTTGTTGTTGTTGTTGGGGTGTATGTGTGTGAGGAAGATTGGCCCTGAGCTAACATCTGTTGCCAATCTTTTTGTTTCTCCCCGAAGCCCCAGCACATAGCTGTATATCCTAGTTGTAAGTCATTCTAGTTCTGTGTGGCATACCGCCACAGCATGGCCTGATGAGCGGTGCGCCAGTCCACACTCAGGATCCGAACCAGCGAACCCCGGGCCACCAAAGCGGAGCACGCAAACCTAACTACTTGGCCATGGGGCCGGCCCCTCTCCTGTTTTTTTTTCCTAGAAGTTTTACAATTTTACCTTTAAGTTTGTGATCTATTCTGAGTTAATTTTCGTATAACGTGAGATTAGGCTGAAGCTCATTTATTACCTGTGGATGTCTAATCAGTCTAGCACCATTTGCTGAAAAGACTCTTTCCTCCATCGACTTGCTTTCATTCCTTGGTCAAAAATTATTTGAGCAAATTTCTGTAGATCCATTTCTGGGTTTTCTATTCCGTTCCGTTAATCTATATGTTTATCCCTCTGGGAGCACCACGCTGTCTTGATTACCGCCGCTAGGTAGTGAGTCTTAACATTGCGAAGAGTGGCTGCTCCCACTTACTCTTCTTTCTCAAGATCGTTTTGGCTATTCTAGGGCTTTTTAATTTCCACGTAAATTTTAGAACAAGCTTGTCTATGTCTAAAAACAACTGCTGAGATTTTGAATAAAAATCATATCATGTCTATAGAATGATTTGGAGATCGATATTTTTCCTATGTGAATCGTCCAATTCATAAACACGGTATGTTTCTCCGTTTGTATAAGTGTTGTTTCATTTATTTAATCAGCATTTTGTAATTTTCAGCATGTAGAACCTTATATTTTTTGCTAAATGTATACCTAAACATCTCATTTTCTTTGGAGTGATTGTAAATTCTATTGTATATTTAATTTTGGTTTCTGCTTGTTTGTCGTTAGTATACAGAAATGTAACTGACTTTTATGTTGCTCTTGTATCATGCAAACTTGCTGAATCCACGTATTAGTTCTAGCTGTTCTTTCTTTTTTTGGGGCGAGGGGTATTCTTTGGGATTATCTGCATAGACCACCATGTCATCTGCAACTAGAAAAGTTTCTTTTTTCTCTCTCTTTCTTTCTTTGTTTCTTCCTTCCTTTTTTTTTTATTTCTATCTGTATGCATTTTATTTCCTTTTCTTGCCTTATTGTACTGCTTAGAACTTTGAGTGTTATGTTGAAAAGTGTTGGGTAGATTGGACATCCTTGCTTTGTTCCCAGTTTTAGGGGAAAACAGTCGATCTTCCACCATTAAGTATGATGTCAGCTCTAGGGCTTTTGCTCGTGTTCTTTATCAAGTCAAGAACATTCCTTTCTATTCCTAATTTCCTAACAGTTTTTATCATAATTGGTTGTTGAATTTTGTCAAAAGACTTTTCCACATCAATTGATATGGTCTCATGATTTTTCTTCTGTAGCCTATTAACAGGGTGCATTACACTGATGGCTTTTTGAATATTGAACCAACCTGAATAAGTGGAATAAACTCCACTGGGTTATGGTGTATAATTCCTTTTACTCAGTGATGAATTCTATCTGCTAATACTTGTTAAGATTTTTTGCATCTATATTCATGAGGGATATTGGTCTGTAGTTGTCTTTTTTTGGACAGTCTTTCCCTACGTTTGGTATCAGGATAATATTGACTTCATAGAACAAGGTGGGAAGTGTTTCCTCTTCTGCTTTCTGGAAAAGATTGTATAGAATCGATTATACAATGTTAGTGGAATTCTCCAGCTAGACTAACTGAGCCTGAAGATTCCTTCTTTCAGGAAATTTAAATTACAAATTCAATTTCCTTCATAGTTATAAAGCTATTCAAATTACCTATTTAACATTGGGTGAGTTGTGGTAGTTTTACTGTTCAAGGAATTGGTCCATTTCATATAAGTAGTCAATTTTATGTGTGCAGACCTGTTAGTAGCATTCCCTTGCCCTTCTGACGTGTGTAGGATTGCAATGGACTGAATGTTTGTGTCGCTCCCAAATTTATATGCTGAAATCCTGACCCCCAGTGTGACGGTGTTAGGAGATACGGCCTTCAGGAGGTGATTAGGTCATGAGAGTGGAGCCTTCATGAATGGAATTAGTGCCCAGATTGCTCCTTGCCCCTTCTGCCATGCGAGGACACAGTAAGAAGAGGGCCACCAAGGAACCAGGAAGTGGTTCTCACCAGACACTTAATCCGCGGTGCCTCAATCTTGACTTCTCAGCCTCCAGAATCACAAGAAATAAATGTTTGTTGTTAAAGCCACTGAGTCTATGAAGTTTTGATATATCATACCAAATGGACCAAGAGAAGGATCTATACTGACATCCTCTGTTGTTGTTATTACTAATTTGTGTCTTCTCTCTTTTTTCTTGCTAGTCTTGCTAGAAGTTTGTCAATTTTATTATCTTTTCAAAGAACCACTTTTTGGTCTCATTGACTTTTTCCTGTTGTTTGCCTATTTTCAGTTGTTGGGTTCTGCTCTTGTTATTACTCCTTTTGCTTCCTTTGGGTTTATTTTGCTCTTCTTTGTTTAGTTTCTTGGGTTAGGAAACTTGGTTAATGATTTAAGACCTGTCCTCTTTCCTAATGTAATGTAAGCATTCAGTGCAATAAATTTTCCTCTCAGGACTATTGAGCTCCATGCCACATATTTTGAAATGTTCTATTTTCATTTTCATTCAGTTTTAATTTCCTTTGAACGTCCTCTTTGACCCACGGATTATGTAGAAGGGTGTTGCTTAATATCTATGTGTTTAGAGATTTTCCTTTTTCCTTTCTGTTATTGATTTCTAGTTTGATTCCATTATGGTCAGAGGGCATACTCTATATAATTATAAATATTATAAATTTCTTGAGGCTTTTTTTATGGCCCAGAATTCAGTTTTGGTGAATGATCCATGGGCAATTGAAAAAAATGTGTATTGTGCTGTTGTTGGGTGGAGCATTCTATAAATGTCAACTAGATTCCATTGGTTGATTGTGCTCTTCCTCTATATCCTTGCCGATTTTTTCTCTAGTAGTGGTGTTAGTTGCTGAGAGGCGGTTGTCAAGGTCCCCAAGTATAATTAAGGATTTGTCTCTGTCACCTTTCAACTCTATTGTTTTTGCATCATACATTTTGACTGTCTGTTGTTTGGCGAGTAGACGTTTAGGATTGTTATACGCTCCTGGTAGATTGATCCTTTAATTAGTGTGCAATGTCCCTCTTCACCTCTGGTAATTTTCTTTTCTTTGAAATCTACTTAATCTGATATTTATATAATCACTTTTGCCTTTTGAAAAGTGTTTACATGGTCTATCATTTTCCGTCCTTGTACTTTCGACCTACCTATGCTGAATTTGAGATGATTGTCTTGTAAACAGACATGCAGTTTATAGTGTCTTTTTAAAATCCACTCAATCAATCTCTGCCTTTTTCTGAGAATGTTTAGACGACTTCCGTTAAAGGTAAATTTTGATATGTTAGGGCTGGAGTCTCTCATTTTACAGTTTGTTTTCTCTCTTTCTTATTTCTCTCTTCATACCTTCCTGTGGACTACTCAAACATTTTTAGGATTCCACATTGACTTATTTACAGTGTTTTTTATTCTATTTTTGTGTAGTTTTCTTGGCGGTTGCTCTGGGTATTAAAATACACACGTATGACCCATTGCAGTCTGCTGCTGTCACCATTTCCCACCCTGGGTGAAGTGTGGGCACCTTTCCTTCATGTAAGTCTCTTTAATTTCCCTAAACTTAAGAATGATTGTCTAGAATATCAGATGGTGTTATAGGTTTTATTTCTATCATCAATATAATTTATAAAACTCATGAGGAGGATAGTTTATTTTATCCATTTTTCTCCTATTTCTGTTGTTTTTTCTTCCTCTTTGATCTTCCAAGATTCCTTTTTTTACCATTTCCGTTCTGTTTAAGAATTTCCTTTAGCCATTTTTAAGGGTGGGCTCCTGATGGATCCGCCTTGCTGGAGTTGAAGGCTGTTCAGTCCAGAGGAGTCACAAGGCTACCTGGCTGCCTTGCATTAATAGGTTGAAGGTTGGGGAGTGCCTGGCTTGGTTGCCTTGCTCAGTTGGGTGGAAGAGGGGTAATGAAACATCATGCTGATATGTTGTTCCTCCATTCCTAGGGCTCCAAACCAATTCGTCTTCCTCTTACCATCTTTTGGAGTTGTCTTCTGGTTTCCTTTTGTGTTATTTGCAGGGTTTTGAGCTATACCCAGTGGGTGGAAGCAGAGAGGAAAGAGTCTGTGCCATCTTGTCTGGAATGGAGCCCAAATTAGACAATTGATTTTTGTGCCTATTGTCCTTGTATACTGCAGTCTTATTAAACTCACTTATTTACTCTAGAAACTTTTCCCCTGGATTCCTTAAGACTTGCTACAAAGACAATTATGTTTTCTCCAAACAAAAATGGTTTTATTTCTTCCCTCCCACTTGGTATGTCTTTAATTTCTTTTTCTTGGCATGTTTCACTGGCTAGAATCTCTAGTCCAATGTTGATTGTAAATACTGAGACAAGACATCCTTGTATTTGTTATGACATCTTATCCTGTTTTTATATTTCTAGATTCATTTTGCTAGATTTTTAAAAGTATTTTTCATCAGTGATCATGAGGAAATTTGGTCTGTAGGTTTCTTTTCTCATAATGTTTTTGTTTGGTATTGTTCTAAGGTAATGCTGGCCTCATAAAATGAAATGGGAATTTCCTCCTAGTCTTCTATTTTCTGAAAGAGTTTATGTAGAACTGGTGTTTTTACTTCCTCAAACGTTTGGCAAAATTCACTAGTGAAGCTGCCCAGGCCTAGGGTTTTCTTTGCAGGAGATTTTAAGAGTGAATTCAGCTTTTGAGTCTTTCATAGATATTCCAGGTATCTATTTCTTCTGGAATGAGTTTTGATAGCCTTTCAAGAATTTTTCCACTTAATTTAAATTGTCACATTTATTTATTAAGTTTTTCATAATACTCCTTTATTTTACATTTTGTGTCTATAGAATCTGTAATGGTGTCCTCTCTTTGATTCCTGATATTGGTCATTTATGTCTTCTATCTTTTTTTCTGCATCTAACTAGAAAGTTTATTAATTTTTTTCTATTGTCAAATGCTTTTTCTACATTTATTGACATGATCATATAGTTTTTCCTTTTTAATCTGTTAGTATGATAAATTATGTGATTTTTCAAATGTTAAATCCACCTAGCATTTCTTTTTTAACAGCTCACTGATGACAGCCCCTCTGCCTCTGCCCGCCGCCTGGCCTTTCTGCACACTACCAGGAGATTTTGGCTATTTCACATCAACGGTAGCTTTAAGCTGGGGTATCCAATCTCTTTCCAGAGTTGTGCCCACAGACAGAATCTTTCCAACAAAATGAACATTAAATGTGGCACTATTTTCAAGAGTAAGCTATTAAAATTATGTCATTGTTCGGCAAAGATGATAGATTAAAATGAAGGGAAGAACTTTTTCTCATACGGCTGTGATTTTCCTCTGTGTTCTGCTACGTAGATCGGTAGCTCAGGCAAGGGTGGAGGGAGGCAGGCATGCTGGCTTAGAGACTGGATTATGTAGCTCTTACAAGCCCAGGGCTTAATAAACAACAATCACTTTGGCTCCTTGAAAAGAAGATTATTCCAGATTAATTTATTTGAGTTCCCTAAGTAATGTTTAAAGCAATAGAGAAGAGCTACATCAAACATCAATTATCTACATTTCAAAAATCTGTTTATATCTTAGAAAGAGCTCAGACAGACGCATTGAATGGGTTGAATGCTGTGAATGGTAAACAGAAGAAATGATGTTGCAATTCAACAATCTGGAGAAAAACAATTATCTTGGCTTCTAGGCCTTGTGTGAAGTATTTCTTTATAGATGAATAGATTTCTTGAAATAGAGGAATCTTCTGTGAATCATTTAGTCCTGTCTCCACAAAGACGCACTGTTTGCATAAATAATTTTAAGCATTCATGCCGGGTATCCACTACAGTGCTGAACACGGGAGAAGTCATCTTCAATAAACGCTCCCCGAGTTGACTTTATCCTGCTCTCAGTTCTTCCCAGGGAAAAACAATAAGGAAGTGTTACACACTTTTCTTTAGCATTTCTATCTAGACGATTGTATGAGTTTTCCCCTATGCTACTCTGCATGCCTGTGAATGTGCTAGTGGTGGTGAGCTAGTAAATGCTCAGGGACCAGCTCATGAAAAAAAGCGTTGCGGCATTTGCTGATGTCTGGAGCATAAACACCCCCCAGCTCACCCTGACTTCACTACACACAGACCTGGGAAGCACGTGCAGTAGCACACAGTGGGTCGTACTTCCACTCCACAGATACGATAGATGCAAGTAATTTTAAGAACAGAGATAATATTAAAGTGTAGTAAACGAACTAGGAAGTGATGAGTTTGAGTACTTACTACTATTATTCATAAAGTAATTTATTTCATTGTAATTTCACGTAAGTTTATTTTGAAGGCTGACTGTTTAACAACAGGCTCCTAAGACTCCTGCAAACGTGGCATTTGGCTCTCACAAGGCGCTACAAGTCAGCCCAGCCCAGCACCGTGAGGAGCCCCAGTTGTGTCTCTGAGCAGAGGAACAACAAGGGGCCTGCACCTTCCTCCACGTCAGTTTTAGGTTTCCAGCACCGGCAATGATTTTCTGAAGACAGCTGTGCTTTCTGTGGACACCCCAGCTCGTGGATGGAAGCTGCCTTTCTCTCTCCTCAGTGCACTCCCCACACTGGGCTGGAGGCCCCCGAGCAGCAGAGTCCACTGGGCCAGACATTCTGTGGGTGCCCGTGTTGGAGTGGCCCAGTGATGGTGGCCCCCGGAAATCAGTGGCATTTCTGATTTCTTGGTCAGTCAACAGCGGCAGTTGGCACCTCAGTGGCTGATTGTTGACGTGTTCTCACTGTGCGATGGGGCCACTCCCATCCCCGAGGCTGCAATGGGACTGCACAGCCCCTGTGGGGACAGTTCTTTGGAAGGAGGAGAAGAAACCGGAGAAGCCGCCTTCGGAGCGTCCTGTGCCATCACAGAGGGCTTCCCGCTCTGGTGGCAGTTTCCCACCTGGCACCTCCGTTGGTTTGACGAGCTCCAAATTGTGGAGATCTTGAACATTACCCGAGAAAGTGCGATATCTTCAAAATGTCATTTGTTTACATCTCCCCTTCTTCCAAAAAGGACTTAAGGTAAGCGACCACAATCGTAACATCCTTCCAGACTTACTTGTATTCAGAAATTACAGGTCTTAAGTTTTTCTGTTTCCCGCCTACCCATCCTCACACGGACACCCGGATGCGCTTTCTTAGCAGCAGGGCACTGGGCAAACTTGCGCATCAGGTCCTAGAAACACACCTGCGTGCCCTACTGGTCCTTCAGTCAGACACGAAAATAAAAACCTTCCAAGAGGGGCTGACGTCACTGAGCACCGACTGTGTGCTGGGCCGTTCTGAGTTCTTCACGACTGTTAACTCACTTCAACGCCCCAAACAGTCATATGAGGGAGGCGCTGTTATTATTCCCATCTTACCGATGAGGAAACTGAGGCACAGAGAGGTGAAGCAACTTGCTGGAAGTGTCACTGCCAGTCAGTGGTGGAGCCAAGAATAAAATTTAAGCAGGCTGGAGCCAGAACGCACCCTACACTGTTCAGACCTGAACGTTTCCAATTTTTCTTTAACTGTTATTTCCTTATCTGTTGGCTCTCTCTTGAAAGGGCCTCTGTTTATTAAACATATGCTGCCTTCTCTGGCACTCTCCTCTTAGCTTTCTTTAAAACAAACAAACAAACAAAAAGATTTCTTTTCCATTGACCTTTTTTTCTGTGTTTGGAGAGATTTTTCCCCCGATAAGCAGAGCAACCCTCATTGTCCTCTGCATTTCGACACATGTGTTTGTATCTGTGTGTCTCTGATTGGTTTTGGAGGCTTACCTGCCTAATGGTGATGTAATAAGGTCAATATGAAAGTCACTTGGCACTTCCGGTAAATGGAATTTGGACAAGGATCACGATCCAGAGGCATTTTGGTGACAAGATGTTTTCTTGTCCAGGATAAGGTCTTTTGTGCAGTTTGTAAAATCTCCAGCGGCACTTGAACGTTAAGCCCCAGGGATCACTTTTGTGACACAGCCAGCTTCCCACATCCCTCTTCATCCTCCCCATAGACGAGAACTTCCCCTTGGCCCCTCCAGATCCACCGTCTCTCTTCTCCACCTGTTCTAGACGCCAAGGGACTGGCAGGCGTGAACTCTATCCGGTGTTCCCGCTGGGCTCTGCCATGGGAAGCAAGGGCCGGGAGCGGAAAGGAAAGTTGGGGACCGATGGCTGCTTAGTTAATCCCTTAGCTCCATCCCTCCAGGGAAGCTGCAGACCCTCTCCCCAGGACTCTTGGTGGCTTTTCCCTTCCATGCCTCTGGCTGGCAATGGCCTGCGGTTTCTACCCCCAGGGTACTGCATTATGCTTCCCACTCCCTGTGCACGTTTGTAAAGAGGCCTTTATTAAAGTCAACTCAACGTACCCAATCTGACTCTGCCATCTGGTTCTCGTCTCTGTGGATTCCAGTTGATTTCCCTTCATCATTGGGGCAGCTGCCATTAGTTTTCTGTATTTCTGCTTCTTCCTCCGAAAAAAGTGCTTTCAAAGTAAACTTCAACCTCTGTAACTTCTCCCTTCAATTCTTTACCAAAATTCACTATTTTGAGGGGTTTGCTACAAATCCCCACACGTGATTTGCAAACACAGGAACATAAAATCATTACAAAGGATCATTTAATGCAATAAAGTACATTGAAAGAATAAAGGGCAATGGACACAGAAAAAGCTTTTGACAAAATCCAACACCTTTTCGTGATAAAACTTCTCAAGAAACTAGGAATAGCAGGGAAATTCCACACCTGATAGAGGCCATCTACAAAAACCCGCAGCTGACATCATACTCAATGGTGAAAGACTGAACGCTCGCCCTCAGAGAGCAGGAACGAGCCAAGGATGTCTGCCCTTGCCGTTCCCATTTAACACAGCACTGGAGGCAATTAGAGAAAAGGAGAAGAAAAATAGAAAGATTCCGGAATGGAAAGGAAGAAGTTAAATTATCTCTATTCACAGATGACATGAACTTGTATATAGGAAATCCTAGAGAATCTACTAAAAAAACTCTTAGAAGTAAGAAATGAACTGCACAAAGTTGCACATAAAAGATCGATACACAAATATTGGTTGTATTTCTATACGCTTGCAATGAACATTCTGAAAATAAAATGAAGAAAACAATTTCATTCACAATAGCATCAAAAAGAATAAAATATTTAAGCATAAATTTAACAAAAGACTACAAGACTATACAATGAAAACTACAAAATACGTTGAAAGACATTAAATAAGATTTTTAAAAAAATGGAAGACATCCCATTGTCATGGACTTATTGTTAAGATGACAAAACTCTCTAAATTGATCTATAGATTCAACGAAATCTCTATCAAAATCCTAAATGGTATTTTTGCAGAAATTGATGAACTAGTCTTAAAAATCAATGGAAATTCAAGGGACCTAGAAAAGTCAAAATAATCTTGAAAGACCGGAGTTGGAGGATTCACACTTCTTGCCTGTAAAACTTACTACAAAGTTATAGTGAACAAGGCAATGTGGTGTTGGCATGAGGATAAACATGTAGTTCAATGGAATGGAATTGAGAGTCCAGAAATATACTCCTACATTTATGGTCAATTGCTTTTTAAAAAGGATGCTGAGACAATTCATGGGCAGGAGAACAGCATTTTCAACAAAAGGTGCAGGAACAACCGGACAGCCACATGCAGAAGAGCTAAGTGGACTTCTATAGCACACCATACGCAAAAATGAACTAAACATGGATCACAGAGGGGGCCCACCTGGTGGTGTAGTGGCTAAGTTCGCACGTTCCGCTTCGGTGGCCCGGGGCTCACCAGTTCAGATCCCGAGTGTGGACCTACACACTGCTTGTCAAGCCATGCTGTCGCAGGCATCCCACATATAAAGTAGAGGAAGATGGGCACGGATGTTAGCTCAGGGCCAGTCTTCCTCAACAAAAAGAGGAGGATTGGTGGCAGATGTTAGCTCAGGGCTAATCTTCCCCCAAAAAATAAATAAATAAAAAATGGATCATAGACACAAGTATAAAAGTTAAAACTATACAACTCTTAGAAGAAAAAATAGAATTAAATTTTCAAGCCCTTGGTTAAGCAATGATTTCTTAGATATGACACCAAAAGCATAAGGAACAAAAGAAAAAATAGATAAATCAGACTACATCAAAATTAAAAACTTTTATGCTGCAAATGATACTATCAAGAAAGTGAAAACACAGCCTACAGAATGAAAAACATATTTGCAAATTATATATGTGGCACGGAACTTTTATACAGAATACTTACAACTCAAAGAACTCTTACCACTCAATAATAAAAAGACAACCCAATTAATAAATGAGCAAATGACTTGAGTAGACATTTCTCCAAAGAGGATATACAAGTGGCCAATAAGCATAAGACAAGATGTGCAATAGCATTAGTTATTAGGGAAATGCGAATCAAAATCACAATGAGATACCACTTTACACTCACTAGAATGTCTATAATCAAAAAGACAGACAATAGAGCCAGCCCTGATGGCCCAGTGGTTAAAGTTCAGCACACACCACTCTGGCGGCCCAGGTTGGGTTCCCAGGTATGGAACCACACCACTCGTCTGTCAGTAGCCATGTTATGGCAGTGGCTTACACAGAAGAACCAGAAGGACATACAACTAGAATATACAACTGTGTACCAGGGCTTTGGGGAGGAAAGAAAAAAAAAAGAGAGAGGAAGATTGGCATGTCTATGGAATGCCCAGGAGAGGCAGACTGACGGAGGCAGAAAGTAGTTTGGCGGTTGCTTGGGGCAGGTGGGCAGGTAGGAGGGGGATGAAGAGTGACTGTTAATGAGTACATGGTTTCTTTTGGGGGCATGAAAATATTCTAATTAGATTAGATTAGATTGTGGTGATAGTTACAACTTTGTCAATAAACTAAAAAAACGTTGAGCTGTACTCTTTAAGAACGTGAATTGTATATTGTTGAATTGTATCTTAATGAACCTAGTTAGAAGAAAACACTGTAGAATTCCCAGAGTCTTACCACATTCTCAGTTTTTTTGACTTTGGTCCCAGATTGCTTGGCTTCATTGTCAGATGGCCCTCGAAGCCTGAATGGCCTCCCACACAGCTCTTTTAAGGTCTAGGGTGCAGACTTAGAAGCATCCTCTTTCCCTCAGGATAGATCCTTTCTTTAACCTGATGCTCTACAGGATCAGGTCAGCCTTCTAAGAGTCCATCGGCCTCAAGTGACAGCCAGTACCTCTGAGCACCTCTGTGTTGGGTGGGGTTTGGATTCTCCAATTTCCTACAAGGTCTTCTCCAACTGGACCGGGCACACCCTGCAATACCTGCTTAGTGACCACACGGGTTTCTGAAGGCATAAGCTTGATAGAGCGCACCATCCCGGAGCACCACCATTTGTGCAGGCATTTCTCAGGGGACAAGATTCCTCCAGCAGGAAAACACGCATAAGTCAAATAGGTAAGAAGAAAAGCACACCGGGCACAGGAAAGCGGGAGGCTGGAGGGCCTGAGGGCAGCGCTCCTCTTCAGCCCCACCCTGACCACCCGCTCACTGCTCAGGACCGCGGAGATATTTCGCGGAGATATTTCAGTTGCAAAATCTGGGGAGCTGCATCTAAGGCGTCTTCCCAGAGCAGCTAATTCCCCAAATGAGTGAGCTGCACGTCGGGAACATGCGCTGAAGGGCCTGGGAGACAGTTACTAAGTGGCCACTAAATATTTTCTCTATGTAAAAATGTAATTACTTTTGTGTATCATTTAACCATTATTTAAGAATGTCTGTTCGTGGTGAAATGTTTGTCACTCCAATGTTTAATCAAATTTCATTTCATGGTTTAAAGCATTCCTTGATTTGACTTGTCGTTATGCAAAAGTGATCAACCCCATTTTTGCTTTCTAACTGAGTGGAACTATGCAAATGTTTTGATTAAATGATAAACTAAACAGTTTTGCCAGAAGCAGCTATTTCCACAGGAGGCGATGCTACTGAATTATCCAAGCAAAATGGAGCAATGCCAATTGCTGGCAGATGTATGGAAACTGATAGAAGCTTCCAAATGTGACTATTATCAAGCAATCCAAAAAAAAAAAAAAAGGAAGAGAAAAAGTAGGAGCACCCCCCTCGCCTGCAAAGAGCAACTAAGAAAAAGTTGGTGGACACGGTCAGGGGTAGGCCTGGCCTGTTTCTTTTGTCTCTCTCATCTCCTGTTTAAATTTTATGGCACAGAGGCAGCCTGGATCCACGCATTCAAAACTTGACTTCCAAGTTTGCTCCTTTCAGTTTGCAATTCACTTCCCCACAGAAGCGGTGTCAAAGCTGGTCTCCGTGTCTCAGGCCAGGCCGTGAGAAACTTCCAACCCACATGTAATTAAAACACTCTGCATTTGCGATGAAAAGTGCAGAAAACATAACTGGAGTAATACTGGCAATTCAGACGGGAAACCAATAAAAATGTAAAACATCCACAACACCACGACTAAATTACACCTCTAATATTTGAACATTCAGGTTATTTCCATTTTTAATGGTAAACGGTGCTTACAATTGGTACATCCCTGTATATATCTTTGTGCTTTTTACTAATTTTTTCCTTTTGGTTTTGTAATTAAACTTTTTCGGTAAAAAGCACAAGAAATACTGTTGCTATTTATTCGTGTAAAAAAAATTTCATGGCAAAAAATATGGCAAAGTCAAAGGACAAATGATCAACAAGGAAATATATTTAACAAATAAAGAGTTAATATCCACAACATACACAAACTCTTAAAAATTAACAAGAAAAATATTTTTAAATCTCAACGTAAAATAGCCAAAGAAGATGAATGGACGGTTTTAAAAAGACGAAATACGAATGCAATGAAAATCATATGAAAATATGATTTATTTGACTAACAGCCAGACAAATGAAAATTCAAGGAATAGTAAGATACTAATTTCATATAGGATGTTTGTTCAAAAATGAGAAAAAACGGTGACATCCTAGTGCTGGCAAAGATTCGAGGGAAAGGGCACTTACATACTTTGCTCACGGGAATAGGAGCAACTACGACTATTTTGGAAAGCAATCTGGCAAATATCTACTAAACAGTGAAAATACACATACCCTTCGGCCCTACAATCTCATTTCTCAGAATCTATCCTGTAAAACACAAGGATGTCGAAGGCAACACTTTTGGCCTAGTAAAAAACTACAAAAAGTGTGAAAGGCAATTTTCAGAGAAATGTATGTAGCACGACTCCAGTTTTGTAAAACATAAGACAATTTTTTAAAACGTTATCTCTAATATCCATGAACTGTGAAAGGTCTGGACAAGGCACACCTGGCTGTCAGCCTTGGGAGGTGGCAGCTTAATGCAAAGAAACTAAGGCTGCCTGATGATGGTGATGATGATTTTACCACGAGCACAGACTACTTCGTAATTCAATTTTCCTTAAGGAGCTGAATGAGCTGGATCCTAGGGTGGGTGAAGAACTTCTCCACCTGTGCACAGGTCACAGGGCACAAAGGGCTGCACCATCACTCCAGAGGCGCACATGTGGACGGCATGTGCAGATCAGACCATCAATGGCCTTACTGCATCAAGGCTGTGGGCCCGGGCTGGCACAATCCCCTTGGCTAGAAAATCTATTGTCCTAAGTCCGGGTCCCTGTGCTACTCCCTCCGCCTCTCTTCCAAAAGAGTCCCCTGGGAGTCCCCACCTGCAAGGTCCTCTCCCTGGTTATGGGCTCAGCAAAGGCCCTGCAAGACACTGGGGACTTTGGGGAGAGAAGTTGGGAAGCTGCAGCCTCCCTTCTCTCCTCTGTCCCTCTGGCCCTTCCTGCCCTCTGTTTTCCTGACCAGCCCATGACGGCTCTGCCGGGACCTGCCATCATCTCCAGGGCTGGGCCCAGCACCAGCAGGATGAAAATAGAATGTGGGAACCAACGTCCTCTCCCTACTCAAAATCAGAGAGCCTGGAGACCAGAGGAGAAGGCCCCGGGGGAATGCCCACCTTCCTCCGACCCCAGCAAGAGTCTGTAGTGGCAGGAACCAGCAGGGATCGGGGCACCAGGAGCATGCAGTCAGTTGAAATGAAGATACAAGCAGGGTGACGCTTTCTCTCTTCCCCGGCCCCCCTTGCAGGTCGAGTGCTGGCTGCCCGCGTTACTCAGCCATCTGCATGAGCATCGCCTGGGTGGTGATCAGTGGAACCACAACATTCTGGGGTGACGTTGGTGACTAAAAATAATTCCTGAGCCTGGGAGCTTAAAACTCGTGATGCAGGTCTAAAGAAGAGACTCCTGCAGCCCCCGACCTTGAAATGGGACCCCAAAGAGCCAGAATGAGCAGGCCTGCAGCTTCTCCAGCCAGGAAGCAAACAACAACAGGCCTTTCAAAGACCTCAAAGGCATCTTAAAATAAAAACGTCTCACTCTCCATGTGTGAGCCGAGTGGCTCATCAGCGATTTTTCCTGCAGCACGTGGGGAAGCGGGCAGCTGTTCCCCTCACCGCCTGCCTGCTTCTCACCCCATCAAATGCTCAGGAGGATGGGCTCCAGCCTAAAGGAATGACGAGAGGACTTCCATGCCAGCTGTGCTACTTTTCAGTCTTCTGCATGTCGCACACACTGGAGCCACACGGCACAGACTCTGGAACCACACTGCGTGAGTTCAGTGAGTTCAGGTCCAGCCAGAACCGGGACGATCTGGGACCCTTCTCTGGGCCTCAGTTTTCTCAAATGAAAATGGGCCTAATAACCTCAATGAAATGAGTTACCGCATATGAAGCACTCAGCCCCGAGGTCTTCCAAAGCATTAGCTGCCATTTTTGTGTCTTCACTGGTAGCGCCCTATGCCTGCTCATTCGTGAGAAAATATAATTGGAAAGCCTTTAAAGAAATTCTTCATGTGCATTGAGCCGTTCCCATTTCTGGCATTGTGCTTGGTTCTCAACATACATTGTTTCCACTTTTTATAACAACATCGCTAGCCAAGAGTACCATTATTTTTATGTTATAAGCTATATAACAACATAAGTGGTAAAGTTGTAATTCGGGTCCTTTTAGGCCCCACTTTTATGACCCCCTTTTTTACTCTGCCCTGCTGCCTCCCCACTGTCAGCTGCCCCGCGGAGGGCATGTGGACATAGCTGATGCACGTGACATGCGAGGCACACGGTGCTGATGAGAAGTAGGAATTCCTGGGGGGACCAGCTCCCACTCCTGCCTCATTCTCGAATATTTACTGTTGCAGCTGGAAACAAGATGGACGAAATCCCCTCCCTCACAGAGCCTGCATCAGAGTGAACAGAGACAGACAATAAACAACTGACATCTATAACACGCCAAATGGTGACAAGTGACAGGGAGGAAATAAACCAGTGAAGAACGGCAGGGAGTCCTGTGTGGGGTGGGCTGTGGAGAGGGGTGATTTTTTATTTTAAACAAGATGGCCACTTCTGAATTATTTTCTGATGTCAATGTGATCCTGACAGTGAACTCTAAGCGGTATACAGGCTGAGAGAGGCAATGGCTGTGAATCTCAGTTGGGAGCCCTGAGGGGACAAATACTGTGTGCAGACAGGACTCAGAGCCACGTTCTTCTACAGCGTTGCCACCAGCCACACTTGGCTATTTAAATGTTTTTAATTAAATAAAATTAAAAATTCAGGTCCTCAGTTGCACTAGTCACATTGCAAGTCCTCAACAGCCACATGTACTGGGTGGTACATGTCTGGAACATTCCTATCATTGCAGAATGTCCTGATGGGCAGCACTGCACTCAGGGAAGGCAGCCGGATGTGGCAGCCAGTGAGCAGGATGGTTGGCGTCGGGGTTCAAGATGTGGTGTAAGTTTGGTGAGAATGAGGTCAAGGCAATGATCACAGAGAAGGTGGCTTACAGCTCTAGGAGATATTACAAAGATATGCTTTTGCCCTTTTGCAAACACATAATGCAAAAGAGCACAAACGTACCTATCATCAGGCAAAGCTTTTATTTAGCTAAGCTGACTTAAAATCGCCACCATCCTCCTCTGCCTCCTCCTCTTCCTCTTCAACGTCATCATCACCACCAGCGTCATCGATATCATCACACCTTCTGCCACCGAGCTGCTCTGTGTTACTTTGGTTTTCCTCCTGTAATAATGTGTAATGCAATGGGATGAAGTTGTTTGTAAGTATAAAACCAACAGGTTCTTTTAGGTTAAAAGAAATCGTACAAATGCCTGGACCTGTGTGGGCTCTATCTTCAGGCACTTCTCTCAATAAGTAACTAATGGAATAAATGACAATTGATAGAAAATAAGGGAATGAAATAAAAATTAGTTTTACAATAACCCAAGATACTTCATTAAGAACTAGAAAAAGAGACTATAGCATAATGTTTAAAAGTAAAACATTAGTAAATACAACACATGATAGTTGGTTGAATCCTAGATAAGAAAAGAATAGCTATGAAGGACATTATTAAGAAAATAGGAAAATTTTAATGTGGGCCATATATTTAGGCAATAGTATTGCTTCAGGATAATTTTCCTGAGTGTGATAATTATTTGACTTTTGTTAGGAGATAAATGCTTAAGTATTCAAAGGTGAAGTGTCATGATGTCTGCAATTACTCTTAGATGGTTCATCAAAAAAAGGTATTTATGTGTGTCTGAGTGTGTGGATAAAATAAGTTTTTCCTGAAGATACATATGTGTGTGGGTTTGTATATTTATATATATCAAAAATGCATGTATATAGCACAAGCACGGCAAAACATTACCAATTGATGAATCTAGATGAAAGATATGTAGATACTCACTTGATTTTGCAACTTTTCTGTAATTGAATATTCCGTAATAAAGTTGGAGAGAAAATAAAGGATTTTTTAAATGAGGTAAGAAGAATAAATCTGCATTAAGCCTTTAAAAGAACTGGTGTATAAATATCTTTTTGCATATTTGAACTCATCTGTTTCCAATGGACTATTCTTTCCTTCTTTTCAAAACATTGGTCAAAATTTATTAAACTGAATATATTTTGTTCTTGAACTTAGAGTTTAATTTCTCCAAGTGCTTTTTTGTAAACTTATTTGTCAATGAAATCAACTTTTGGGATAAAAAAATCTCAGCGTGTCAGAATCAGGCCCTTGGGCATCTCAAACGTCTAAGTTTAGTCCCCTTTTTGGAGGAATCAGTGCATTTCCACAGCCCAAGAGGATGTCAAGGATAAATGTTCTACATACACACAAGCTGATGGGCATCCAGAAGCCACGTGCTTTGGCCTCCATGGGCCACACTGGGCCACAGAGGACAGCAGAAAAGAAACTCGGGTCGTGCTGCAAGAGCAAGTAAGGAAACTGCTCCCTCCACTTGCATCACTTAGGACTCTTTGCTGCACGTGACAGAAGACTTGACTAAAAATGGTCTAAGCGAGAAAAAGAATTAAATAGCTCAACTACTGGAAGGTTCCGAGGAGGAGACGCAGATTCCATTGCTAACATCAGGAGGACTCGGCTCTGCCTGTCCCGGGGCTCCATGCCCTGGCGCCTCTCTCAGAGAAGGAACCTGGCAGCCCACACCCACCTGGGACCCCATGCGGGAACCCACTGAGGAGCAGCACGGGGCCCCTTCCCAGAGGTCCTGGAAGAGGCCTGGCTGGGTCTCATGGTGTCACGTGCCCGCCTCTGAGCTGACCACAGTGAGGGTGCAAGTGACTGTGCTCCCTTCCAAACGTTGGGCTGATTGAAGGAAATGGGAACACGTGCTCACCCGCTCTGCGACCCGGTACGCTGAGATCAGGGCCTGGTGGGTCCCCAGGGTTGGCTGTCTGAAGTGGAGTGCTTGTTGCTGGGTCCTCATACCAGCCTGGAAATCGTGCAGATGAATTAATGGAGCATGTGACCTGGGATAGAAAACGAAGAGAGCTTCAAGGAAGAAGAAGACATATCTTACTCTTCTTTGTCTCCTGAAACATTGTAAATCTGCAAAAGATAAAACATGCCTCTTCCTGTGGATGGAAATTCCTTCCCGTTTCTGAGCTTCATCCAGCTTAGAGTTGGAACAGGAGTGGCCTATCTCTCAGTGTAGGCACACTGGAACAGAAAGTCAACACTTCTGGCGTGGTTCCCTACCCTGAGCCCACCCTCATGTACCCTCCGGGAGCTCCTGGCAGATGCCTCTGGCTGGAACAACAGGCTTCTGGTGTGGCAAGGTCTGAGGGTGCAGTCCAGTGGCATCATCTTCACCTTTGTCAGCAACGGTACTTCGGAGGGCTCAAGAGTGTGCTGACTGCAGCAGGGATGATAAGGAGCAGGATGCCTGGGGCTGGTGCCTCCCAGAAGCCCATCCTAAGACTAGGATCGGAGTGTAGGGTGCTCTAGGCACTGAAGCTGGGAGTGCTGAGAGGGGAGTGGAAATGAGTCAGAAGAAAAGGAAGCCAACACAGGGTGTTTGATTGAAGTTATTGCTGTGGGCAACGGTAGCTCAATCCCACTGACTGAGATGAAGGAAAATATAGAACATGCCTAAGTCTTGTCCCATCTGAGGGTCAAAAACTCCAGGGTCTTAATGTACCAACCCCTGTTGGTTCATGGGTTGAAGGTCATTCCTGGGGTCTTCAACCCTCTGTCACTTCTGACCAGTCCTGTGTATGGGTCAAGCACATAGGTCGTCCAATGGAGAGGTGTGGATGCTGCTGTAAGCACACTGGTGTAAATGGCTTTGGGGAGCTCCGTGGGAGTAGGTGGGGCACCGACTCAGTCAGCTACAGCAGATGTCTTCCTAGTCACTGCTGGAATCATTTCTTTAGGGATGCTCTTGTCTGATGATCCTACCGTGAAGAGGCAGTTGTATCCAAGGCAGACTTTCAGGTCTCCTGAGAGGTGGGAATGTCTTCCTTCACAGGCCCAGATGTCACATAGTTCACAGAAAGCCAAATGGCAGGTTAGAACCATAGCAGACAGCTGGCGGTGCAGCCGCTGGCTACGGCAGCCTACCTTTCTGGCATGGGAGTAGACGGTGACGCTGACCCAGCTTTGCATTGTGAAGAGCCCCAGGTCACACAGTGTGGAGAATCTGAATGACCACCCTGAGTGAAATCCTGAATATTTTCCCTTTCTTGGCCAACAGGATTACTGAGGCAGCAACTACAAGCAGAAAGAGTCGCTAAGGGTAATGAGTTCTTATGCAATCTAGGCACTAAAATAAATTAGGGCAAAGAATTTTGGGCCTTCAACAGGCAGGTGAAGAAAGAGGTCTTGGTATCTTTCTACTTCCTGTCAAAGTATAGCAGAGTGGAATACTAAAGCTCTCTAGACAATAGAACTGAGTTTAAACCTCATCTCTTATACTAGCCATGGATCTTTGGGCATCTTTGAGCATTTCATCCTCTTTGAGTTTCTATTTCCTCATCTGTAACACTGGGATATGATAACTTATCTTGTAGATTTGTCCTGAGGGGTAAATGGGATGGCAGAGGGCATATATAAAGTTCCCACATTATAGGAACTAAGTAACTAAGAGATGTCTGCTGCTGGCGCAGCCCTGCTGTCACAGGATGGGAGCCCAATTACAGTTTTAGAACTGGCTACCTTACATGTAAATGACCCTACTGTTTCGGTAAGAAGGCCAGGGAAAGGGAAGAACAAAGAAAGAAAAAACAGACACTCACGAAAGGAGAAGGATCCCCTAGGGAGATAGTTGACTTCTGGTAAGCTATTAATACAGTAAAGCTATTAATGTATGTGGAGTGCGTCCGTTTTCTTGGCATGTATTCAATTTTATGTTCTCTCAAGTGGAATGCTAAGTGGACAGGGTGGGAAAAGGATAGAAAGGCCAAGAAAAAGCTATTATGGGTGAACCAATTCCCACTCACCCAGAAGGACTTTAGAATCGTCGGGCCTGAATCAGCGAGCCAGCTCAGCAGCTCTCCACATGAACATCTTTGGCTGAGGCCACAGAAATCTTGACTTTGTGCTCAAAATAGAGCACTGATTCAGAAGGCTTCCTGATAAGAGACTAAAATGAAACAGCAAATTGTGCTGTCACAAAAGACGACGGAGGATTTTAAAGATCTATTTTGGGGGCCAATTCTCTCTTCGCTTTGTAGGCTGAAGTCATTATCTGCGGTGTGGGCATGTGGGCTCCGAGCCTGTGTTCTGGTGGCTGTATGAGGACAGGAGCTCATTCATGTGGTGGTGAAGACTAATTACTTGGTGTGCTTGTCCTTTATCGTAGGGCTTTAGTGCCTAAAGACCTTTATTGTTGCTGCCATGTGAAACCTTCCGTCTTATGGAAGCTGCAGGCTTGGGAATAATCTATTTCAGAAGACCTGAGACAGACTGCAGTCATGTGGCACCAGCCATGTCATGCCCAGAAGTTGGAATTTGGAGGCAAAACCAATGGGCTATAATAAGTTTTCTAGAAAACTAGCCTTGGTTGATTTGACTCAAATGCTCCCCTCCCCAAACAGCACAATCGAGAAAGTTTCTTCTTACCAGATATGCCTGTGGGTCTGCATCTGTCCGATGGGATGGACTAGATTGTACTCCAACCTTAACATGTCCCCAGAGACAGGACCACCCCAGCCACCTTCCCGTGGGGGTGCAGATGCCACTCACTCCATGTCAGATAGAGGCAAGTATGCATACTCAGTTCAGGCTTATAGTATATTTTTTAAACTTTTCCATTTTGAAATCATTTCAGATGTACAGAAAAGTTGCAAGGATAGTACAAACAACACCTATATATCCTTCACCCAGATTCTCCAAATGTTAGCATTTTACCACATTTGTCTTATCATTCACTCTGGATACATGTTATTTTTTTTCTGTACCATTTGAGAGAAAGTTGTAGCCGTAATCCCCTTTATTCCTAAATGTTTCAATGTGTGATTCCTAAAAGTGAGGACATTCTTTTGCATAATACAAGTACAATTATCAAAATCAGAAAATTAACATTGATAAAACAATACTACAGAGTCTCCAGGCCTGATTCAAATTTCTCCAATTGTCCTAATAATGTCCTTTAGAGTAAAAGGGAAAAAAAAAAAATCCTGGCCCTGGATCACACTTCGCATTTAGTTGTCACGTGTCTTTAGTCTCCTTTATCCTGGAACAGTGCCTCGGTTTTTCATGAGATCGCTATTTTTGAGGAGCACAAGCCAGTTACTTTGTAAAATGTCCCTCAGTTTGGGTTTAAAGAATGAATTAATTGGAAAACCACCTTTGGGAAATGACATAGTTAATAACGGATTCAGACGATCAGCAGTTAATGCAAGAATGAGCGGAGGAGAGTTTGGCGAGGAACAGGATATTTACATCCTCTCCACGCACCTCCCCACAGCAGGCTGATGGATTACAAGGGAGAAAGCAGTAACCTTACAGCAGGAAAGCCTGGCAGACCCCATCTTAACGAGGTGTTCAAAGCTGACAGCAGCAATATGGGGACAATTGACTTCAGGAGCCTGAGAAAAACACAGAATTTTGCTTCTGTTGTATTCCTGCCAAAAATGCGTAATCTGAATCAGTTCATGAACATCCAGCTGAACACATTAGAAGGTTAACACAGTACAAGCAGCTTTAGGACTACAGGCTCAGATGAGCGAGGCTCCCAGTGCGGCCCCACCAACGCGGCGAGCCTGGCGGAGCTGCTCAGACTCTGACCTGCGCAGGCTCTCCCTGCCCATCTAAGGCCCTTCCTCTAAACTGAAAAGGAACTTGCTAGCCCACCTATTTCCCAAGAGTCCTTGCCTTTACCTCCTTGTTTCACATCTTCCTTTGCCCATAGAGGCCTGAAGACCAGTTCAGTTTAGTATCCAAACTGCAGCACGGTCAGCGTCATCCTTGACCTGACCCACTCATCCTTGGTCCACTCAGCTTGCCGTGGAGCTGCAGCCCTGGGGGCCGTGGCCCTCGGTTTCGTTCCTCCCGTTTCCTTTCCTCGGTGTTAAGAAGGTGAGCTCCAGGGATGACAGGCTTGGTGGAGTGACTACACCCCATGTTCCCCATTTTGACAGCTGTTCAGTGGGCGCAATGGTCCATATGGTAGGGCTGGAATACTTGTAAAATGTTTGTCACGGAATTCAGCATGTAGGAAACATACAGTCAGTGTTAGCTTTTATTATGATCATGGTCAGTGGGCTTTTCAGCAAATAGTCTGGATTCAAATTGCCTGGGTTCAATCCTAGCTCCACCACATCCTGGGCCATTGCTCCCAGGCGCACGGCTCCACCTCCTCTATAAGATGGTTGCCAGGATTAGGTGCACCACGCCCAGCCCTTGTATGAGCTCTGTAAGTGCCGGGTGCTCTTCTTGTCCTTATTATCTCTCTTCCCTTTTTAAAAGCTTCCATTTGGCTAAGACTTCTGAGTTTGTCGGGAGTGCTCCCCTTCTGCTGCTGATCCTCACTGGAGTAAGAGAGGGAGGCATCATTATCCCCACTTCACGGATGGGAGGACTGAGGTCTGGGAAGTCAAGCTGCCTCGATGACACCACACGTCTGCAAGCAGCAAAGTGGGACATGGGGCCCAGGTCTTGGACATCCTGGTCTTTACAGTGTTCACGCTTCCCGGGAACATTTGTGAAATGTGATGTGCCAAGTGCCGCGCTGATCTCTGAGAACGCAAAGCCCCGAGTGAGAGGAACTGAATGAGGAGGGGGGGGCCCAGGGCTGGAGGGAGGTGTGAGGTGTGGCGCCCTGACTGATAGCCTCAGCTGAGGTTTCTAGGGGGGATGCCTGAGACAGGGGCCTGAGGGGTAGAGAACAAGCCAGACGGAGTAGCTATAAGCTGAAGGAAGTCCAGGAACAATAGCAAGGGTGAAGGCAGGGACCGCGAAACAGCTTGAGGTGTTTGTAGAGACAGCAAGTAACTCAGAGTGGCTGGAGCAGAGGGCGTTGGAGGGGGCTGCAGGATGAGGGCAGGCGGGCAAGCTGGGGGGCTTCCATAAGGGGCTGAGAGATGCACTGTTGCAGCTCGAAGGGGACATTGAAGAAGGCTCTAGGCTCTGCTCACAGGGCACCTTGGGGAGGAGTTAGGGGTTTTTAGGCTTTTTCCCCTAGACGCTCAGGTTAGTCATTTTAGCACTCAGTTTTAAATGCTTCTCACAAGCATGTTGTCATTCTATTTAATTACTGCCCCTTCTCCCCCATCGGCAAGGCTGATCCTCTGTAGTGACGTTTGGGGGGCTGAGGATCCCCATCGTGATGGGCAGAGTGGCAGGCCCCACATGCCTGCCCCCCGGGGCCCATGCTAAGGGGGAAGCGTGGTGCCACGCAGGGCTGTCCTCAGAGGTTCCGGGTGGCGACTTGCAGCCCAGCGTAGACGACGGGGGAGAACAGGCTGGAGGTTAGCGGGCAGGAGGAGGAGAGAAGTTTGCTTGGATATGGTCATCGCTGGGCGACGTGGAGCGCCGCAATGGAGATGCCCCGGGAGCAGCTGGATGTCTGCCTCTGGAGCTCAGAAGGGACGCTGGGGCTGCGGGTGGAGGGTGGAGGTGAGTCCTGGATGAGGTCCCTCTGGGAGAATGTATAGAATGAGAAGAAGCTTCACGGGATGATGAGGCGTTAGGGAATACTGACGTTTAAGGATGTCCAACACCTCATTTCCTTTCTACGTTCTTTTTCTCGGGGCTTCCCCCAACCCTTACCAAAAACTGCTTTGTCAGAGAGCTGCCTAAGTCCAATTTGCTAGTGAGCTGAGGAGACAGGTCTCGAGTTGAGTTGAGAGCTCATAACATTGTCTCCTGCCCGCAGTTACTGCATTCGAGGCCCACCCTTTAGTTGTACGGCTCCTTCCCCCGCATCTGAGCGGCTTTTACTCCTCAGTCAGTTTCAGAGTGTCAGGAACGGGCATTCTCGTCACAGGGTGTTTGGCAAAGAGAAATAGGGCTCTCTGAATCCCTCTCCTTCTTACTCTCCATTTCCAACCACTGTCCTTTCCATACCAAAGTCCCCTCCACACACCCCGCTCCCCAAAAAGAGAAGCATACATAGACGGAGGAGGGGCTCAGGGCTGCTTTGTCTCGCAGGTTTAGGGCGGGCATGATCGCTACAGTTTAGCCTGATAGCTGTGTTTTCCATCCCAGCCGTATTTCTTGACAAGTTATGCAATACTTTTCCGTCAGTATTCCACATTAGCTAACAGGCCATTTTAGCATGGCCCTGCAGGCGTATAAACATTTAGAGAATTTTTTGCAATGACAAGAAGAGATAATGTGTTTGAAGCCAGTAAGCTAGTTATGTTTCGGAAAATCACCATGGGACTTATGATGATGCATTGATGTAATGCAATCGGTGGTTTACGAAAATTCCTTTAGACTAACCTCGGCCGTATAAGCACAGCCACATTCTTTGCTGGTGAATAGCAGACAGGGCCCCGTGGAATCATTTTTTAAGTGTTCCATTACTAACCTTTCACTTTCTACCTCTCAAGGGAGGAGGGGGTTTGGTGGGGAGCAGGGAGGACTTCGCAGTGAAATTTTCTGTTGAGCGGTTTGAGGGAAAATCCAGAAATAGTTTAGGAAATTAGTCATCTGTCTTCAAACTGTGTTCAGTTACAGTGCTGGGCTCCGCATAACTTCTTTATGGATCTTAAAAAAAGCGGAAGTCTGGGAAGATTAATAATCACTTGTGGAAGGGTCAAAAAGGTCCAGTTTCATGTCCAGAAACAAGAGGGGAAAAAGTTCCCATTTGCTAAAACTGTCAAACTAATTCCCATGATGGAAAATTATGTTCTGGGAACTGGAAAAACATCTTGACTTTCTCTACGTTTCCTAGTTTTACGATACTAAATGGCAATAATCAGATTGTGCTGGATGATGTTTAACGTTGCTTATTTAAAAACATATGAATACAGAATACAGTAAAAGCATTTTTCCAGCACACGTACGCAAACATTATGAAGCTATCCAGTAAGAAGTGCCTATCCAATTTTTTTAAAGTGTGCTAAAGGGGAATTAAAATGGAAAAAAAAGTAGTATCCAAATATTTCTATTCCTATTACTTCACCAACCTACCGTCACGATCATTTTAAGGCAGTGATTTTTCTCTTTGATGTTCTAATAAAATGTACCTCTTAACAGGGGGCTCCAGGAGAGTGGAATGGAAGACCTGATGCAGAAAGGAAAAGAGAAATAGTCTTTGGAGTCATAACGAATCTGCACAGTCAGCCCTGGAGAGACCTCGCGCTCAGAGAGAGGCCACATCGGACTTTCCTGCAAAGCTCGCGGCCTTCTGATGCGGTATTCTTCAGGGAACCAAACATGACTTGGTGTTGATGAAGAGTTCTCCTCTGGGGAAAGGGGTTCAGAGAACGTTCTGCAGTCAGATTGAAGAAGCTTCTGAGAATGTAAAGGGGAGACTCTCCTAACGAGATACCCTGTGGAGCTACAGTACAGGCAGGCAGACACACGGACTGCTGGACCGCGTCTGTGTCGGTTGGGTGCTTCCGATTGTAAGTTACAGAATTCTCAAAAGTGGTTTAAACCAGTTGAAGATGCCCACACTTGCGCATGCTCACAAATCCCCAGGGCGTCTGGTTAAAATGCAGATGCTGACTCAGCAGGTCTGAGGGGGCCCCAGAGCCCAAATTTCTAATAAGCCCCAGGTGGTGTCAATACTGATGGCCCATGGGCTGCACTTTAAGTAGCAGTTAAAAATCAGGATCGTAATTGTCTCGTTCACCAAGAAGTCTGGAGACTAGACGTTCCCAGGTTGGTGCAGCAGCTTGAGATGCCAATGAAAACAGGACTCACGCCATCTTCCCTTCCGCCATCCTCATGGGGGCTTCTTTCTTCCTGGCATCACATCTTCACACAAGCGCTTCTGTTCTTCTCAGGGACAAAATTTTCCCTTCTTCCGTCCCCAGCGGACTTCCGAGTGACCAGGATTGCTTTACACCCACACACTAGCTTCAAGGGAGGCTGGAAAAGCAGCTTCCTGGCATTTCCAGCCTCTATGGAAGGCAGCCTCTGCAGGCAAAGCAGTGGGCACGGGGAGGGTCGCAGGTGGTCTGGCACCAGCAGTGTTCCCCTCCGTCATGCAGAGACATGCCACAAGGAAGATCCAAGTCAGGTAAAGCACACTTGAGATTCCTGAGCAAAGGTCTGCTTTTCCGTAGGCAACTGTGTTAGACTTAATGTTACCTGGCGATTGGTGAAGGCTGCTGACGTGTTCTCTCTAACGATCGTCAGCGTGTTATTTAATCTCTTGAGACCCACCACTCTCCTCTGTACCAGGAAGGACGGCACCCTCCCCTCTGGATTAGATTAGACTGAAAAGACTTTATGTGAAATGATCTAGCCAAGATTTTACACAGTCGAACTCAGTGCATGGTGCACAGCAGGCGTTCAACAGGAGTGAAGCTATATAATAATATAAGCAGCATGTCGCTTTGTGTGTGTGTGCATTCGGCATAAGAAGCTGGATCATATATTGTACTTTTACTTTCAGTTGATTTACGCAGACTGAAATAAATTCATGATGATATTGTCTGGAAGAGCTCAGCGAGTCCTTATAGCTATAGACAGACGCCTGCTGACAGACTATGAGAGGGCGGGCGCCACTCTTGAAGCTCTGGACTCGCAAATGCCAACTGGAAAGGTGACGGCAAACATTCAAACCACCCAGAATTATAACAGACTTTTACTAGTTGTCATGGCCTAAAAATCTTTACATCCATGAATTAACTGAATCAGTTTCTCAACTGATACTTGTACACGTGTTCAAAGTAGCTTATAATTTGGTTTAAACTATACTTAATGTTTTGAGTTCATTTAATTACGTTATTTACTAAATTATCACTAATTCAAAACGTAGTGAAAGTATTTGTTAACTATGGCATGAAAATATGTCTTACCGGCTTTTAACTCACTAAGGGTTTGACACCAAATGCTTAGACAAAATAGTTTTAGAGTTTCTCTTTGGGAATGGATTTCGAAAACAGAATTTATTTCAGTTTTTAGCCAATCTCTGGAACTGTAATCACAAAAGCAAAATGATAGAATTTGGTTTCCAATGCTCTATAAAATTATATTTGCTCTAACTTTTGAAAGTTTCTAAAAAATCAAATAACTGAGTATATATTATTTTTTTCCAGCATTATTGAGGTATAACTGACAAAATTGCATCTATTAAAAATGTACTTGGGCCCAGCCCCGTGGCGTGGTGGTGAAATTCAGCACATGCCGCTTTAGTGGCTCAGGTTCGTGGGTTCGCATCCCAGGCGCAGACCTACATTATCTGTCAGCCATGCTGTGGTGGTACCTACATATAACGTGGAGGAATATTGGCACAGATGTTAGCACAGGGCTAATCTTCCTCAGCAGAAAAAAGACGATTTGATATACATATACATTGTGAAATATTTACCACAATCAAGTTAACACCTTATCACCTCGCGTACTTATCTCATGTGTGTGTGTGATGACAATGCTTTAAGATCTACTCTCTTAGCAAATTTCAAGTACACAACACAGTACTATTAGCTGTTGTCACCATGCTGTACATTACATCCTTGGAAATTATTCATTTTATAAGTGAAAGTTTGTACCCTTTGAACAACATCTCCCCATTTTATCTATCCCCCCAGCCCGGGCAACCACCATTCTATCCTCTGTTTCTATAAGTTCAACCTTTTTTGTTGCTGTTAAGATCCATATATTAATGATACCATATAGTATTTGTCTGTCTCTGTCTGGCTTGTTCCATTATTTTGTAATGCCTTCCAGGTTCCTCCATGTTGTCACAAATGGCAGGGTTTCCTTCTTTCCCAGGGCTGAATAATATTCCATTGTGTATATAATGCTACATTTTCTTTATCCCTCCATCCATCAATGGACACTTGGGTTGTTTCCCTACCTTGCTATTGATAATGCTGCAATGAGCATGGGAGTGCAGATATCTCTTCCTTAGGATGCATACCCAGGAGTGGGATTGCTGGGTAATATGATAGTCCTATTTTTAATTTTTTGAGATATCTTCCATACTATTTTCCATTCCCATCAACAGTGCACAAGGGTTCTCTTTCCTCCACATCCTCACCAGCACTTGTTATCTCTTATCTTTTTGATAATAGCCATTCTAACAAGTTTCAGGTGACATCTCATTGAGGTTTGGATTTACATTTGCCTGATAATTAGTGATGCTGAGCACCTTTTTAGGTACCTGTTAGTCATTTGTACATCTTCTTTGGAAAAATGTCTACTCAGGACCTTTGCCATTTTTATTTGGATTATTTGTTTTTTTGCTGTTAAGTTGTTTGAGTTTCTTATATATTTTTGATATAAACCTCTTATCAGATATATGGTTTGCAAATATTTTCTCCCATTCCATAGATTGCCTTTCCATTTTATTGATTGTTTACTTTCCTGTGCAGAAGGTTTTTAGTTCGATGTGGTCCCATTTGTCAATTTTTGCTTTTGTTGCCTGTGCTTTTGGTGTTATATTAAGAAAATCATTGCCAGGACCAATGTCAAGAGGCTATTTCTCTATGTTTTCTTCTAGGAGTTTTAGAGTTGCAGGTCTTGCATTTAAATCTTTAATCCATTTCAAGTTAATTTTTGTGAGTGGTGGAAGATAGGGGTCCAGTTTCATTCTTTCACATGTGAATATCCAGCTTTCCCGGCACCATTTATTGAAGAGACTGTCCTTTTGCCATTGTGTATTCTTGGCATCCTTATCAAAGATTAGTTGACCTTACATGTGTGGGTTTATTTTTGGGCTCTCTATTCTGCTCCACTGGTCTATGTGTCTGTTTTTTTGCCAGTATCATGATGTTTTGATTAGCAGAGCTTTGTAATACAGTTTGAAATCAGGAAGTGTTGTGCCTCCAGCTTTGTTCTTTCTCAAGTTCACTTTGGCTATATAGGGTCTTTTGTGGTTCTAGACAAATGTTAGGATTGTTTTTTCTATTTCTGTGAAAAATGCCATTGAAATTTTGATAGGGATTGCATTAAATCAACAGGTGGCTTTTGGTAGTATTGACATTTTAACGATAGTAATTATTCCATTCCAAGAATATGGGATATCTTCCATTGATTTGTGTCTTCTTCAATTTCTTTCATTGACGTCCTGCTGTTTTCAGTGCACAGATCTTTCAGCTCCTTAGTTAAATTTATTCCTAAGCATTTTATTACGTTTGATGCTATTGTAAATGGGGTTGCTTTCTTAATTTCTCTCTCAAACAATTTGTTGTTAATGTATAGAAATGCAATGATTTTTGGATGTTGATTTTGTACCCTGCAGCTTTACTGGATTTATTAGTTTTAACAGTTTTTTGGTAGAGTCTTTAGTGTTTTCTACATATAAGATCATGTCATCTGCAAACAGGCAATTTTACTTCTTCCTTTCCAATTTGGGTGATTTGTATTTCTTCTTCTTGCTTAATTCTTCTATCTAGGACTTTGAATACTATGTTGAATAGACGTGACAATAGTGGGCATCCATGTCTTGTTCCTGATCTCTGCGAAAAAACCTTCAGCTTTTTACCATTGAATATGATGTTAGATGTGGACTTGTCATATATGACCTTTACTGTGTTGAGGTACTTTCCTTCTATATTTATTTGTTGAGAGTTTTTATTGTGAAAGGATGTTGAATTTTGTCAAATGCTTTTTCTACATCTCTTGAGATGACCACATGATTTTTACCCTTCATTTTGTTAATGTGGTGTATCACATTGATTGATTTTCAGATACTGAACCATCCTTGCACCCTAGGGATAAATTGCACTTGATCACAGTGTACAATCCTTTTAATATGCTGCTGAATTCAGTTTGCTAATATTTTAGGGATATTGGCCTGTGATTTTCTTTTCTTGTAGTGTCCTTGTCTAGCTTTGATATTAGGGTAATTCTGGCCTCATAAAATAAATTTGGAAGTCTTCTCTCCTCGTCAATTTTTTGGAAGAGTTTGAGAAGGATTGGCATTAATTTTTCTTTAAATGTTTGGTAGAATTCACTATTGAAGCCATCTGGTCCTGAGCTTTTTTTGTTGAGAGATTGATTATTCAATCTCCTTATTCAGATTTCCTATTTCTTCATGATTCAGTCTCGGTAGGTTGTATGCTTCTAAGAATTTATTCATTTCTTCTAGGTTATCAAATTTAGTTGGTGTATAGTTGTTCATAGTATACTCTTATGATAATTTGTATTTCTGTGGTATCAGTTGTAATGTTTCCTCTTTCGTTTCTGATTTTATTTGAGTATTCTCTTTTTATTTCTTAATTAGTCTAGCTAGAGGTTTGTCAGTTTTGTTTTTCTTCTCAAAAAACTAGCTCTTAATTTTGTTTATCTTTTCTATCAGTTTTCTATTTGCTATTTCATTTATTTCTGCTCTAATCTTTGTTATTTCTTTCCTTCTGCTAACTTTTGGCTTAGTTTGTTCTTCGTTTCTAATTTCTTGAGGTGTAAAGTTAGGTCGTTTATTTGAGGTCTTTCTTTTTTCTTAATGTAGCCATTCATTTCTATAAACGTCCCTTTTAGTACTGCTTTTGCTGCATTCCATAAGTTTTGGTATGCTGTTTCCTTATTTGTTTATCTGAGGGTATTTTTTTTAATTTCCTTTTTGACTTCTCCTTTGAGCCATTGGTTGTTTAGGAATGCATTGTTTAATTTCCACATATTTGTGAATTTTCCAGTTTTCCACCCAATATTGATTTCTACTTTCATACAATTGTAGTCAGAAATGATACTTGAAATGATTTCAATCTTCTTAAATTTATTAAGGCCTGTTTTGTGACTTGACATGTGATCTATCCTGGAGAACGTTCCATCTGTGCTTGAAAAGAATGTGTCTTTTGCTGCTGTTGGATGGAATGTTCTGTATATATCTGTCAGGTTCATTTGGTCTAAAGTGTAGGCAAGTTAATTATTTCCTTACTGATCTTCTGTCTGGATGATCTATCCAATGTTGAAAGTGAGGTATTAAAATCCCCTACTATTATTGTATCACTGTCTATGTCTCCCTTCAGATCTGTTAATATTTGCTTTATATAAGTAGGTGGTCCTATTTTGGGCACATGATTATTTACTAATATTATATCCTTTGGATGAATTGAATCCTTTACGATTACATAATGACCTTCATTGTCTCTTGTTGCAGTCTTTGACTTCAAGTCTGTTTTGTCGGATGTAAGTACACCTACCTCTGCTTTCTTTGGTTGTCATTGGCACAGAATATCTTTTTCCATCCCTTCACTTTTTATGCATGTGTGTCCTTAAAGCAGAAGTGAGTCTCTTGTATGCAGCATATATTTGGGTCTTCTTTTTTAATTCATTCAGCCACTCTATGTCTTTTGGTTGAAGAATTCAATCCATTTAAAGTAGTTATGATAGATAAGGACTTATTATTGCCATCTTGTTAATTGTTTTCTGGCTGTTTTATAGTTCCTTTCTTCCTCTCTTGCTTTCTTCCTTTGTGATTTGATGATTTTCTATAGTGATATGCTTTGTTCTTTTCTCTTTATCTTTCATGTATTTACTGTAGGTTTTTGCTTTGTGGTTACCATAAGGCTTATGTAAAACATCTTATGACAGTCTATTTTAAGCTGATAACTTTAATTGCATACAAACACTCTACCCTTTATTCCTCCCCCAATTTTAGTTTTTGATATCACAACTTACATCTTTTTACATTGTGTATCTATTACCAAATTATTGTAGTTACAGTTATTTTAATACTTTTGTCTTTTAACCTTTACAGTACAGTTATAAGTGGCTTACACACTATCACTACAGTATTCGAGTATTCTGAATTTGATTATACACTTACCTTTACCAGTGAGTTTTATACTTTCATATGTTTTCATGTTATTAATTAGTGTACCTTCATTTCAGCTTGAAGAACTCAATTTAGCATTTCTTGTTTGTTTTTCTGGGAAAGTCTTTATCTCTCCTTCATTTCTGAAGGACAGCTTTTCTTGGTAAAGTATTCTTGGTTGACAATTTTTACTTTTCAGCACTTTGAATGTATCTTCCCATTGACCTGCAAGTTTTCTGCTGAGAAATCTGCTGATATGCTTATGGAATTTCCCTTATAGGAAATGAGTTTCTTTTCTCTTGCTGCTTTCAAGATTTTCTCTTTGTCTTTGATTTTTAACAGTTTTATTATAACACATCTTGATGAAGTCCTCTTTGGGTTGAATCTGTATAGGACCTATGAGCTTGATGTGCCTGGATGTCCATATCTCTCCCAAGATTTGGGAAGTTTTCAGCCATTATTTCTTTAAATAAGCTTTCTGCTTCTTTCTGCCCCTTTTCTCCTTCTGGGACTCCTCTAATAGAAATATTGTTTCTTTCAGTAGGATCCTATAATTCACGCAGGCTTTATTCACCCTTTTTCATTCTTTTTTCTCCTCTGACTGGATAATTTCAAATAACTTGTTTTTGAGTTCACTGATTCTTTCTTCGCTTCATCAAGTCTGCTTTTGATGCTCTCTGTTGCACTTTTCATTTCATTCATTGTACACTTCAGCTCCAGAATTTCTTATTTATGATTTCTAGCTCTCTGTTGAACTTCTCATTTTGTCATGTATGGTTTTCCTGATTTCACTGAGTTATCTGCCTGTGTTCTCGTGTAGTTCACTTAGCTTCCTTAAAACAATTGTTCTGAATTCTTTCCCAGACAATTTGTAGGTCTCTGCTTCTTTGGGGCAGTTGTTTGCTAGTGTCATGTTTCCCTGATTTTCAGTGTTCCTTGAAGTCTTGCATTGTTGTCTTCCCATTTGAAGAAGCAATTGCTCTTCTAGTCTTTATAAACTGACTTCATGAGAATGGTACCTTCCCCTGCCGGTCTGGCTAGGGATTCTGAGGCTTTCTCAGATCCTCTCTATGGGTGCACCCACTCCACACTACTTGTTCCCCCTTGGGGTGGAATTCTTAATTGTATGCCTTCTCTCAATCTCAGAAAGCCAGGATGGCTGCTGAGAGCCTCCCTTCTGTTTTCCCTAGGGCATTGCCCTGAAATGCTCAGTTTCGTGAGCTTTCGTCCAACCCCACAGGATCAGGCTGGCTTTCTGCTCTTGCTCACTAGCTGTCTGCAAAGGCTTGCTCTCACCATCCATGGGGGTGTGCCAGGAGCTGGCTATGGGGTGGGGGTATAAGGTTGTAAAGAAAGGGAGTGTGAGTGAGGTGTGCAGAGTGTGGGAGTGTCTGTGGGTCAGTTGGGCAGGTGAGGCATCCCCAGCAACTTGTGAGTGAACTTCCTGACAGAGACAGCAAATCTCTGGATGGAGATTAGTTAGCAAGATGAACGGCAAAGTGGTTAATAGGGTCCCTTCAGTGAATTCTGAGCCTGACTACTGTGCTGCCCGCCTCTCCTAAGCCCTCAGACATGCAGATCACCTCAGTATTCTGGGTGAGGCAAGAAAGCGGACCTCCTGGGCAGCATCTCACATGGCTGGAGATACCAGGCACTCACTCATATGCTTTCACTTTCCCCCATGGGAGAAATTGTGGGCACAGGGGTCTCCCTTGGCACTGAGCCATGCCACCTCAGGGGTGAGGTGACGTGGGCAAAGTGAAACTGTTCCCATTACTTTTTTCAATGTGCCTATTCTTGGACTTTTTTCCTCCAATGGTGTGCTGGCATTTCCCTGCTGGACTCTCAGACTCCTACAAAGGCCTTCTCATCTATGGGCAACTGCCAAAATCAAGTTTCTATGGGGGGGGATGATGGTAGAGAACTCCTATTCTGCCATCTCGCTGATGTCACTCCTATTATTTTTATAGTAAATAAAATAAGAGGATAAAAACATCTTCATATATAATCACACATGACAAAGATTTGCTGAGAATGAAACAATTTAAGATTGTGACTAAGAGACAGAAAGTAATTGTAAAAATGGAGTGGCAAAAATATTGACTGCTTTGAAGGAGAAACTTATTTTGAAGTGTGAGTATAAAAAAATCAAGCTGGCACTCCTATATATTGCTAATAGGAGTGCAATATGTTATGACTCCTCTGGAGGGGAATTTGGCAAGTTCTAGAAAAATTGCATAGGCATTTATCTTTTAATCCAGCAGCTTACTTCTTGGAATTTTCCCTTGAGATATTGTGATGTACTGATATCACAAGAAATATGTATTTTGGTCTTCATCCACAGTTCCTAGTACATAGTTCATAAAACCTTTGTAATTTCCTAAGTGATAAGAGTTATAGGAGCATCTTTTGTTATAATATTTGGTTTTTTCCTCTGGCTTTTGAAATAGCTCTAGAGGGATAAAGGTGAAAGGAGCATCTTCTGTTATTCATAACAAGCCCCTTGTAACCACACCTGAGTTTATGTTAATGAGGTGGCTTATGGAAAGTGCCTAAAGATGAGGAGCTGGTTGCCAGGGAAACCAATCATGTGATTAGAGGATTGGAACTTTCACCCCCAGCCCCTGACCTCCAGAGAAGGCAGGGAGGCAGGAGGTTGACTTAATCACCAATGTTCAGTGAATTAGTCAATCATCCAAATGTCATGAAGCCTTCATAAAACCGTAACTGAAGGGGTCTGGAGAGCTTCGAGGTTGATGAACACATGGAGGTGCTCAGAGGTGATGTGCCTGCAGAGAGCACGGTAGCTCCATACCTGTTCCCCCATACCTTGCCCTGTACATCTCTTCCTGAGTTGTATGTTTTTATAATAAACCAGCAATCTAGCAAGTAAACTGTTTTCTTGAGTTCTGTGAGCCGCTCTATCAAATTGTTGAACTGAGGAGAGGGCTGTAGGAACCTGCGATTTATAGCCAGTCTGTCAGAAGAACAAGTGACAACCTGGACTTGAAGTTGGCATCTGGTGGGGGGTGGGGGTGTCTTATGGAACTGTGCCTTTAACTTTTGGGGTCTGATGCTAATTCCAGGCAGATAGTATCAGAATTGAGTTAAATTGCAGGACACCAAATTGGTGTCTGCCAAGAACTGGAGAATTGCTTGCTGTGGGAAAAACCCACACATCTGGTGTCAGAAGTATTCTGAGAATAGAGGAGAAGAAAAACTGTAGTGTGTCTTCCTTTCAGATATCACACCATAACCACAGCTCACCTCATGCACAGAGTCATTCATTGTGCCATGAGTGGTAATAGCTAACAACGAAAGCCATGGAGATGCCTAACCACAGGAAACAAACACAAGGTGAGCTGGAACATCTTGTTGTGTCAGAAAGCAAGAAAAATGCTTTAAAAACACCAACCCAGGGGCCAGCCTGGTGGTGCAGCAGTTAAGTTCATGTGTTCTGCTTTGGCAGCCCAGGGTTCGCTGGTTCAGATCCCAGGTACGGACCTATGCACTGCTTGTCAAGCCATGCTGTGGCAGGTTCCCTACATATAAAGCAGAGGAAGATGGGCACAGATGTCAGCTCAGGGCCAGTCTTCCTCAGCAAAAAGAGGAGGATTGACAGTAGTTAGCTCAGGACTAATCTTCTTCAAAACAAACCAACCCAGCCAGGACATGTGAAAACGACATAGCTGCTCACTTAAAGGGACTCCCACCAACCATAGCTGAGACAATTTGAGCATTAAAAAACAAGGATGTAATGGGTTATAAAACATTGACTAAAAAAGAATCTTCAAGTCCTTAGTAATATCTTTAAAATGAGCAGAAGGAAGCTCTTATTTATAGAATAAAACCTATTAATAAATGTAGCAGGAGTGAAGGAATCCAACAACTAAATTTTGTACCTCCAAAGTAATGACTGATTTAGGCAAAGATCATCAGTGAATACTAAAATCGTCGACTGAAGAGTTGTGAAAGCATCACTCCACAGGTTATTTCTTAATTACACAGAGGGAAAGGATCCATCTTGAGGAAGAGATCAAAGTCAGCATCGTCCAGTCACTGGACAGCCAATGATGTAAGAGTGAGCGCACTGCACTATCAAGTGCTTTTCCTGTCAGGGACGTTGAACCTTAATCTAGTCGAGAGAAGCAATTTACGAATCCAGATAGTGGCGCATTCCTCCAGACATTGGCCTAGGTTCTTCAAAAGGGCCAACGTCACGAAAAGCAAATAAATATAGAGGAACTATCCTAGACTGAAAATGACTAAAGAGTCATGGTAGCCAAATGGAATGATCTTTGATGGCGTCCTGAATTAAAAAAAAAAATTTTTAGTGAGAATTGGGGAAATTCTAATACTAAATTTAATTTTCATATTAAATATTGAATTTAGGGGGTTAATAATGATATCATGGTCGATAGGAGAATGCCCTTTTTCTTGAGAAAGGCATATGAAAGTAGAGGTGATGGCTGTAGCTTATTTTCAAATGATTTGACAGAAGGTGTGTGTGTTCGTGTTGAGAGAGAAAGAGAGAGAAAACAAATGTGGCAAAATATTAACAATTGGTGAATTTGGAAGGAGGGTTTATGGGTGTTCATTGCACTGTTATTTCAACTTTTCGGTGATTTTGAAATGTTTAAAAAGAAATTGGGGGAAATCCAGCTGGTGACTGCGCAGCTACACTTGGCATGTATTAATCTACGGAATGTGGTTATATGTTATGAATTGCGTGAGTTTTATCCTTTAAAGTAGATCATAATATCACTGGCAGGAGTCAAGAGTCGACAGTCGTAAGAACTAGAGGGTACGTTACAAAAGGTGATTCGGGCTCTAAGGCAAGGCCTTGCACACAATAAGTACCACATTCTTTTTTTTAAGAGAATTAATGGGGTCTACATTTTCACCATCCAGTTGGGTGAAAACTAAGACTGAAAGATTCCTAACCACAAATGCCTTTCCCACGTGTGGACGCCAAATGTGGAACCTTCAGCTGAAGAGATATTATCACCTTTTGGAAGAGTTAATTCAGTCCACGGCCACAGTGACCAAATTGCCCCACCTAAGAGACCACACGTCTGATTCCATGGCCAAACTTTGATCTACTTATTTTTAATGGACCATTTGCATATTGGTGGGGAAATAAGGGAAGGGTCTGAAAATTTTCTTTATAAAACAATTAAGCTCTTAAATCCTGATAATGATGAGATGTTTTGCATAGAGAATAACAATTTTCACAGATGATGTTTCCATCATAATTGAGAGCTGATATATCCAGAGAATTCTAAGGGAGGCCTCCAGACACCACAAGGTTGCCAGTGGAGAATGCCATTTCATCAGCATTTTGTCAGTACTTCTCATCAAAGCATAATTGTTTAGATTAATAAACCAGTAAGCACGTTCTAATGAAAAATATTCCAAGACAGAGAAAGATTCATGAAGGTAAAGAAAACCCTCAAGATTCTAACTATACAAAATTACACCTAGTCATTTATTGAGAACTTCAATAAAATTCATTCCTAAGCATTTTGTTTACTATTCCTAACTGTATATCACCTGAAATAAATTTCATAACTGATGTTTTCTCTTCTAGATTATCATGTTGGGTAGCCAGGGTGCAGCTGTTTAATAGCTTATTCATAACTTTTCACTGTTTACCAGGAACTCTTGTATCTGAATGGGTCTTTTTAAGGTTCTTCTTTACTCGACTCCCCTGTGCTCATCAACACCAAAAGTTAATCTCTCTACTTTTCATCCACAGTGCTACTTCCTTCTCACGCTCACCTGTTTCCCTCATTTATACCCAAAGACCAGCTCTTCTGAAGACTCAAAGCCCCTTTTCTAGTAAGAGCACCTCAGCATCAGCAAGAAATGACAGCTGACCTCCTAAAAAAGCTGGAAGAGAAAAGGTGCAAGAAGCAGGTCACAAGAGCTTCCTCACGCTATCATAGGAACATCCCAGCACTCTCTAAGGTGGCCGCGATCCCAGCACAGCTCAGCACTCATGTGCCTAATAAGTCATTACCCATTGCTGTATTCAGTGGTCTAAACATCAACAACCCTTGATTTGTTCATGATTCTGTATTTGGGCAGGGCTAGTTGGGGACAGCTTTTCTTTCTTCCATGTTACATTAGGGGGGCAGCTTGAATGGGGGCCAAAGACCTACTTCCAAGATGGCACCTGTTGATGCTGGCTCTTGCCTGGGAGTTCTGCCAGTGCTGTCGAAATCACTTCTCCTCTGGGTCGCCTCTCCTTGTGGCTAGGGTAGGCTTCTCACAGCATGGGAGTCTCAGAGTATATGGCTGCTGACTTCTCTCAGAGCCCAAAGTGGAAAGCACCAGGGTTTCTTTAGGCTTACGCCTGGACCTGGCAGAACATCACTACATTCTCTTGGTTAAGGTGAGTCACAAGGGCACCAGATTCAAGGGGAGGAACTACGTAAGGGTGTCAATACCAGGTGGTGCAATTTATTGGGGGCCCCAATGCATCAGACTACCACATCATTTGAATCCCCAAGAAAAGGTTAAATTCAGACCCACAGGCTATCTAAAAAGGCAGGTAAATGTACATTATAATTGGAAATTTTTACATCCAAAATGCTTACATTTTTAAAAAAACTTTACTGTTTTAGGGGCCACGTTTTCAGGTCTTATATGGATAAATGGAATAACTTATTCCTTATTTATTCTGGATATGAGACATTGATATACACGTTTTACCCAATAAACAGAGTTTTAGATTTGTAACTTTGGGGTTGATTTGTAAATGGGCACAAGTTTAAGTGAAGAGGACCTCCAGCTCGGTCCACCCGGGCTCAGGGTCAGACAAAGCCTTGGTGGGAAACAGACAAGGGCTATGGGACCAACTGTTGGAAGGAAGGCAGTTCCAGCTTTACTTCGTGTGTGAAGCACAACAATGATGCGGGCATTGCTGGGAAAAACCAAAACGGCCAAACTGAGGGCTGCAAGGAATAAAAGGGGAAAGAGCTGGAGGGGGCAGCCGAGCAGAAGCAGCAGCTCCTTGCTCTGCAGCCTCCCGTGGAAGAAGGCAAGCTATGGGTCGTCTTTCCAATCAAAGAAGCTACATTTCCTCTGTTTGAAGGAAGAGGTTGAGGTTCATGTAAGAAGACTGATGGGAATTCTTGTGGAAGGATGCTGAACCTGTACACTGGGGAGAAGATCTGAGTTTGTTATTGACTGATGTGCCCAGCGGGGATGCTCCCCACCCCTCAGCGAATGCAGTGCTAAGTAATAAGATGGCCACTTACTGCACCTGTGAGTATCTTGGGCCTCCGAGAACTAGATGAGGGAATTCGTACCCCAATTTGCTTTTCAAATCTTTAGAGCTCCCTTTTCTAGGATTCTCAATGAACATGACAATACGGCTCTGTTACTTTTACCGCCTCTCACTTCAATAATTCAGTAGGCAAAGTTGGTAAACATGGTCTAGCAAAGATTTCCTATTGCTTCCAGGTTTGAAACCCTGTCTAAGTAATGATGTTTTATTGTAAGTGTGCTAAAATGTTAGGCTAGCCAGGACTGTTCCATAGCTTGTAGGGAGAGTGAGTAGAATATTTGATATAAGGATTATCTCTGGGAATCCAGGCTAGGGGAGCACACCCAGGGATCAGCCCAGGAGTGCGAAACAACTTCAGTAATGAATACAAATGAGAAGAATCATGGAAAAAACACTGAAGTGAATTAATTTTTGTGGATGTGCGGATGGGGGTTGGGGGGACTGAGTGTCACCAAGTTCGACACATCCTTTGTAGGTGTGGGTCCTTTCGTTCTCGCTTTCCTAATGTAGCCACCAGTATCCTGTTGATGAGGACCAATAGAGAGGGAAGCTTCTAGAAAGACTGGTTCTGCTTCTCCAGTTAAACCTTGACTGACACATTCTTCAAAAAAAATATATCCTTCAAAAATAAAAAATACATTTTAGAGAGAAAATTTATCTTCAGCAGAACTACACTGCAAGAAGTACTAAAGAAGTTCTTCCTCAAACTCAGGAGAAATGACAGAGCTATTATCTGAAAATTGTTTCCTCCAGAAAATAGAGCAGAGGGAGTACTTCAGCAGAAAGAGGGAGTGACTTCGTTTTATGAGGTCAACACAACCTCAATACAAAACTAAACAAAGACATTGCAAGAAAATCAGACATCAACATCCCTTATGAACACAGATATAAAAACCCTTGACAAAAATGTTAGCAAATCAAACCCAGACATTTATAAAAAGGATGACACATCTTGGCCAAATAGACGTTATCCCAGAAATTTAAGATGGGTTTAATATTTTAAAAAACCAATCAATGTAATTTACCACATTAACAGGAAAAAGGCAAAAAACAGTACAATCATCTCAGGAGATGCAGAAGAAGCATTTTACGAAATTCAACACCTGTTCATGATAAAAACTCTCAACAAACGGAGAATATATGGCAGCTTAGCTGTAGAAGGAGAGGAAGCAAGCCTTCACAAACATGAGACGCAGCATCGCTGGTGTGCGCAATTTAGCTAAAGGCTGAGGAGCTGGGAGGGCGCTTAAAAGTCCCAAAGTCTGGGACACTAGGACCTCAAAGCCTTTCCCAGCAATTTCGAGGTAAACCGTTGCTTTTCTATTTAAGTTCACGGGCCCACAACTCTAAACAGGAATTTCAAACCCCAGAATATGCTCAGCTGAAGTTTGTTGACATAATGAATGTTCGGTGTGAAAGGCTGATTAAAGATTAGAAAATAAAACCTTTGAAGAAAATGTGGCAGTAAGATTTACCTCACAGAGGCATTGTGGAGCGACTTTATATTAAGAAGGCTGACACAGGAGATGAGAACAAAGGGTACACAATGAAGACAAAGATGCAGAAATGGCACAAGGGATCTGTGTGTCTCCAAATGATAGGAAGATAAGCGCCGGGCCGACTTGTCTAAGCATCACACCCCCAGGTCCCACTCTGCAGATTTGGATTGTGAGGCGGGACAAGCATTCCTGTTGAACTGTCATTATCAACTAAGTCTGAGAAACATGGGGTTCAGATATACCAAAAAATGCTTATGGCTGTAAGGTTCCTGTGAAGTCTTTAAAATACCACACGTATGTTTAGTTATTGTACCACTAAGTACAATATTGTCTTTAGTTTTGACAAATACTCTTTATTAAGGACATTTCCACTTATTCTTAGTATACTAAAATGTTTTTCTTTTTTTTAAATCAGATGTTGAATTTTGCAAAATGCCTCTTGGTTTCCATAGATATGATCATACTTTTTCTAATTTTGTGATAAAGTAATAAATTATATTTGTAGAAGTTCTCAAGGATGAAATATCCTAGAATAAACTTACTTGATCATGGTTTGTTATATTTTTAATAAATGTGCTGGATTTAATTACATGTATTTAAGATTTTTGCACCACCAGCCGCAAAGCAAGATCATTTGGTAATTTTCTATGTTATCTTTCTCAGGTTCTGTCATGGAGGCTACAGTGAAAAAGAAAAATTCCCAACCTTTTCTAGGCAGAAACATAAGAAAAAAACGCGAGGAATAATCTGTTACTTAAAGTTTTCCTGGAGCACATCCCTCAGCTATTTGGGAGCAGATGTGTGACTCTTCATGTCCTCTCTGCTTCCTGGTCTGCTCGGGTTTCCCTCCAGGTTTAGGAACCACGACGGCGAGAGAGGAGCAGCGGCCTGGGCCAGATGCCACCCTCCTTACCCCCAGGGAGTCTTGTAGTAATATTTCTACCCATGGCTTCAAGCATTAAAAGATTTCGTCTACCAATCCGATTGCTTTCATCAAGGGAAAAACAAATATATTCTTTCTTTTTATTAATCATATCTGAGAACACAAAAATCAGTAGCAGCAAAAATAATAACTCACAGCAATAAACCAAGATAAAAATAGCATGAAACTGGCCAGATCCCAGGCTCGTGAAAAGAAACAGGCCATTCCAGTTAGCCTCTGCGGCCTTATTATTTGTAAATGTTTGGTTTCTATTAAGCTTTAGGAAGTATTGAAAATAACTCACAGAAGTGCTCAAATTACCACTGTAGCAATTTACAGGGTCAAAAGCCCCCATATTGGGGAAACTTTGCAATTTTATTCTTTTAAAAGCATAAGCTAAATGCAGAAGAATGGATCCGCTTCTGAGGAGAACCCCTCCTGTTCTAACGGGGTGAGAACTGCTTTGGACACCGTGACGATTTAAGTGACGTTCCCACAGGCTAACCAAGCATGTAAGTTACAGCTGAGGGCGCGCGACGGCATGTCCCCATCTCACGAGATTGCCTGGGCATGGTCCTCGCTTGTTCACACCGTGGTCTTCCCTGTGCCCACAGATCTCTGCGAACAAACCATGTCCCACCTAGTCCTGATGTCACAGTGCTGCCCATCTCCTACGGCCTTAGAACTGAGTACCCCTGCCTCTGATTAGGGCTCAGGGAAGCCTCAGATATGGCAATCCAGTAGGAGGGTAAATGTTTCTGTAGGGGATTTACAAATGTTTAAATTTGAAATTGGGAAGAGTTTTAGAAAAAATGTACAGTTTTATTCCTTCTTCTTCTCAAGTTCGCTAAATGTTTCCTGAAGTGTCAGCCAGCTACCTGATTCCTTACTGGAAGAACTGAACTGCATTGTTTATAAGGAGATCTCCAAGGATGGGAAATACGAGTTTACATTAATATTTTAAAAACTATGCTTTTGTAGAAAAACTGTAGCGTCCAGGGCAATGGTCATCTTATTGTGAACAGTATATCAGAAAACAATGTCACCTACGGTATTGCCCAACACTGTTGAGGCGGCTAATCCCGAAGATGCCTGCCCTGGGAAGACCGCTTTTTGCAGCCGCGTTCTTGTCTGTGACCTCTCCTGGGCAGCGCAGACCCTCTGTGGTGGGCACAATGCCCAGTGTGTGTAGAGTCTGTAATAAAACCTGCAAGCATCCCAGAGCCGCCCCTCAAAAAGGTGCAGATTTGCATTTGCTTTCTATTCCTCCATCAGCAGTCGAAACTCCCCCTCTGGACAAGCTCAACCACTTCCCAGACTTGCAACCCTTGGTCTAAAATGGGAGAAGATGGCATTCCTATGAAATGATGCTCTAGCATAACCCCCCAAATCCACTGGAGGAAGGAGCCGGGCTGCCCAGATAGACTTCCAAAGGGCAGAAGAATCGGGTGGATTTTAAAAGGAACCGTTCTCTACCCCACCCTGAGGGTGACGCTCAGACAACTGTTAGGGTAGAAAAGTCTGTGGGAGCTCGGGAAGATGCTTGGGGTGATGGACTGACAAGCCGACAAACCCCCTGCTGGTACATCCCACTTGTTAGGGGTGATTGACGTCTGTCTGGAGGGGATGTGGCCTCCTTTTGACATTTTTGTTTGTTCCCCTTGGAGCTTGATGTGGTCCCACTTGCCTTTTGGGGCGAGGTAGTCAGTGTTAAGATTATTTATCAGTCCCACAGGGAGAGGGTTTCTGTGCTAGGCGGTCACATACAGCTAAATGAAGATAGCTGATAGCGGGGCAGAAAATGGCATTTTCTGTGCACACCTGTTCAGGGGTTAGCCAGCTCATCTATAAGAACAGAACAGGGAAATACGAAGTACTCCTATCTTCCAGTACTGCAAGTTGAGATGGGGAGCAGGAGGTGGGAGGAGGGACAAGTCCATGATCACCAGCTGAGCACAGGGGTGGCGGGGACCACCTGCCTGTGGCTCCTGAGCTCAGGCGAGAACTGCAGCCTCTCTTGGTGATCTTTCCAGGCCCGCACTTCTCAGACCTTAATGTGCACGGAATCTTCTGAGGTTCTTGTTCCAAGGCAGATTCTGAATCAGCAGGTCTGGGGTGGGGCCCGAGATTCTGCCTTTCAGACAAGTCCCCAGGTGGTGCCGAAGCTGCCGGCCTGTGGCCAATCTCTGAGAACAGTCACACAAAGCCGGTGCAGAGCTCCAAGCAGCCCGATTCCAGAGGCAGAGCCCAAGGGAGGCAGGAACAAAGCCAAAATATCTCAGAGAAAACAAGGTCTCTCCACTGAGGCAAGAAAGTCACGTGAAGGGGACACAACGGACTGGCCTCTTCCCCTCGAGGCAGAAATCTCAGCAACAGATTCTCGAATGTAGCCCTGGGGAGGTGTCCTTCATTGATGCCTCCCATCCTAGGGTGACATCCCAAGGAACCAGGCTTGACTCCCCATCTTTTTGACATATTGGTTTTCTGTTTCATTCACATCTGTCCTCACCTTCATTTCCTTCCTTCTACTTTCTTTGGGTTTATTTTTCTATTTTCCTAATTTAATTTTTTCTCCTTTTCCTACTACAATATATTCATTTAAGACTATCAATATTTCTCGTAAGTTCATTTAAAAATATTTTCTAACTGCCATTATAATTTCTTATTTGATCTATTGGTTATTTAGAACTATAATTCTTATTTCAAATATATGGAAATTCTTTAGCTTTCCTTTTGTTATAGATTTCTAGCATAATACAACTGTGATCACAGAAAACAGTGTAGTTATACCACCTTTTAAAATGTGTTGAGACTTACTTTAAGGTGCATTATGTGGGCAATTTTTGTAAATATTCCACGAGTGCTTGAAAATATCGTATATTCTGGAGTTGTTGGGTGTGGTGTTTTACTGTATTTCAATGATTTTAAGATGTATGCTCTCCACATCTTAATACTTTGAAACTTACGATGCATTTTATAATCAGAGAGGAACAAGTGACAGTCTCTGACATTGTTGTCATTTCCTGTGCATACATGAATGTATGCATATAGGAGGGTATTTCTGACAACTGCAACCTCCTAACTTTCTAGTAGAAAAGTCATTTAAGGGTCATTTGAGGAAGAAAAGTACACTCTGGTTTTGTCTGAAGTTGGTCCACTGTCACCTTCAGGTAGGATCCAGCGTCAAGGCCCTAGAGGCAGCATCACCGGCTGGACAGCAATGGAGCTCTCTCTTAGGAGTGCTGCATCTCCTACCCTCCCCATGTGACAGGGGATCACAATGTGTGAAGAAACATCAACACTGGTGGCTCTGAGTCTCAAACAGATTCCAAAGAAAGAATTCTCAAAAATGTTTTAGAAATCCCTTATTCAATTTATTTCCCTTATATTTTCCTTTTTACCTATGCATAAGAACAGCATAATTAAATATGAAAGAGCTTTCTCAATAAACGTGGAATAACAATTCTGGGTGATGAGAAATCATTGTGTCACAGTTGACGTCGTTTCCTTTTTTCTCAGTGGTTCATCAGATAATAGTGTGTCTTGCAGTCAACGATTTCACGGATTCAAGGAAATGTGGCCTATAGGTCTGTTAGATCAAGGTCATAGTCATCAAATCTTTACTCTTCTGGATTGTTTGGTTATTGTTATTCTGTTAATTACTGACAGATACATATTAAAATCTCCACTGTGACTGTGGATTTTTGTAGTTCTATCAGTTTTTGCTTTACGTATTTTGAGGCTAAGTTGTCCAGGTGAATTCAATATTTTATTGTTACATAGTGACTCTCATTGTCCCGAATAGTGCTTTTTTCCTCAAAGTATATATTTCCTGGTATTAGTTTAGCTATACCAACTTTATCTAGTTTAGTGCCAGCTGGTATTTCTTTTTTCATCCTTTACACTAACTTTCTATTCTTTTAATGGTTTCTTTAGAAATGACAAAACGCATCCTTGCCTTACCTAGACCTAATATCAGTTGTTACTTGTACTCTTCTCCCAGCCAACACAAGAGCCTTGGAACACTCATGTCCATTTACCCCATCCATCTTCCATGCTATTTGTGTTGTATACTTGAATTTGTCACCATATAAGAAATTATAGTTAATGCTTTTCAAAGTCAACGTTATTTTATATTTAGCAACACATTTGCCATTTTCATTGCTCTTCACTCTTTCCTGTATCTTTGACTTTCCATCTGGCATTGCTTCCCTTCACCTAAAAAGCACCGTATAGAATGTTAGCGCAGGTCTCTTGACAGCCAACTCTCTCAATCTGAAATGTCTTTATTCACCTTCGTTCTGGAAGGATCTCTTCACTGGGTATAGGATTACATGTTGTCAGGTACGTTCTCTCATCCTACTAAAGCAATCATTCCAATGTATTCTGCCTCCATTTCTGCTGTCGGAATGTCGGTGTCAGGATGACTGGAGCCCCCACCCCTGGCCTCTGGGAGTGCTACGGGAAGAGAGCTCTCAGCTGTCAGCTCTCTCTGGGGACTAACTCCGTTGAAGAAACTGCCTGGTCCGAGGGCATGCCTCTTTCCAGGAGCAGGCCCCATTCACTGACTGACCAGTACAGAGGAGTAAAGACACTCACTCCAGCTCAGGCTACTCTGCAGGGCTGCCCCAGGGCCAGAGATCCCTTGAGGGGTTAGACAAAGGCTTCACTGGAACTGCACCGTAGCTCGGTCTCTCCGCAGGTCAGTCCTCTTCCTTAGCCCGTCCACAGGGCTCTGCCTGTTACACCTGCCTTCCCAGAGTCTGCTCACCAGGGACCCCACTCTATGACAATGAGAATCAGAAGTGGGCCCAAAAGATGGGCACTGCGATGGAATTTCCTGCTAGGTCACCCCCTTCTTGCCTGGCAATGAGGACCCCATCACTGGTGGCAGGTGGGGCACAGACAGCCCAGCACAGGGAAGTGGTGCGGTTGTTAAAGCTTCCACTGGTGGCGGACTGGAGGAAAGCATGGCAGTGACCGAGGCCACGTATCAGGACTTTGAGACAGGTGGGGGAAATCGCAGCTACAAGGAAAATGGAATTGGGATGACCTTTGGGAAAGATCATAAAAAGCTGCAGTGAATCAATTACCAACTAAAAGCTGAGTGTGGAAGCAGAGGCTTCTTTTGCTGTGTGTGAATAGGCTCCTACCTCCTGCATTGCACGGGCAGAGAAAGCCGAGAATCGGTCAGGCCAGGGCTTCATTGCGACAGCCCCAGAGCTCCACATAAGGTTGAACTCACAATCAAGGCTGCAACTCCAAGCAAGGTCAGGCCATGGCTGGGAAAGGATGAGGCCCTGAAATGTAGGATGGGGACATATGGGTGAATGCTTCCCCAAATGGTGACTCTCCAGATTTCCCTGAACCTCTGAACCTGCACAAGCGGCTGTCTCCTGCCTGCTGAGGGCTAACGTCTGCCCCTTGTTGAGGACACTTCAGAGTCTTCTCCTCTACGAAACCCACGTGCCTCCCTCAGGACCTGCCTCCACCTCTCTCCTGGCTTCCAGGCCAATAACTCTGGTTAAGTCACAACACAAACCAGCCTGGCATTGCTGGGCCTTAAAGGGAGGAAGGCGACCACACCCCAAGAAGCTGCAGGACCTGGTTGGCAGGTACCAGCAAGAGCTAGGGAGTCCACGTGAGATTGGAGGGCACTTCCAAGGGAGCCAGAACATAAGACTGAATAAGGCAAAGCTATCTGAGCAATTTAGAGAATCAGAGTTATTTCCGCCAGTAAATCTCTTGCGTGTCTAATCCCCTCTTGGAGGATCCAGCCAGCACAGCACTGCATCGCAGCTCAGCTTCGTCCCTGCCAGCCCTGCTTCCTTCCCTGGACTTCCACGGTGCTGATCCCAAGAGCGTTCCTAACAACTCTCTCCCTGCCAGCCCCACCTCAGGGTCCACTTCCTGAGGATCCAGGCTGCCTCTGAAAAGGCCTTCATTTCTTGACCATTCTTTCCCATTTTTTCTAAGTTCTCACCGTTCACTTTTTGCTTTCGTCTGTTGTCTTATTGTCTCTTCTTTGACATCTCATATATCTCCTTTTGAGTTCTTCTTTCAATGGGATTACGTTCTCGTATTTCATCAAGCTCAGAGAGATGTTCATTTCTACGATTCTTTTACTTCTGATGGATATTCTTCATCTGCTTGTATTGGTTGTTACTGTCGTCTTCTTGGAGGAGAATTACTCAGTAAATGAGGACAATTCTCTCTGGATTAGCTCTTCTCTGAACTGTGTGGGGGAAAGGATGGGTTGATGGGGAGAGCAGTAGCTTTACCCCAGGTGTCTTCTGGAAGGACTTTCTCATGAATCAGCGTCTCCGAGCAAGGATGGGGTCTGCTCGCCGGTCTCAAAGGTCCATCTTATGGTACGCGGGCCCGTGTGGTTTGCAGCAAAGCCCCGATGCTCCAGGGCACTAGGGGTGTTAGAGCAGCGAATACTGAGCTGACTGCTGTGAGGATTCCCTCTCTGATGGTCTCCTCCCAGCCCTGGTTCACTTGCAATGCCAGGTGTGGACGCCGCAGGCCAGGACCCTCAGTTGGAGCCTTTAAGGTTGTGCCACTCCTTTGTGGAAAACTGTATGCCGGAAAAGACCTGTGGGGGTCTGCATGTGCTTTTTGGTGTCATGCCTTGATTTGATCCAAAATTTGTTGTATTTGGCAGTTATTCTTTGTAACTTTGATTTTTCCATGTATTTTCAGTGAAAATGATATTTTCTTCTCTATTGCTCATTCTTTTCGTTAAGTTGGCCACTGGGGAGGGAAGCAAACTTGGCCCAGAATCCTGAAATAAGTTTTTACAAGCTCTTTACATTGTATTCTTAAAACACATCCAGTTTGCTTTAGCGCTTCAACCACATAGCTGTAGATTTGTTATATCTTAATTTGTAAGAAATTAGCAACACAAATTACAAAAGACACAGAATAAAGGGAAAGGTATTTAAAGCATGAATACATGGCACGTAAACATAGACATCATTCTCTTACTCATGCATTAGAAATTTAGATCTGGAAAACAGTTTGGGAAAACAAGACGTCCGTTTGGGATTGCCTCAGAGAAACAAAACTGGTCAAAAACACCAGCGGCCGTGGCTGTGCTCACAGCGTTCTTCGTTCCTCATACAGACGGACGTCGAGGAGAGATGGTGATATGGTCCTGGAGGGAAACGAGCCAGTGCAATGGTGAGTGACTCCCCGTGTGTGAAGTCATCTGCATCGCGTCAGGATGAACATCTGCCACATACACTCTGTGTGGCTACAGTATGCCACAAAAGCATTCTTTGTTTCTCTCTGACCCTTGGTCTCATTTTGTGAGTTGGAGATTGGTTCACAAGATGAGGCTTTTCTGAAGGACCTTCACTGAAGACATTTAATGAAATTTCTTTGCAAGCAATGCTAATCTAATCCAGTGTCTTTGTCTCCACTGTGTTGTTAATCTGACGCGATTCATCGCGCATGGGGAGGGAGGAGGTGCGGGCGGGGAGAGTAATCAAGCTCGCTGGTTTCCAGCCGTCTTCCGTTAGTCTTATCAAGCATCTAAATGCCAGCTTGGGATCAGCCCGCACGCCCCAGAGTTTTCTGCACTTTCACTATCGAAATGACCGGTTACAAAGGAAGAAAACTGACGGTGACTCAAACCAGACTCGGTGCCTGGGTTATAAATTAAGCAGCTGTTATTCCAGCTCAAAGGAAGAGAGGAGCAGTTCATAGTTCAAAAACGTAAACCACAAATTTCATGAAAACACCATTTCGTTTATGAAAGGATGGTTAATTCCATTACGTCTTTCAAATCCATTAGCAACACATGTAAAACCAATTGAGGCCAAAGTGAGAAAAATCTTATCCGTCTCCGGATTTCAAAGCAATTGAAAATGAATACAGAGCAAACTAAAGAATAGCCCAAAGTTTTCCGTTCTTTTTAGGAATTAGAAAATATTTCTGGTTAAAGAGAGAGTATGTTCCAGTGACAATCCTCACAGCTACATAGATGGCAAAGTCTTTCTTCATTTCATCCCTGAATTTACCCTATGTAGTAGGCATTAGTGGCCACCCAAAGATATCAGGTCCGAATCTCTGGACCCTGTAAATGTTACCCTTATAGAGAAAAAGGGTCTTTGCAGATGTGACTAAGTTATGGATCTTTTTTTTTTGAAGATTGACACCTCAGCTACCATCTGTCACCAATCTTTCTTTTTTCATTCTTTTTCTCCCCAAAGCCCCCCAGAACATAGTTGTACATTTTTAGTTGTAGGTCCTTCTGGTTGTGCTATGTGGGATGTCACCTCAGCATGGCCTGATGAGTGGTGCCATGTCCACACCCAGGATCCAAACCGGCAAAACCCTGGGCCGCCAAAGCGGAGTGCATGAACTTAACCACTTAGCACCGGGGCTGGCCCCTAAATTATGAACCTTACATGATGAGATTATTCCAGATTATCTGAGAGGGCTCTAAATGCCATTACATGTGTTCTCTTAAAAGGAAGTCAGAGGGAGGTGATGCATACACAGAAGAAGAGAGGCCATGCGAAGCTGGAGGCAGAGATAGGAGTGATGTGGCCACAAGCAAAGAAATGCCGGCAGCACTGGAAGTTGGCAAGGAACGGATTCTCTCCCAGAACTTCTGGAGGGAGCGTGGCCCTGCTGAGAGCTGGACTTCAGCCCTGTGAAACTGCTGTTCAACTGGCCTCCAGAACTTTGGGAGAACAAATTTCTGTTGTTTTAAGCCACTAAATTTGTGCTAATTTGCTATGGGAGCAACAGGAAACTAATACACCTTATTTCTGTAGAAATATGGTGTGGTTTTATTTCATCCTCTCCTATCACTTAATTAAATCACAGATATGACAAAACTGAAGCATAAAACAAAGCAAATATTTTGTAGAGTTTGACTACTAAACACTTCTTTAGATAAGTGTACGTAAAAACTGGTCTGTAATTATGTTGTGTCAATGTCTGTTTCCTGGGCTTGATATGTAGTCTAATCACGTATGCTCTTACCATCGGGAGACACTGGTAGAAGTGTACACAGGACTTTTCTGTATTATTTTTACACCTTCTTGTGAGTCTATACTTATGTCAAAATAAGCAGCTAGAGAAAACCTTTTCTATGGTCAGTCTTTTGTTCTTTTGCTCTTTTTATTGATGGTTTCAGGATTGAATGAAAGAAAAAATAAAAGTCCATTTGCTCTTCAAGAGAAAATACTCAAATCAGTGGCTTGTGGAATGATAGAGGATTTAATATCCAATTTTTCCAGAAGCAATTGCAGGGGGCGGACAGAGGGAGAATCCTGACTGCTGTGGGAACGCGCGCCAGTGAGAGGGGCACAATACAATCATGCTGCCTTCACTTGCTCAGATGTCTTCGTGGAAAATAATGATATAATAGTCAATGCTGGAAGCCAGCTGGAGAGCTGACTCCAAGGTGTTGTGGTCTTTCTACCAGGATGACCAGTGCCTCTCCTTGACGTGGAAAAAGCCTGGGGCTGGGATGTTACAGGGCCCTCAGGGTGAGAGTTATGTCCTTCCTACAACCAGATGCTAACTGGATAACGCAAGAAGAAACCATCATTTACCAGCCTCCCAGAGCACAGTAACTCAAAACAGTGAATTCCTGAGCATTACAGAGGTAAGGAATACCTAAAAATAATCTTTGGTACCTTCTTTCCTCCTGCCCAACTTTGCCAAGATTCAGCCAAGAAGCCCAATGCCTGTGTGACCTCTTAGAGTTCTGACAAAGCAATATCCCATTCTTGGGGAAATAATTGAACCCTTTGCACTAAGTTACATAAAATAAAGTAACCCTCTGTTCTTCCTCATGTACATTTTCAGGTACTACACTCATTCACTCAACAGGTATTTATGATATTCCAGAGACTATTTTGGGCACCTGGGATACATAGGTGAACAAACAGTGACAAAGATTCCTGCCTTTAGGAGCACACATTCTAGTAGGGAGAAACAAACACAAATTATAAGCATAATAAATTTTAAAACAAAATTTTATATAAGGTAGTAAGAGAAGGGCATATTGAAAAGATGAGATTTGAACAGACTTTAAAGGAGGTGAAGAGCTGAGTCATGTGAATAGCTAGGAGATGAGCACGGCAGATGGAAAAGCCAGTGGAATGGCTCTCAGGTGGGAGCAGCTTCAAGGAAGAGCAAGGACACTCCTGTTCTTGAGCATGTGAGATGGGATACTCTATTACACAAGTTGAAAAGTTTGTTTTAGGTAGAAACAGGGTTAGTTCATCTCTGGCACTGGTTCTCAAACTTTAATGCACATCAGGAAAATGTGGAGAGCTTGTTAAAACACAGATCGCTGGGGAACAGCACTTCCACAATGGTGGAGTGAGAATGGGTTGGCAAATCTTTTCCAAAAAAAGAAATAATAAAACTGGGAAAAATTATCAAAAGACAACTTTTTAAGCCTCTAGAAATCAACCCAAAGCATACATAAAATTGGGAAGGGTTTATTCAATAAATCTACCGAACCCTGGGGAAGAGCAGTCTGTTTGTGGCACTTTTGTCTTGGGCTGGTCCTATTCCCAGCTCACAGTTCTGTCAGTGTGGGGTTTCAATCAGGGCATGCAAACTGTAAGTTTTGCTACCACAGGGTGATGACTTGATTTGGAGCGGAGAGTGGGGAAAACTCCATCCCTCTGGACATTGTGGGAAACAATAGCAAGCCCAGAGGCAAAGGAATGGGGAGCACTACTCCAGTCAGCCTGACATTATAATTCTGGTTTGGGCCAGCTGACTGGCAAACTAGCCACGAATTTAACTGGGAAATCCAGGGAAGGAGACAGCCAGAGTAGACCTTGATTAGCTCCCACATGTTTCTGCCAGAATGAAAGTGTGTGCATATGCACAAAGCTACCTGCACACTCAGAAGAGAACAGAGAGGATCCTAGTGGTCCTCATATCTCTGGTTAAACATGAAGTCATGCACATACAGAGAGGAGACACAAGAGGGCTGGGTAGAAAGCAAGAGCCAAAACAAATTTGTAAATGACATGAATTTTGAATGATTTCCCCAGCCACAGACAGATCTATTGGCAAATAGAGGAAGCCTTACTCATTCAAGATGTTTAAACATAATCCCTGAGCAATCATTGGCGGACGACTAAGGTAAAGTGACGCAGAGTGACCCATAAGAAGTGAAGCATATAAATGAAAACAGAAATAAAGAAAGAGAGAGAGAAACTAAGCAGAGACATCAGTAATCACACACCACAGACGAGACACATACCCCAGAAGTAGTTCAGGTAAACAGCCAAAATAGACAAACAAGCAAAGAAAGAGCAACAGAAACAACCTTTGGGGTGACACAGGGAGAGAATCATAATTGCTATACTAAATTATCTAAGATGTTCAGTTTTCAACAAAATACTATGAGACATGCTAATAAACAGGGAATTGTGACTTATACTCAGGAAAATAAGCAATTGACAGGAACTGACTCTGTGGAGGCCAAAATGTTGGAGTTTAGAAGACAAAGACTTTGAAGCAGCTCTTATAAATACGTTCAAAGAACTAAAGAAAAAAGAATAAAGAAAAAATTGAAGAGATTCATGAACAGAAAAAATGAGAGCCTCAGAGACCCATGGGACACCATCAGATGCATAAACATTTGTGTAATAGAAGTCCCAAAAGGATAGAAGAGAGGGAAATGGGCAGAAAAAATATTTGATGAAAGAATGACCCCTACAATTCCAAAATTTGATTTAAAAAAACCTTAATCTATAGATTTAAGAAGCTCAACAAACTCCAAGTAGGATAAACACAAAAAGACCCATACCTAAAAACCTTGTGGTCAAACTGTTGTCAAAGACAAATGTTGAAAGCAAGAGTAAAATGACTCAGCACATAATGGCAAAATCAGTATGATTAAAAACTGACAGAAACAATGAGGATCACAAGGCAATGGAACGGCACATTCAAAGTGCACAAAAGGAAAAAAACCCCATCAATCAAGAATTCTATATCCAGAAATGTTACCCTTCATAAATTAAGACAAAATAAAGTGGCTTCCAGATGAGCAAAGGCTAAGACAATTCACTGCTAGCAAACCTGTCTTACAAAAAATACTAAAGAAGCCTTCCATCTGAAAGAAAATGACACTGGACAGTAGCTAGCTCATATCCACACACAGAAATAGAGAGCACTGGAAAAGGGAAATATGTTGGCAAATATAACAGACTATAGATATTTTTCCTCCTTCTTTTATCTGATTTTAAAGACATAATATTGTACAAAACCATAATTATGAAACTATATTATTGGGCTTATATAAAGATGTCATATATGTGACAATAGCACAAAGAAGCTATATTTGAGCAAAGTTTCTTTATCTTATGGAATTAATATTATATTAATCTGAAGTAGATAGTAATAAAGATGTATATGGCAAAACTGAGAGCATCCCTTAAGAAAATAAGCTGAACGATATAATTAAAAAACAAAGGAAATAAAATGGTACACACAAAAATATTAATTTAGCACAAAAAAGTCAGTAAAGGAGGAAGTAAAAAAGAAAAAAGACCTAAGGCGTATAGAAAATAAATTAAAAAATGGCACACATAATTAATCAACAGTACATTAAATGTGAATGGTTTAAACAATCCAACCAAAAGAGACAAGTTGTCAGGCTAAATTTCAAAAAAAACCAAAAGCAAAACAAGATCCAATATATGTTGTCCGTAAGAGATATACCGTAGATTCAAAAACACAACAGTTTTAGAATACAAGGATAGAAGAGACACATTATGCAAACAGCAACCATAATAGAGCCAGGGTAGCTACACCGATATCAGGTAAAATAGAATTTGAGAAAAAAACTATTAGAGACAAAGAGGAATATTTTATAATGATAAAAGGGTCAAAAGTATCAGGAAGACATAATAATTATAAACATATACACCTTTAATAATAAAGTCTTAAAATATCTGAAGCAAAACCTGACATAATTTAAAAGGAAAATAAAAAAGTCAACAACTGTGGTCAAAGATTTCAATAACCCTCTTTCAATAATTAATCAAAATTATATAGAAAATCATTAAGGATGCAGAAGACTTGAACAGCACTATCAACCAGCTTGCCATAACAGGCATATAGAGAGAATTCCACCCAACAAGGGCAGAATACACATTTTTTCAAGTGCACGTGTAACATTCCCCAGGATAGACCCTATGCTAGGCCGTAAAACAAATGTCAACAGATTTTAAAAGATTGAAATCTTGCAGAGTATGCTGTCCAACCACAATACCTTACATTAGAAGTCAACAACAGAAATTTAGGAAATCTCCTAATATTTCAAATTAAATAACACATTTCTGAAAGACCATGGATCAAAGAAGATATTGCAAGACATATGAGAAAATATTCTAAACTAAATTAAAATGAAAACACAATATATCAAAATCTATGGGATGCAGGTACAGCAAAGATTAGGGTACAATTTATTGCTTTAAGAATCTATATTAGGAAGGATCTTAAATCCATAACCTAAGCATTCATGTTAGGAAGCTAGAATAAAAGAGCACACTAAATGCAAAGCAAGTGGAATGAAAGTATAATAAAGATTTGAGTAAAATATTGTATGATTTCATATATATGAAAAGTCCAGACAAGGCAAATCTATAGAGACAGAAAGTAGATTAGTAGAAGGAAGGGGGTTCATGGAGATTAACAGTAAAGGTGCACGAGGGATCTTTTTGGGGTGATGAAAGTGTTCTAAAATTGATTTATGATAACGATTGCTGTATTAGCCAGGGTTCTCCAGAGAAACAGAACCAATAGGCTGTGTGTATATAGAGAAAGACATTTATTTTAAAGAATTGGCTCACACGATTATGGAGATTAAGAAGTTCCAAGATCTGCAGTCTGTAAACTGGAGACGTGGGAGAGCCAACAGCGTGGTTCCAGTCTGAGTCTGAAGGACTGAGAACCAGGAGAGCCAAGGTGTGAGCTCTCGTCTGAAAGCGGCAGACTTGAGACTTGAGAAGAACCTCTTTCAGTTTGAGTCTGAAAGCAGGAAAATACGGGTGTCACAGCTCAGGCAAGTAGGCAAGCAGGAGTTCCCTCTTACTCAGCCTTTTTGTTCTGTTCAGGTCTTCAATTGATTGGATGAGGCCCACCCGTGTTAGGGAAGGCACTCTGCTTAACTCCCTCTCCTGATTCAAACGTTAGCCTCACCCAGAAATGCCCTCACAGACCCACCAGAATTAATGCTTGACCCGATATCCTGACACCCTGTGCCCCAGTCAAGTTGACACATAAAATTAACCATTTGTGCAACTTTGTAAATTTACTAAAACATCTTTGAATTGCACACTTGAAATTTGTGATTTATATGGCATGTAAAATATGCCTCAACAAAGTTATTAATAAAAGAAAACAAAAACAATAAAGAAAATCAATAAAATGAAAGGATGCTTCTTTGAAAAGATCAACTAAATTGACAAATCTTTAGCTAGCTTGACCAGGAGATGAAGAGAGAAGATAGAAATTACCCAAATCAGGAATGAAAGATGGGGTGTCTCTACCAACTGTGATAGGCTGAGGGCAGCTCCACCACCAAGACGTCCATGTCCTAATTTGCAGAACCTGTGAGCGTTACCTTACATGGCAAAAGAGAACTTGTAGATGTCATTAAGTTAAGGATCTTCAGATGGGGAAATTATCTTGGCTTATGCAGCTGGGCCCTAAATGTAATCACAAGTGGCCTTAATAAAGGGGAAGGCAAGAAGGTCAAAGTGCAAGAAGGAGATGGGCAATGGAGGCAGAGATTGAAGTGATGCCCTTTGAAGACAGAGGAAGCGACAACAAACAAAGAAATATGGGCAACCTCTAGGAGTTAGAAAAAGCAAAGAAATGGATTCTGCCCCGGAGACTCCAGAAAAAAATGCTGGTCTGTTGACACCTTCATGTTAGACTTCTGATCTTAAGACTGCAAGAAAATGAATTTGTGTTGTTTTAAGCCACCAAGTTTGTAGTAATTTGTCAAAGTTGAAGTAGGAAACTAATATAGTGATCCTAGAGAAATCAGAAGGATCATAAGGCCACATTATGCCAAAAATGAGACGACTTAGATAAAAGACATAAATGACCAAAACTGACGCAAGAAGATGGAGAAATGACCTATAACTTGATTTAACTTTAAATGACTTGAATAATCTATAAAAATAAAATATTGGGTTAGTAATTAAAAACCTTCCCAAAGGAGAGCAGCGTCAGCAAGACAGTGGGGGCCTAGGAAACTCCAGGCCCTCATTCACCTGTGGGAACATTCAAAACAGCTAGAGAATGGCTAAAGTAACTGTATAAGATCTCTGGAAATCAGTTAAGATCTACAGCAACCAAGAGAATGCCCAATCAACAAAAAGCCACAAATTAGTAGGAAATTTCTTGGCACTTTTACTGGCCATCGTCCCCGCCACTTTCCAGCACAGTGCAGTGAAGAGAAACAAACCAATTTCTGGTCCTCTCCCTTGGGCCAGGAGGCGAAGAGCAGAATTTCTTTGCGACATTCTAACCTGTGTGTGAGCTGGAGTTCAGACAGGGAAAGGTGGCATAGTTGGATCTCAGACTGGCAAAAGCCACAGAAGGCAGTGGTGGGTACCATGGCATGTGAAAACTACAGGGGACCTGCAGACCTAGAGACACCTGGGGGAAGAGATTACAGGCAGAGGAATTGGATAGAACATCTAAGGGAAAGTGGGAAAAATGCAAACACACAGGCCCAGTCAGGACACATACCCAGAAAAGACCTTATGCCTTCAACTCAGGCTGATCCCAACGCCTGGAACATGCCCTGCTAACAAGTCTTTTCTGCCAGATGGCAAAAATCAGGAGCGGTGGTTGTTTTTTCAAATGTCCAATTTTCAACAAAAGATCAGAAAGCTTGCAAAGAAACAGGAAGACATGGCCCATTCAAAGTAACAAAGTAAATCTCCAGAAACCGTCCCTGAAGAAACAGACATTGGACTTACTGGACAAAGACTTTGAAAGAACTGTCTTAAATATGGTTAAAGAGCTAAAAGGAAAACGTTGGGGCTGGCCCCGTGGCCGAGTGGTTAAGTTTGCGCGCTCCGCTGCAGGCGGCCCAGTGTTTCGTTGGTTCGAATCCTGGGTGCGGACATGGCACTGCTCATCAGACCACGCTGAGGCCGCGTCCCACATGCCACAACTAGAAGGACCCACAACGAAGAATATACAACTATGTACCGGGGCGCTTTGGGGAGAAAAAGGAAAAAATAAAAAAAAAAATCTTTAAAAAAAAAAAAAAGAGCTAAAAGGAAAACGTGGATGAAGAACTAAAGGAATTCAGGAAAACGAAATGAAATATGAAAAAAAGGGGACTATTAACAAAGAGACAGAAATTATTTTTAAAAAGAACCTAACAGAAATTCCAGAGCTGAAAAATACAGCATTATGCTGATACCAAAGCCAGACAAAGACACTACAAGAAAAGAAAAACTACAGACCAATTCCCTTTATAAATACTAATGCAAAATCCTCAACAAACACTAGCAAACTGAAAACAACAGCATATTAAAAGGATTATACACCATGACAGAGAGGGTTTTATCCCTGGAGTGCAAGAATAGTTCAACGTACAAAAATCAATTGATGTAATACACCACACTAACAAAATGAGGGCAAAAAAAAGACACGATCATCTCAAATGATGCAGAAAAAGCATTTCACAAAATTCAACACCCTCACATGATAAAAGTGCTCCAGGAATAGAAGGAAACGACATCAACAGAGTAAAGGCAATATATGAAAAACCCACAGCAAACATCATACTAAATGGTGAAAGAAGGAAAGCTTTTCCTTCAAAATCAGGAACAAAATGAGGAGGGCTGCTTCCACCAGCTACATCCAACACAGAATGGGAAGCCATAGCCAGAGCAATTAGGCAAGAACAAGAAATAAAGGATATCCAAATTAGAAAGGAAGAAATAAAATTATCACTGTTCGCAGGCATGATCTTGTCTGTAGAAAACCCTAAAGATTCCACAAAGAGAAAATTGTTAGAACCAATAAACTAATTCAGCAAAATTGCAAGGTATAAAAATCATTTTCATCTCTATATACTAACACTGAACAATCTGAAAGAGAAATTAAGAAAACAATTCCATTTACAATAGCATCAAAAAGAATAAAATACTTAGGAATAAACTTAACCAGGGAGGTAAAAGACTTATGTACTGAAAACTATAAAATGTTGCCGAAGGAAATAAAAGAAGACACAAATAAATGAAAAGACATCCCATCTTCACATACTGGAAGACTGTATATTGTTAAGACATCAATACAACCCAAAGCCATCTACAGATTCAATCCAATCCCTATCAAAATCCTAATGATATTTTTTTGCAGAAAGAGAAAAATTCACTCTAAAATTCATATGGAATCTCAGGGGACCCTGAAGAGCCAAAATGATCTTGATAAAGAAAAACAAAGTTGGAGGTCTCACAATTCCTGATTTCAAAATTGAATACAAAGCTACAGTAATCAAAACAGTGTGGTTCTGTCATAATTCAAACATATAGACCAATGGAATAGAACACAGAGACCCTGGAAATAAACCCTTGCATATATGGTCGAATAATTTTGACAAGATACCAAAACCACCCAATGGGGAAAGGACAATCTTTTCAACGAATCGTGTTGAAACTGGAAATCCACATGCAAAAGTTGGACCTTTACCTAATACTATGTACAAAAATTAACTTAAAATGGATTGAAGGCCCAAACATAAGGGCTAAAACTATGAAACTTACAAAAGAAAACACAGGAGAAAAGTTTCAGGACATTGGATTTGGCAATGATTTCTCGCATATGACACCAAAGCACAAGCAACAAAAGAAAAAGTAGATAAATTAGATTCATCAAAATAAAAACTTTTGTTCATTAAGGGACACATCGACAGAGTGAAAAGGCAACCTAGAGAATGGGATAAAATATTTTCAAACTGTGTAACTGATAAGGGATTAGTATGCAGAACATATAAATAACTCCTACAGTTCAATAAAAACAAATTTTAAAAATGGGCAAAGGACTCAAACAGACATTTCTCCATGGAAGATGTACAAGTGGTCAACAAGCACATGAAAGATGCTCAACATGACTAGTCACTAGGGAAATGAAAATCAAAACCACAATGAGATACCATTTCACACCCGTTAGGATGACTGCTATCAAAAACGAACAGAAAATCACAAGTGTTGGGGGGGATGTGGAGAAATTGGAACCCGTGTGCTTTGCTGGTGGGAACATCAAACAGTGTAGACACTGTGGAAAGCAGTGCGGCAGCTCCTCAAAAGTTAAACATAAAACTACCATGTGATCCAGCAATTCCACTTCTGGGTGTATACCTTAAAAAGGGTATATATCTTTCAGCAGAGATTCTAACAAATATTTATACACCCATTTCATAGGAGCATTATCCACAGTAGCCAAAATGTAGAAGCAATGCAAGTGCCCATCAACAGATGAATGGATAAACAGAATGTGGTATATACATAAAATGGAATATTATTCAGTCTTACAAAGGAAAGAAATACAACACATGCTATAGCATGCATGAACTTTTATGGGTGAGACATTATGCTAAGTGAAACAGGCCAGTCTCAGAAGGACAAACACTGCATGATTCCACATACATGAAGTACCTAGAGTAGAAAAATTCCTAGAGACAGAAAATAGAGTGCTGGTTGCCAAGGGCTGGGGGAGGGGAAAACGGGGAGTTATTGTTTCAGGAATATGAAGTTTCATTTTGGAAAGGTGGAAAAGTTCTGGAGATGTGTGGTGGAGATTGTTGCACGACAATGTGTGTGTACTTAATGCTGCAGAACTCTACACTTTAAAATTATAAAATGGTAAAGTCTATGTTATCTATATTTTATCACAACAAAAAAAAGAAAGAGAGAAAAATCTTCCCACGAAGAAAAATTCCTGAACCAGATGGCTTCACAGGTGAATTCTATCAAATAATACCAGTCCTTCACAAACTCTTTGAGAAAATAAAGGAAGGACTCATTGTATGAGACCAGTATTATCCCAGTAACAGAGCTAGACAAAGACATCACAAGAAAAGAAATACACAAATCAATGCTCCTGATACATATGGACAGAAAAATTCTCAATGAAATATTTCAAACTTAGTCCAGCAACATATAAAAATGATTATTCACTATGACCTGATGAGACTTATCTCACAAATGCTTTACCCCTGATTCAGGAACAAGACAAGGATATCTACTTTTTCCACTCCTGTTCGACATAGTACTAAAGTTCTAGCCAGAGGACTAAGGCAAAGACAGAAAATGCAAATTAAAGGCATCAGATTGGAACAAAGAAATAAATCCATCTTCATTCACAGATGATATAATCCTGTAAATAGAAACATCTACATATCCCATTAAAAACCTACTAGAAATAATAAACAAGTTCAGCAGCATCACAGGACACAAGATGAATATGCCAAAACCAATTGTATTTCTATACACTAAGAAAATAATCCCATTCATAATAGCACCAAAAAGAATAAAAACTCACGAATAAATTTAACAAAAGAAGAGCAACTCTTATACACTATTAAATTATACGAAAATGTGAAGGACCCGTAATTTTGAAAAAGAACAAACTTGGCAGATTTACATCCCAGTTTCAAACTGCCCTATCAAGCTGCAGCAATGAAGACCTGTGGCACTGACATCCACATAGATGCAGAGGCCAACGGGAGAGAAGTGGAAGTCCAGACACAAACCTGACATTGTGGTCAACTGATTTACAACAAAAGTGCAGACACAACTCAGTGCAGGAAGACAGTTTTCAGTGTGTGGGTGCAACTGAAGAGCTCTATGCATAAAGAGCAATCTAGACAAGGAGTCAACAAATTTTTCGGTAAACAGCTAGATAGTAAAATTTTGTGCTTTGCGGCCGTATGACGTCTGTAGCAACTCCCCAGTTCTGCTGTTGTAATGAATTCTTTCATGTTCCCTTGAAGGGCAGTTGAGATTTCTTTCTCTCCTCATGAGCGATGGTGCTAAGGAAGATGTTTGAACGTGTAGACTTTGGTCTCAGGGCACTTGAACCAAAGATCACAACTGGAAGAAGACGACAAAGACACCTAATGTGGGGACATCTTCATCATCTGAATATATTATTTGGTGTAATGCACAATGGTGCATCAAAGCTACAATGAAAGGAGCAAATAGGATTGATAAACTTTCATATTAAAGCAAGGTAAAAAAAAAAAAAAGTAAAGAATTAAATTGGGAATATCAACTTAAACTTTTGACCTTTCTGCTCTGTCACTCAACTGTCTGGTAGTCCCTGTGTCACCCACTCTCCCTTGGAGTGCTCATGTGAGATGAAACACGCACCCCTAGCACTCAGTTCTCTTCCCAACTGTCAGTATACGGGGCCCGGAAGGCAAGTGAGTCTGCTTGGGGTAAGTGAGCTGGAGATGAGTCTGGAACACATTGTTGTCAGAAAGCAAAGATGCCAGTGCAGCTGGACCTGGGGTGGTGTGAAAAAGGCAAAAAAAAAAGGAAGTCATCCTGACTAGGAGGTCCCCGAAGGGATGAATTGAGCATCAAAAGAAATCAAAGATTTGGATCCACTGGAACCAATTTGAGTGTACGAAAGGCCATAAGTTCTTGCTAATGTGCAAAAGGGATAAATCACGTCAAATATGCTGGAGAAGAGGTATGCCTCCAACGTGAGTTTGTACTTCAACGCGGGGCTGTGAAGGGATGCCCCCAACATCAAAAAGAGGTCAAAAAGGGCCAGATTACGCCACGGTTTTCTTTTGTTAAGTGAAACACTTGATTTTTTAAACTCAGTTCTTCTCAAAGTGTGGTTCACAGATCGCTAGTGTTCTGCAAGCTCCTATCTTTTCATAATAACGTTAAGATGGCATTCGTCTTGTTCACGCTCATCCTTCCAGGAGCTTGCAGTAAAGATGATCCAGAGACTACGCAACCTGTGAGGTCACAACAGAGTCAACACCAAGTGGTGACGAGATCCCGCCACGCATCTTCCAAGCTGACAGGAAAAAGATTCACGAGAACGTGAAACTCTGCCACTCTGCTCAGAATTTGTTTTGTTTTGGACTTTTTTCTTTGACTTAAAATGTGTTATTTGTGTTAATATGTAACAGATTTATGATTGTTACTTTACTTGAAATAACAAATTTTTGAAGTTTCTCAGTTTTAATTTCTAGTACAGTAAATATCAGTAAACAAATAATAAACAGAAGCTCTTTGGGGTCTTCAATTCTTTTTAAGATCATAAAGGGATCCTGAGACCAAAAAGTGTGAGAACTACTGGTTTAACTGACGCATTTTCTTCTTCTTACCATTCAATTCAAGTAGTTATTGCAGGAGGGGTAGGCAACTGTTTTGTTTTCTGTCTCAGATGCAAGAAATGTTTTAAAAAGAAGAGAAAATCAGCCCTGCTGAGTCGACTGTGCCAGAATATATAGCCTTCTTCAGGGTGATTGACAGATGGAGTTCAGAAGAGCCTGCAGCCCCTGCCCGCCACCCTCTGGGGTGGGGGAGGGTGCCCCTGGGAAATGCAGTGACTCAGAAAGAACTCAGGAGTGGGTTTTAGTCTCTTGCACCGAGGGACCAGTCAAGTTCATAGCTGGTCTCCAGAAAAGTCGAGAGGATGCAAGAGGATATAACCAGCCCAGAGAATGCCAAGGAGAGCTTCCCAAAGCAGCTGATGGAGTCCTCCCCAACCAGACGGGGTCATCCAGCTGGGTGCCTTCTGCCGGACTCCAGGGCTGCCTGTGGGGCTCCCTGCAATAGGAGGACATTGCGTGTGTGTCCTCTGAATTCCTTTAAAGGAACTGGCATGCCTTGTTGGTGTCTGTTCAAGTCTTTCTGTCAGTCATAACACCTTTTGATAACCACAGAGATTGACAAGCCTTATGACAGAGCAATTACAAACCACAACAGAACCTTTAGGGCAAAGTTGAAAACTGACATGGTTTTTAGCAGGAGGCCAATTACCCTGTCCTTCAAATATTCTCCCCAAACTTCCAGCTCTTCCATCCGGAAAGTGAAAAAGCCTGTTGGGATAAGGTAATTTTCAAGAATGCCTCATTTAAACAACAGCTCCACTGACAGGGAGTGTTGCATAACAACTAACAATAGATGGCGTTTCAAAAGACAAAGTGCTCCAGAGACATCTGGCAAGGCGGTAAACATCTGCCGGAAGCGAAGCCTCCTCCTCATTGCAGAACCTCTCACGCTGTCAGAAGACAGAGATAAGATCTGGCAAAGTCAGATAAGGGAGGATAGAGGAAATCCGAAATCATGACCTTCAAACCTCTCTAGATACTGAGAACAAGACAGTACTGAACATAATTAAAATTTTGGGAAATTTAAAGCAATCAATCATTACTGCATACACGACATTAATCCATGAAATTCAAATTTACCCCCAGAAACATACACGAATTAAGAGCTGTTGGCTAACAGTCCTTCTGCTCCGTGGCATAGATCCTCTAAGAGGGACAGCACACTGGAAGGTCATGTTCACTGGTCTTCCACTACACTATGGCAACGTGCTTACTGGGGATTTAGTAGGAAGTGGATGAAGCCTGCCCTCTGAAGAAGCCCTCAGTGGAGAACAGGCAGAAAGCACGTGTGTGCAGGACAGAGCACCGGGAGGGCAAAGGCTGGGAAGGAGGACTGGGGCGTCTTTCATCCTCTCTCCGTGCCCAGTACTGAGCGTGGGGCTCGGCAGACGGTCAGTGCTCGATAACATTCCATGAAGGACTGAGGAACGTGTAATTAAATTGGATTTTACCCTCAAAAGGGAGAAATGGAAATCAGAGAACAGTTGCGAGAAGGAGATTGGAGAGGAAGAAAGAGAAGTTTAGCAGTATCTTTGTGTTTTTCCAGGATAAAACAGAGCCTGGAGCTTTCCGGGTGTCTAGAATATTCTACTCGTTGGAATGTATTCCCTGTGTCTACTTCTTCAGTCTTCCTTTGTGCTCCTGGAAAGTTTTGTAAAGAAATGACTTCTATCTCTCTCTTTTAAATCTTTGTTCTTTTAAATCTGTTTAAAAAGCAGAAAGTACTAGAAGTGGGCTTGAAAGGAAGTTAATGCCGGCTAATGGATAACTCATTCAAATTAGAGGAAGATTGTGTTTCACAGTTGAGAAGAAATAGTCAGATGAAGAAAACAATCTCCTCTTGATTGGGGAAAAAACAGAAGATACCACACAATGTGCCCATCTTTGGGTTTCCACTTATGAGAATCATACCTACTTTGCTATTGTGCAGATTACACGAAATAAACAGAAAGTACTCAGCATGCCATATGTCCTCAATGAATGCTAGCGCCCATCATTCTTCCTTTGATTTGGAGATGGGGTCGAGTCCTCATGTGCTTTTTAAAATCTATTTGAATAGATGTTTTTAGAGTATTTTAGGTTTACAGAAAATTACACAGAAAGTCTAGAGACTTGCCCTATATCCCCCTCCCTCGCCCACGTCGATGATTGCTGACATCTTGCGTTGATGTCGTACATTTATTACAATTGGTGAACCAATGTTGATACATTATTAACCAAATAGTCTGCATTAGGGTTGACTGTTCTATGGGTTTTGCCAAATGCATAATAGCATTTATCCGCCATTACAGTATTACACAGAGTAGTCTCACTGCCCTAAAAATCTCCCGTGCTCCGCTTATTCACCCCCCTCCTCCCTAAGCCCTGGAGCCACTGATCTTTTTACTCTCCCCACAGTTCTCCCTTTTCCAGAATGTCATAAGGTTGGAATCATCCGGTATGTATCCTTTTCAGACTGGCTTCTTTCACTTACTGACGTGCATTTAAGCTTCCTCCATGTCTTGCATGGCTGGATGGTTCATTTCTGTCTATCGCTGAGTAATAGCCCATTGCCTGGACTCATATGCATCTTGAATACCAATCATCAGCTGTAGTTTCAAGCATTAGAGTTAGGGGAAACTCATAGTTTTAAGCATGATGGTTAGGAAAAATTTGACGTCTCAGGGTAAACGTAGTGGTTAAAAACTGTAGCTTTTGCTATGAAACATAGTGGGTGTAGCAATACTCAACATTTGAAAACGATAAGTGAGCGCAGTGTATAACAAGTATTGTGTCTGACACTCTCAACCCTAGGGATAGAGTGACAAAGACACAGACAGGCCTCTGCCGTGTTGCCTCCCTGCCCATCTTGGATGCTCCCACACTGCTGGGTGGCAGCACTGGGACTCAGACCCAAGAATCCGGCTTTGGGTCTAAATTCTTCACAGTCAAGCTCTGCTGCCTTTAGCAGCAGTCCAGTGGGAGAGCAGAGAATGAAGTGAATGATAACAGCACAGTGTGGTAAGCCTGGTGATAAGGGGATCGTGTGGTTCTGAGGGAGCACCAGGACCGCTTCTCCTAGTTCTGGCTGCAGGCGGCGAGGCGGGGGCCAGGAAATGCTTGCTTGAGGAAGCAGCACTCTCGATGCTGTCTGAAATGTGAGAAAGCTGTGACTGCCACTCTCTGAGATGTGACTGTGAGCCAGTCCTGGACTTCTCAGTGCCTCAGTGTCCTGCCTGATGATGAGAGCAGCCACCTTATTGGGTTTCGTGAGGTCTGAGTGAGAATCACAGCACATGGAGGAGAGCCACTTGTTCGCTGAGATGAGGATAACGATGATTCCCTAATTTCCTGCTGGGTCCTCACCTGGCCCTGGCCTCCTTCTGAGGCCATCACTCTTCCTTCCTTCCTTCACTGCAGCTCCACCCCACAGCATTGTGGCTGTAGGATCTGAGTGCCGGGGACAGCAGCACCGCTTCCTCTGGGAATCCTTGGGCTGTTATCCTGACTGTTGAAGAAGAAGGAAGAGATGGGGAAAAAAGGGAAGTTGAGAAACCAGACACAGGGCTATGGGGACTGTCTTCAGACTGCATCTCAGAGCATCAGTCTGTTTCTTTGACCAATAAACTGGCTCCGGGGGCTGGCCCGGTGGGGAAGCGGTTATGTTCACACGTTCCACTTCTTGGCAGCCCGGGGTTCGCCGGTTCGGCTCCCGGGTGTGGCCATGGCACTGCTTGGCACGCCATGCTGTGGTAGGCATCCCACATATAAAAAAAGTAGAGGAAGATGGGCATGGATGTTAGCTCAGGGCCAGGCTTCCTCAGCAAAAAGAGGACGAGTGGCAGTAGTTAGCTCAGGGCTAATCTTCCTAAAAAAAAAAAACTGGCTCTGAAGTCAGTGTCAGTGGAGTTCCAAAAGGGTTTTGAGCAATGGCATCCACATCAATAATAAACACATAGTCTGCTGCCAGGGGATTGTTTTCATGCAGAGCCCCATTTGGATGTATTATTTAAAAAAAACCTCTCAGGGCCGACCCAGTGGTGTAGTGGTTAAGATCACAAGCTCCACTTAGGCGGCCCAGGGTTTGCAAGTTTGGATCCCAGGTACAGACCTGGCACAGCTCATCAAGCCATGCTGTGGTGGCATCCCACATAAAATAGAGGAAGATTGGCACAGATGTTAGCTCAGCAACAATCTTCTTCAACCAAAAACAGGAAGATTGGCAACAGGTGTTAGCTCAGGGCCAATTTCCTCACACACACAAAACAAACCTCTCTGCCATATACTAGATTGCGTACTCGATTTAAGAAATTGTACATAAAGGAAAATGTGCCTTCCTGCAGTGGCTGTAATTCACCATAAGAACGTACAGGGTTGCTGAGTTGGCCCTGACGGCCTAGTGGTTAAAGTTTGGTGCTCACTGCTTCAGCGGCCTGGGTTGGCTCCTTGGGCAGAGAACCACACCACTTGTCTGCCAGTAGCCATGCTGTGGCAGCGGCTCACATAGAAAAACCAGAATGAGTTACAACTAGGATATACAACCATGCACTGGGGCTTTGGGGAGAAAAAAAGTGTAAAGTGTTGGATTTGTGGATTTATTTTACAGGTCCAGGACCAGTCTCAGCACTGTTTGCCTCCACGTGGGGCTGCCCGTGAGGCCAAACCCTGTAACAGCACAGCCTACTCACCCCTGCCACAGCTTCTCAAAGGACCCCGAGCCTCCAGCATCATCTCCTCAGATCTGCATGGGAAATGCACCCGTAGCAGTAACGCTGTTCTTTCCCCACGGCGACCTTGTGTATTTTAATAAAATAAAGCCAGAGTTATCACAAAGGGATAGAAAAGATCTGAAAGCACTCTGTCATGCTGAGGACCTTGTTAACCCTTTGTGTGACTGTGTGTTGCATTGCGTTGGGTGATCAATTCAAACCCTGGAAAGCTTTATCCCTAACAGTCACCCATTCAGAGTTAAATAAATGTGATAACTTTTGTCACTTCTACAAAGTTAGTCTTTGGGTCCCAAACCCAAAACTACACAAAATGTTTCCATTAGAAAAACCAAATTTGAGGCGTATTGTTTTGACTCAAAGCAACTGGAAGCCATAGCAGAGGATTGCTTATAAAGCAACGCTGCGTACAGTGTTGCGTCCTGGAAAAGGCTTTCCTCCCCGCCACGTGGGGTAAATGAGTTTCCCACAAGCCAGCCGTGAAGCCATTTGTGAGAGGGCTCCTTTCACAGGCTGACTGGGTGGACAGACCAAGCAGTGAGCTGTCGCTGAGGCGGAATTTTAGTGGCTCCGGTCAAAAGCCTATTTCTCTTATGGGGTCTTCCATCTAGAAAAGTCTTCCATCTACGCTTAGAGGTTCATTCCATGGACTTGGATAAGTGAGAGCAAGGCCACCTTCTTAGAGTGGAAAGCCATGGGAAGAAAGCCTCCAAAGGGACCCCATTGTGACAGGCGGGAAGCAACATCAACTTGGAAAAATTTTCTTTCAGCCCACTCTGCTCAGCAAGGTCACCCAGGACACGCTGTGCTTTCATGAAGAGACATGAGGGCTCTGGAGCCAGTTATCAAGTTTGTTACTGAGGAGGAGGCTGTGACGTTGGCCAGCGTGGCTGACGTCCTCAGAATGTGTCTGCGTCTCACTGGCCACTCCGAACCCATGTGATGCAATTGTCATTAATAACCACCTGGGTAAACTGAAGTCCCCTAAGGAACCAGACTTGGCACTGTCACTTCATGTTATCTTCTGAGACAGGGTCTCTGATGGGAAGACAACTCTGACGGGAGGAGTGCTGGGCGGCCACTTGGCCAGATGGACTTGACCATCGTGGGAGGATGTGCACTTCCCTGAGTCCAGTCTCCTTGTCGTGAGAGAAGCCTTCACCTGCACGAGGAGCGTTTGGACCTGCAAGCTGGGCTGCCAAGTTCCCTCCCTCCCTTGTCCGGGCCCGGGCACCGCTCCTCCTTCTGCTGAGGACAGACTCAGTGTTACAGCAGGACGCCAGCTGTACAGCGTGTTACAGCGTGGCTCCAGCTCAGGAAAGCACAGTGATATCATTTAGCCGAGTACAGTGGGAACGGCTAAAGGAGTAAACGGATTATCCCAGCAAGGGCTGAGGACCGTTTTCTACAAGGAGTGAAGCCAGGGGACTTAAGCAGTCAACTTCCTCAGAATCATGGAAACATATATTAAATAGATACATAGTGAAGACACCCCATTGAGTTGCTGTCTGACTGTCGAGGCCCATCAGTGGGAAGGGACTCTGATGACAACCTTTGCAGCTAAGCATGAGACAGCCGTTGATTGTGACCCTGCAGGTGACAAGAATGTTGAGGTGTTCAACACCCCCTGACTGCAAATGCACAGGAGAGAGGAAATGCCGTGGACAGCCAGAGTCATGAAGCACGGGGGTTAAAGGCTGGCTTGCTCATAGCATCATATCTCAAATTGCTGTTATCCTATGTAAACAAAGGGGGTCATCCCGGTGGCAGCCAGGCCACACAGAAGTGAGCACACTTACACACCTGTGACCAGAGTGTGAGCTGGCGCAGCTCTTCTGGGGCCAGTTCGGCGGCATGCCTTAGAAGCCACAAAACACTTACCCCCTTTGACACAGCAATTCACACCCAAGAATCCACGAGACACTGTGTGCACTGCTGCATGATTATAGGACAGAAAAGGGTGAAATGATGCAAATGCCCCAAAATACAGGTATGATAAAAATAGAATAGGTACCTCTAGCCAACGGAGAAAAATTCACAATGTGTAGTTCAGTGAAAAGCTTACAACACAGTACCATTCTAATTCCGTTTTTACATTACTGAAAATGCCAAATTAAAGTTTAAAAGATAAAATTTTTCACAATAGGGAGACACGTGGTCGGCAGAATTCTAAACACGTCCCCCACGCTTCCACCTCCCAACGCCCGAACCTGTGAGCAGGGCGGGTATCACTCAACAACTGTGTCACGCTATACGGCATGGCTGACCTTCAGGAGGAAAGGTCATCTTATAACATGAGGCCCTTGGAAAGCAGAGTCTTTCTGGATGGCTCAGGAGAGGAAGTCAGAGAGACTCCAAGTGAGAGGAGGCCTGGATGTGACGCTGCTGGTTCGAAGAGGAGGCCGCGTGGGAAGGAGAGCAGGCAGCCTGAAAGACACAGAGGAGCCCGACCTACAGCCAGCGGGGAAATGGGGCCCTCAGTGCTACAGAACCAACTGAATCTGGCCAAGATCTTGAATGTGTTTGCAAGCGGATTCCTGCCCAGGGCCTCCAGACAAGAGCCTGTGAGAGGCCCCAAGCAGAGACCCGGTCAGGCCCCGCCGGACTTCAGACCTACAGGACTATGAGCTAGTAAATCCGCATCGCTTCAAGGTGCTGCATTTGCAGCAATGTGTTACGCATTACGGAACATGCATCCAAAAAACGCACCAGAACAAGACTGAAAGAAGAGAAGCCGGGAGAACGACGGCAGCGAGTCTCAGCAATCGAGCGCTCCTTTCACGGTGCGTTTTGCACGACAAGCATGGCTCCCTTTGAATTCAGGAAGAAGATGTCTTTAAAAAACAAAACACAACAAGTGTCATCACCTACTTCCAAAAGAGGAAGACAAAATTATGTGCGTGGTATTCGTTCAGAATGAGTAGATTTAAAAGGAGAAAACTTCCTTCTCTAGTTTACTAATTATGCCCAGGGACCCTTATACAAAAGGTTATTGTAATTCAGGAAAAGAGGTGCTCTTTATACACGATGCCACACTATATGTGATCATTTTCATTGTCCCACACAGGGACACAAAAATCGTTTGCTCAACTATAATGAAAAATTATTTACCTCTTGATAAAATAACCTGATCAGTAGTTTGGTGCACGAAAGCTTTATTTTCAAACACAGCACAGGCCTATCTTCTAGGGTGACCTACTAAAGGTGACCATAAAATGATTTCCTGTCCCTTAGGTGTACAGGGCTGACAGGGGAGCCGCCCCCTCCCTTGCTCTCATAATGGCTGATCTAGCCCAGGCTCCACAAGGATTTGCTTTCACCCACACGTGAAGCCAGGAACAGTGACCGCCTGGACACACTTTGTCACTGTCATGGGATTAGAACAACTAAATCAATTGTTCACATCATCATCTGGATCTTTTAACTTCAAGCAAATCGTTTAATTTTCTTACCAGCAAAACTGAAACTAGCCTCTCACGACTCCACATTGATAGGGATGAAGAACTCCACTGAATTCACAAGTATCCATCGTCCCAACAAGGAGCACATGGCTTACAAACTCCTGTGCCCACATCGACTTCACCAAGCACACCTCTGCTCAGGGGTGCCAACCATGCCAAGAGGGCTTTGGGGCAGGGGGTGGTTTTCTGAAGACATACCATGTACTGGACTGTTTCCTGGACACTGTGGTAGACACAAAGGAAATATTAAACATGGCATTTGTTCTCGGGTTACTTACAGCTTTGCTTTGTAGACAAGATACATGCCCACGAAAAATATCATGAAAGGATGCAAGCTGGAATATGATGAAAGGATGGAGTGGGATGGGAAATGCGAGACGGAATAGATGGGAGAAGTGTGGACAGGGAAAAATCAGCAACAGTAGGAACTTAGGGATGAAAAGTAGTAGAGTGTCCTCTGTGTTCATGGCAATGTGGGACCAAGAACAACAGAGCATGGGGACCGTGGTCATCAAATGGAAGGCAAGTATTATAAACAGTGAAGAAACACAGATGAGAATGTAGATGAGAAAATCATGGAGATGGAAAAGATGGAAAGAGTGTAAAGTAAGCAAACTTCTCAACTTCTGTAACAGGGAACTGTTGTATACCGCTCAAATTTGATAAATAAAAAGGAGGATTAAATATATTCCTTCATTCAGCAAATATCTTTTGAGCACACCTGTGAACCAGCATGGCTTCTGGTCTGGGATAGAGAGTCATGAACTGGGCAGGTAAGGCCAGTCCTCACCGAGCTTGCACTCTAGTGAGGGGAGCAGACAGCAAGAAAGTCAACAAATAAGGAAGACATCCTAACTTGGTGGTCACTGTTATAAAGACAATAATGAGGAGACATGAGGAGGACGAAGGGAGACGAGAGTTTACTTCGGATTCTGGGGGCAAGAAAGGGCTCTGAGGAGGTATCATTTGAGCCAGCCCTGAAGGAGTAAATGAGGCAGCCTTGTGTGGATTTGGAGAAAGAACTTTCCAGAACAAGTGTAAAAGTCCTGAATAGGGAAGGGTTTGGAAGTTTGACAGAGGCCTGCCTGGTAGGCTGTGAGGAAGAGAATGAGTTTTATTTTAAGAACAACCGGACCCCTGAAGGATGTAAAGTAGGACAGCAACGCTGTCTCTCTGGGTTTCGAATGAATGGACTGTGGAGGGTATGAGCATGCTGGGGCTGAGGCAGGAGAAGGGCCTGTGAGGAGGGCCACCGCCTCCACCTAAGAGGTGCCGCCATCTTGAACTGCGGTGGTTGGAGCGATGAGGGAGAGAATGAATGGATTCAAGCATATTTCACAGGAGAAATGTTGGATGGAATTTGCTGGATAGGGACAAAGGAGAAACCAGGGATGACATCTCAGTTTTTGGCCTTAGCAAACAGGTAGAGAGTGATCTCTTTACTGGAACGTGGAAGAACGAGAAAGGAAGACGTTTGGGAGGCCAGAATCATAACTGGATTCTGGCATATCAAGCTGGAGACGCTTATTCAGATATTAAGTAGACAGTTGGGTGGCCAGGTCTGGAGCCCAGGGGAGAGAGCTTGAGTGGAGAATAAAACATAAAAGCAACCACTTGAAGAATATAATGTTGTAACATAAAAATGATGAGGTAGGGCAGTGCCTGTTCCATTGCAGGGAATCAATAGACGTTATTAAAGTTTGTGAGCAAAACCAGGTTTAAGTACATTATTAAAAGTTGTGAGATTAACCCTAGAAGAAATGAAATTGACCATAAATCTTCCAAATTATCAAGAGGAAAATATTGACATGCTCAAAAAAAGAAGCCTATGGCAAAAGATAAAAAGATGAAAGAAGCATAGAAGACGTGAAGAAAAATGAGGTGGAGAGTTAAAGGGAAATATATCTGTAATATCAAATAATGGGTAAACTGCTTTGTTAAAAAGAAAAATGATCTTCAGATTGAATCACAACCCATCTAAAAGCTGCGTATAAAAACAAATGGCAAAGACAAAGCGACACAGAACATTCGAAGTGACAGAAGACAGGCAAAGATGCATTCAGCAAACCCAACGGGAAGGAAGCAGGGTAGCAATAAGAATAACAGAAAAGATTTAATGCTCTTGAGCAAAGAGCATAAAGGAGTGGACTCACTTTATAGGATAAAGGATGCAGTGCACATGAAGAGCCCTCATTGATCTCCATGCCCCAAATAACCTATTATCAAAATTCATAAAGCAAAAAATGAGGCAAACACAGGCAGATGTGGAAATACAATAGCAGCAGGAGACAACTCATCTGTCGGCTGGTGACAGATCAAGCAGAGAAAAATGAAGTAAGAATATAAAAAATGGTTTTCAAAATGCAATGTGTGCCAGAATTATCGGTGATGCTTCTAAAAATGCCATTCAGAAGAGTCTAGTATAGTCAATCTGGAGAGGTGCTTTGGAATCTGAACTTAATATGTTCTCCAGACAATTCTGTTGCACACACAGCACTTCAAAAGAAAAATGATGCCGAGAGTCTAAGTGGCACACTGACTAAGGTAAATCTAATAGATCGATATTGAACACTATGCCTGAAAAAAAAGAATACAGCTTATTTTCAATTGTTCATGAAATATTTACTAATTATATAGAAAGCCCCAAATGAAACTTCAAGAAAGAAAAATTCTATATAGGGCTGGTCCCATGGCCTAGTAGTTAAGTTTGGTGCACTCTCCTTTTGCGGCCCAGGTTCGGTTCCCAGGGGCAGACCTACACCACTCGTCAGTGCCCATGCTGTGGTGGTGACCCACACACAAAATAGAGTGAGACTGGCACAGATGTTAGCTCAGGGTGAATCTTCCTCAATCAAAAAGAGAAAGATTGTCAGCAGGTGTTAGCTCAGGACGAATCTTCCTCAGGAAAAGAAAAAAATTTCTATGAAGTAGAAATACTGCAGATAAGATTTTCTAACCAAAATGCATTGAGGAGAAATGAAAGAAAATCTACAATCAGAACAACCAAACATCAAAAAAGTCCAACCCTCTATTATACAGTAAACAAATTTTGTCCCAAAGAGGAACTCCAAATCAAAATTGTACAATACCTAAAGAGTAATGAGTTTTTTTAATGTTCATGTCAAAATCCAGGGCATTCATCTAAGTTACACTCACTGGAAAATTCTAGGCACCAAAGACTTCCATTACTAAACACCAAAGAATAAAAATAAATAAAAAGGGGACAATTGCATCTTATCTCTTACACTTACTCAGTTTTGCACCCTTTTAGCACTAGTGAGATTGGTCAACAATCTATTCACGTGTTGTTCACCACTGACTTTTCTCCTTCAATGTTCTTCCGTCCGTGTGTTTGACTTATTTATATTTAAGCTGTTAGTCTCATAGGTTTGTAGAAATTATTTATATAGTTTTCACTGCCTCAAGGTCATGAACATATTTTCTTATACTTTTAAAAAGTTTTGTCATAAGATACTTCAGGATTCAGAAATGTTTAGAGAACAATATAGCAAATACCTATGTATCTAGCACTCAACTCTAACCCACTTTACTATTTTGCCACTTTTGCTTAATTTTTTTAAAGTGCTAAAGTGTTACATGTGGGAACTCTGGGGTATCATGGCGGCAGCAGCATAGTTTTTAAATCTCCCCCAAAGTTTGAATTTTCTCCACAAAGAGAGACAGAGGAACAGGAGCGTGTGGTCTCTGCTGGCTTTCCCCAGGCCCAGCCCCCAGTCCGCCTGGCCCCACACAGCACTGAAGGGCGGCTTCGTGCCCAAGCCAGGGGCTCAGCCCAGTCTGCAGAGGGAAAGTCCCACCAGGAGGAAATGAAGACGGTTTTGCAAATGAGAAAATTGTGTTTGGCAGTCTCTAAGGGAGTCATGGATTAGTCTTCAAACATCATAAAAAGAGAGAGCCCAGCTCCCCGGACCTGCTGACGGAAGTCGCCACTGCAGTTGGGAGCACTCATGCGAAAAAAGAAAAAAAAAATGGAACTTGAGTCTGATCAAACCTTGTGCCCCAACTACCAATTTACAGGAAATATAAGGAACAGAAGAATAATTGGTAAAGTTCTGACTGTGGAAAACTCTGTAAGACAAATTACCGAGTTTTTTCAACAAAAAAGTGTGAGGGGGAAAAAAATGGAGGAGGACACTTAGACGCAAAGGCCCGCAGGAGACGTAACTGGTCTCAGCATTCAGATCTTATTTGGATCCTGATTCAGACAAGTTGTTAGAAATGATTCGAAGATGAGTGGGACATGTGAAAACTGACTGGATATAATTTTTAGGTTTGATAAGGGTACCATCTAGACACACTTGCTAAAATATTTACAGATGGAATTTTAATATGTCCAGGTTATTTCAAAATGACCTCGGGGGAGTGGGTGAGCCATGAATAGCAATAATGGTTGAAGCTGTGTATTTTTCACAGTAGCATATATTCAAAGCCAGTTTGATACCTGGGATGCTGCCATAACAAACTTTAGTGCATGCACATGTGATGTTTGCTTTGGGATGGGGTGGTGGGCCATAGCTGGAGGGGCTTTAGGGAGACCCTTCAAGGAAGCAGGACGTACCTCGAGGAGAGGAACTGGAGGAGTCATTATACTTTTCTCTCTACTTTTAGAACTGTTTTCAAATTTCCATGGTGAAATCATAAAAAATAATAATCCATGTACACCTATGAGAGGCTTCCGGTTTCAGCTCTGACACGTAAAGAGCTTGGAAGTCAACACTTCCACCCCCATAACAAGAAAAAGCTAGGCAAACTGAAAGTCAATGGCTTTTCTTGGGCCCGTCAGAGATTTGAGGTTGCAGGGCAAACTGCCACCCCACAGCCTGGAAAGAGGCAGATCTGGGTCGAGAGTCACAGCCAAGATCTGCTTACCTGGAGCAGGAGCCACCAGCCCATAAGCTGGTAAGAAGACCCAAATGGTAATTTGGATGAATTGCTGGGGGCTGAGTGTGGGCTAGTGCCAGGGTGAGGAATGCCTGGGGCTGCAGACTCGGGAGGCCCCCACTTTCATGTGCTTTCCCCCCAGGAAGCCCAGGAGCATCTCAGGGTGAAGGTCTGAGAAAGATCCTCTAGTGAGCGGGGCAGGGAAAAGGAAGAATAATCATTGCAAAATATGCCCAGAGCCTTTTCCAGGGAAAAAGACGTTGCAGGAGCCTCTGCCAGGTGAGGGAGGGACAGTTTCTTTCCTTCCATTCTAGCCCTCTCCAGCCTTCCTGTCTCCTGACAGAAAGAATCAAGTGAAACCACAGTCAAGAGAAGTCAAGGTTTCAAGACAATAGGTTGGGAATATGGCAGCCAGGGAAGGAAGTAGGGGACAGGAGGAGAAAAAAAAGCTAATCCATGGGAGGAACACTGATTATTGAATGCTCACACATACACACACCCCTTATCACCACACCAACAGGACTCCAGTATAATATTAGTGGGTTCCAATATAATAATAGTGGGTTCCAACTGAAAGAGCTGTGAGATGCAGACTCTATCTGAGGAGGAGAACTTAGGAAAGTCCAAAGTGAGGGGGGAGATAAAAAAACAAGGACACCAGAGGAATCTGAAGCCTCTGGAACCTATCGCCACAGCAGACATTAAACACAGCTCAACCCCTACCCAGATTAATGTAAATCCTCAGACCAAAGCCTATTTACCTCCATACCTGTCACCCAGCACAGCATTCAAGGCTTTCAAGAAAATATTAAAAGGCATGCTAAAGGAAAGAAAAAGTGAACCATGAGGAGACAAAGCAATCATCAGAACCAGAGACAGATATGACATAGAAGTTGAAATCATCAGACAGGGATTTAAAAGACTATGATTAATATGTTAAGGGCTCTAATGGAAAATAGACAACATGTAAGAGCAGATGGATGATACAAACAGAGAGATGGAACTGTAAGAAAGAATCAAAATGAAGTGCCAGAAATAAAAAATACTATAGCAGAAATGAAGAATGCCCTTGAAGGACTCAGTGTGCCAAGGACAGAATCATGGAGGTTGAAGATAGTCAACTGAAACTTCACAAACTGAAAAGCAAAGAGAAGACACAATTTTTTTAAAAAAACACTATTCAAGGGGCTGGCCCCATGGCTGAGTGGTTAAGTTTGCACACTCCGCTGCAGGCAGCCCAGTGTTTTGTTGGTTCAAATCCTGGGCGCGGTCATGGCACTGCTCATCAAACCACGCTGAGGCAGCGTCCCACATGACACAGCTAGAAGGACCCACAATGAAGAATATACAACTATGTACTGGGGGGCTTTGGGGAGAAAAAGGAAAAAAATAAAATCTTAAAATAAGCAAACAAACAAACAAAAAACAATATTCAAGAAGTTTGAGACAATATCAAAAGGTGTACTAAATGCATATTTGGAATACCAAAAAGAGAAGAAAGACAGCACAGAGCAGAAGAAATATTTGAAGTCATAATGGCCAAGAAATTTCCAGAATTAATGACAGACACCACAGATGCCAAAAGCTCAGAGAACACCATACAGGATAAATACCAATAAAACCACACCTGGGCATATCCTTTTCAAACTGAGAAAACCAAAGACGAAAGGAAGATCATGAGAGAATCCAGAGGGAAAATACATCTTACCTATAGAGGAGCAAGGATAAGAATTAGCTGGTGGAAGATAAGAACTTCTCATCAGAATCCATGCAAGCCAGAATTGCAGTAGCAAAATATTTCAAATGTCAAAAGAAAAAACCTACCAACCTAGAATTTTATATCTAGTGAAATTAGCCTTCAAAATTGAAGTAGAGACAAAGACTTTATAGTACAAAGAGAAGGAGAAGTGACCCTGCAGAAAACATTTTAAGTTCTTCGGGCAGAAGGAAATGATACAGATCAGAAGCCTGCAACTACATAAAGAATAGAAGAACATCAGAGAAGGAATGCATGATGGTAAAATGAAATTGTTAATATTTACTATTCCTAGTTGATCTAAAAGATAACCGTTTAAAGTAATAACAGTAACAGTATATTGGGTTATGATGGCATAAGGCTAAGTGAAATGAATGACAGCAGAGTCACAAGGGAAGGGAGGAAGCAATTGGGAATACTCTGTTGTAAGGTACTTACACGACCCATGAAGTGGTACAGTGTTATTTCAAGGGGGACTTAGATTAGTTAAAAAAGTATAGTTAACTCTAGGGTCAGCGCTAAAAAATTTTTTAAGAGGTGTAATTGATTTGTCGAGAGAGGAGAAAAAATAGAAATACCATATTATCCAGCTATTCCACTAGTGGGTATCTATGCAAAGAACATGAAATCAATATTTCAAAAAGATATATGCACCCCTATATTCATTGCACATTATTCACAATAGCCAAGATGTGCAAGCAATCCAAGTGCCCATCAATGGATGAATGGATAAAGGTGTATATATATATATACAATGGAATACTACTCAGCCATAAAAAAATTGTGCCATTTGCAACAACATGGAAAAACCTTGAGGGTATTATGATAAGTGAAATAAGTCTGACAGAGAAAGACAAATACTGCATGATTTCACTCACGTGGAAGATAAACAAACACATAGATAAAGAGAACAGATTAGTGGTTACCAGAGGGGAAGGGAGTTGGGGGTAGGTGAAAGGGGTAAAGGAGCACATTTGTATGGTGACGGATAAAAACTAGACTATTGGAGGTGAGCACGATGCAGTCTATACAGAAACTGAAATATGATAATGTACACCTGAAATTTACACAACGTTGTAAGTCAATATGACCTCAAGAAAACAATTTTTTTAAAAAGAGAGGAGGGAAAGTTGAATCATATAAAATGCTTAATTAAAACTAGAAAGGGCAGAAAATATTGGTGGGGGGAGAGTAACAAAGAACAATGCAGCAAATGCAGCAGAACAAAATGGTGGCTATTAATCCAACTATACCAATAACCACTTTAAACATGAATGGCCAAAGTATACCAAATGAAAGACAGAAATTGTCAGAGAGGATTAAAAAAACAAGAAAACTCTATTGTTTACAAGAAATCTGCTCTAAACATAAAGACACAGAGAGGTTGGAAGCAAAGGATAGAGAAAGATATACCATGCTAACACTAATCAATAGGAAGCCAGAGTAGCTATATGAATTTCAGACAAATCAAACAGAATTATCAGGGATAAAGAGAGGCATTACATAATTATAAAGGGGTCAATTCTTGAAAATAACGTAACAATCCTAAACATGCATGAATCTAACAACAGAGCGTCAGAACACATGAGGCAAAAACTGATAGAACTGAAAGAAAAAATGGGCACTCCTACTATTTTAGTTGGAGACTTCAACACCCCTTTTTCAGTAGTTGATAGATCAAGCTGGCAGAAAGTCATTAAGGGGGGCTGGCCTGGTGGCGCAGCGGTTAAGTTCCCACTTTTCGCTTCAGTGGCCTGGGGTTCACTGGTTCAAATCCCTGGTGTGGACATGGCACCGCATGACAAGCCATGCTGTGGTAGGCATTCCACATACAAAACAGAGGAAGATGGGCATGGATGTTAGCTCAGGGCTAGTCTTCCTCAGCAAAAAGAGGAGGATTGGCAGCAGTTAGCTCAGGGCTAATCTTCCTCAAAAAAAGAGAAAAAAAGAAAGTCATTAAGGATATGGATGATCTGAGCAGTGCTATTAATCAATCTGATCTAATTTACCTTTATAAAATATCCCACTCAACAGCAATACAATATACATTCTTCTCAAGCTCACATGGAACATTCACCAAGATAGGCCACATTCGGGACCGTTCTCAAACCACATTGGAACTAAACCAGTAACCAATAACAAAAAGATAGCTGAACAATCTCCAGATATTTTGAAATTAAACAACACATTTCTAAATAACACATTTGTCAAAGAAGAAGCCTCAAGAGAAAATTTTAAAATATTTATTGAAATAAATAAAATTACAACTTATCAAAATTTGTGGAATGAAACAAAAGCAGAGCTTAAAAAGGAATTCACAGGATTAAATGCATATATTAGAAAAGAAGAAAGATCTAAAATCAATAACCTAAGCTTCCATATTATGAAACTAGAAAAAGCAGGGCAATTTAAGTCCAAAGAAAGCCAAATAAATGAAATAATAAAAACTAGAGAAGAAACCAATGAGATTGAAAACAGGAAAACTTAGAGAAAATCAATTAAACCAAAGCTGATTCTTTGAAAAGATTGATAAACCATTAGATAAGCTGGCCAAGACAAAAAGAAAGAGGATATACATTATCAATATTAGAAATAGAAGAAGGGTCATTACTACTAATCCCACGGTATTAAAAGGATAACAAAGGAATACTGCAAACAACTCTATGGCCAGAAATTTGATAACTTGGACAAAATTGATCAATTTCTTGAAAGACACAAACCACCAAAACTCACAGGAGAAGTAGATAAACTGAATAGCCCTATATCTATTAAAGAAATTGAGTAATAATTTCTAACCTTCCAAAAAAAGAAAGCATTAAGCCTACATAGTTTCACTGGTTAATTCCACCAAATATCTTATTAAAAAACAATACCAATCTCTTCCAGAAAATAGAAGCACAGGGAACACTTGCTAACTCATCCTACGAGGCATGCATTATCCTAATATCTGAACCAGAGAAAGACATTACAAGAAAGGGAAACTATAGACCAATCTCTCTCGTGAACATAGACACAAAAATCCTCAATAAAATAAAAACAAATTGAATCCAACAAAGTATAAAAAGAATTACTCGTCACCACCAAGTGAGATTTATTCCAGGTATGCAAGGCTGTTTCAGCATTTTAAAATCAACCAACATAATCCATCACATCAATAGATGCAGAAAAAGCATTTGACAAAATTCAACACCAACTCATGATAAAAACTGTCAGCAAACTAGAAATAAAGGGAATTTCCTCAACTTGATGAAGATCGTCTACTAAAGAACTACAGCCAACATCATACTTAGTGGGAGAAGCCACATGCTGTCCCCCTAAGATTGGGAAATGTCCCAGTGTAAGAATGTCCACTCTTCACCACCTATTCAATATCATGTTGGAAGTCCTAGCCAGTACAATAAGACAAGAAAAACGAATACAAGGTATACAGATTGGAAATGAATAAATAAATTTTTCATGATTATTAGTGCATTTGGATGTATCTCTCATTTTGTATTTTGTGTTAAAATACATATCTAACTATGAATTTGTCTGAGACAGTCTAAATTTATTTCATATCTTATCCCTCGTTTCAACAAGACAAATGCATCAGTAGGCTTTAAGTATCCATTGAATATCCCCTATTTTGTTACTGTTGCCTAGAATTCCAAATTCATGTTATTAAGCACAAAGAATAGTAGCATCATTGCTTATTGTAGTCCTGTCAATATATTTTATCAATGTATATGATCTGTTTTCTAAATTCCATGTTTTCTTCTAGTTTCCTTTTTTTCTTACCTAAAGTTTAGCCTTAAGAAATGTTTCAAGTGAGGGTCAGCGTATGGTGAACTCATCATATAATTCTAATTGTGTCTTCATTTTGCCTTTACATGACTTTCAACCTTTTGGAGAATTATTCTATTATCTTCCAACGTCTAGTTTGTCAATTATTTTTAGCTTAAGTACTACTTGCTTGTGAGCAATCTGTCTTTTTCTTTCTGACAGTTTTAAAGATTTGTCCTTCAATCTTTGAATTTTTAAATTTCGCTCTGTGTACCTAGGTGGTATTTATTTCATTTATCCTGCTCAGTACTCAGTGCACTTTTAATCTAAGGACTCATGTTTATGTTCAATCTCTGGGAAACTCTTAGCCTTCAATTCTTCAAATATTGACGCTTCTCTTTTCTTAGGCACCCTGCTTTTGGAACTCCCTCATAGAGATTTAGGCCAGAGCCTTTCAATCTTGTAGCAGTGTTTCTTAACTGCTTTTTTGTATATTTAAAATATTTGTCTTTCTGTCAGGTGTACAGAATGAATTCTTTATTGCGCTCTTCTAATTACCACTTTCTAGCTTTTACTGTGTTCAATAGAGAATGTTTTCTATTCAAGTCCTTTTCGTATTTCAAAATTATATATCTGATATTTAGGGCAGTGACACTGTTCTATATGGTACTAGAATGGTACCATAATGGTACCCATAACATTATTGTATACATTCGTCAACACCCATGGAATATACAACACAAAGAGTGAAACTAATGTAACTATGGACTTCAGTTAATCTGTATCAATACTGGTTCATCAGTTGTAACAAATTTACCACACTAATGCAAGATATTGATAACAGGGGAAACTGTATGTGGGTAGGGAGAAGGTGATGGGCATATGGGATCTTTATGCAGTTTCTGCTCAACTTTTCCATAAACTTAAAACTGCTCTAAAAAATAAAGTCTGTTAATTTTTAAGAAGACTATGTATCTTGTTTCCAAAATTTCTAATTGATTCATTTTTAGACTCAACTGTCATTGTTTCATTTCTGGCTTTGCATTTTACAATGTCTTGTTTCTTTTTAATGGATATTATTCTTTCATTTATATCTTTAAGGGCACTGACATACTTATTTTAAGGTATTAAAAGTTTCTACTAAAAAAATAATTTCACATGGAGTAAATTACTTTCAAAATTTTTATTTGCTCAATTATTTTATTTCTTAATGTGCTTTAGAATTTGAGTTTGGAGATTCGTTTTGATTCTGTACTTTGTTGAATGTTCCTCTGTGCTCACTTGGTCTCCCAGGGCCCTAATTCCAGAACCAGATCTGGCATTAACCATTCTGACCTCCCGCCCTACAGTGATGGGGGGTGGGGGTGGGGGGGCTACTGCGGATCCCGTCTCCACGCCACCAAGAAGTTTGTTTCAGTAACTAGTCAAAAGCCACATTTGTGTTCATGTCCTGGGCACCAGAGGTCCCAAGCCCTGGACCAAGCCATGCCCAGCAGCAGCTTTGTCAATCTCCTTTCACAACCGAGGGCGGGCATGTGATTCACTTCTGAGCCTGAAATGGAGTGCTGTTGGTATCTAGACCTCAACAACGGGAGTAATGCTGGGACTGTCCTGGGCAAACCAGGAGGTGATGTCACCCTACCTCTCACAACCTCAACTCTTTTTCACTTGTGTAAAGTAAATATCTCTTTGTTTTCTCAGATACATAGCCAATTATGATTTATTTACTAGCTCATTCTTTCTTCATTGATTTGACATGCAATTTATAATTGTGTTATACAAAATCCCATACTTCCATGGGTCTAATGTAGGATTTTGTATTCTGTTCAATAGATGGATTTGTCTATCCCTCTGTCAATATCAATAGCACCTGTTTTCATAGTATGGTTGGTATCTGTTAGGATTGTGTTCAGCTACATGTTACAAAATCCTGATAACAGTGGCTTAACTGGAGTTAGTTATTTTCATATAACCAAAATACCAGCGCTGGGCGGTCCAGGTCAGGCATGGCAAGTCCAAGACAGCATCGGGACTCAGAATCATTCTTGATTCAACACTGCCACTTGTCTCCTGTGACTTTGGCCCTTGTGGCTTCCATATGGCTGATGAACCTCTAGGCATCGTATCATAGAATAAAGGCAGGGAGACAAGGCAGAGGAAAAGCTGTAAAACCTATCTGAATATGTCCCTTGTCCCTTTTTGTCAGGAACAGTATGCTTTTCCCAAAAGTTTCACATGGCAAAATTTGCTTAAATCCCATAGGCTGAAACTATATCCCAGGGCCACTTCAAGAGCAAAGGAGCCTGGGAAGTTGAGAATTTTACCACCCCAAATAAATTCAGGATTGTGTCAGTAAACAAGAGGGGAGAATGGATATGGAGTGGACCGCTAACAACAGCACCAGGCACAGCGAATTGGTCATCTTTCTATATTTGTATAGAAGTCCCGCTTCTCTTCCTAACAGCATCTAGGATATTCATGCACATTTGTGGTTCATATGAGTTTTAAAATCAGGGAGTTAATTTAGGTGAAAAAACTAGTTGAGATTTTGATTGTTATTCATTGACTTTAGAAATGAAGTTTGGGGATATTTCCCTACTTATTAAATCTTCTTCTAACTCAGCCAGTAATATTGTATAGATTTCCCTATATGGATCTGCCACTTATTGTACTAGATGTATGCTCACAGATACTGAAATTTCACTGTTGTTTATAATTCTTTCCATTACAGCTCTGTAATTGGTTATTGCCACCTAGGAATTCTATTGATTTTTTTATTCATCGTGTGTCCGGGACTTGGATTGAATTATCTTATTGGAACTAACAGTTTGTCAGGTGACATTTAGATTTTTTTAGATGGAAATCATGTCACCTGAAAAATTATACTGTTATTTCTTCCTTCCTGATGTTTCCAATTCTTTTTGTTTGCTGTTATGTTCACTAAAACTTCCAGCAGAATGTTGAATAGAAGGAGTGACACCTCACTGTTTTGTATCTACCTTTACTGAGAATGCTTCTGATATCTGCCGTAAACTTTTATTAGGTACCACAGGTTAAGGCATTTTCCTGCTGTGACTAATTTTTCCAAACTATGTTGGTTTTTTAATCACGAATAAGTGTCAAATTGAAAACCATATGGATTTTGACTTTTAACATCATACTGTATTGAAATCAATGACAAATATTTTTGTATTTTTGAAACATTCTTCATTCCTTGCATAAACTTATGTTAAGAGTTTCCATCTATACTCATAGGCAAGTGACATTGACCTATATATTTTTATTTCTGATGTTCTTTTGCTGTTTTCATATCAGGTTTATATTGTCATAAAACCAAACAGTTTATTTTTTATCTTTGTTATGGACTGAATTGTGTCCCTGCTCGAAATTCACATTGAAGCTCTGACTTCCAATGTGACTGTACTGGGAGACAGGGCCTTTAAGGAGGTCATTAGGGTTAAATGAGGTCATAATGGTGGAGCCCTGATCGCCCAGGACTGGTGTCCTATAGGAAGAGGAAGAGAGGCTGGCCCGGTGGCCGAATGGTTACGTTCGTGTGCTCCACTTCCAAGGCCCAGGGTTTCGTCGGTTGGGATCCTGGGTGTGGACATGGCACCGCTCATCAAGCCCACACTGAGGCGGCATCCCACATGCCACAACTAGAATATACAACTATGTACTGGGGGAGTTTGGGGAGAAAAAAGAAAAGAAGAGGAAGAGACACTGGAGCGCTCATTCTCAGTTTCCACAAGCCCACACGGAGAAAAGGCCGTGTGAGGACACAGCAAGAAAACGGCCATCTGCAAGCCAGGAAGAAAGGCCTCACCAGAAAATGGAGTTTTCGGAGCCTTGATCTTGGACTTGTGGTCTCCAGAACTGTGAGAAAATAAATTCTTGTTTTTTAAGCCAGCCTGTGGTATTTTGTTATGGTAACTTGAGCAGACTAACACAATCTATTTTTTATTTTTGTTTTCAGGTATTTAGAATATAGGATAAAATTCTTCTGTTCCTGGAAGGTTTGGTAGAACTCATCTCTAAAATCGTTTGAGTAATATCTGCTTTAGAAGATAGTTGACAACCATTTCAAATTCTCTTTTGACTCATGATCTATTTAGTTATACCATGTCTTTTTGAGCCAAGTTTGGCAAATTAGAGCATTTTAGAAAATTGTCAAATTTACTTAAGTTTTAAACTTTATAATACAAAGCTGTATATGTTATTATCCCATAATTTTGAATCTCTTCTGTATCTACCGTTACACACCCTTTCCTATCCTGTTGTTCTTTTTTCTTGTTCCTTATCTTTTTTTTTCCTTGCTCAGATTTGTCCAGGGTATATCTACTTTATTACTTTTTTCAAAGAATTACAGTACTGCGTTGAATGGTGACGCCAAAAAGATATGCTCATATCCTAATTCCTAGAAACTGTGAATGTTACTTTTTTTTGGAAAAAGAGTTTTCACAGATGTAATTAAGGATGTGGAGATGAGGAGATCATCCTGGCTTATCCAAGTGGACCCTAAACTCAATGAGAAGTGTCCTTATGAGAGAAAGGCAGGGGGTGGTGTGAGACAGAAGAAGAGAGGCCTCAGACACAGAAGAGAGACGAGGTGGAGAGGGAGGCAGTCATGGAGGGATGTGGCCACAAGCCAAGGAAGCTGAGGACTGCCTGCAGCCACCCGACGCTGGAGAGTATGGAAGGAGCCTTCCCCTGGGGCCTCCAGAGGGAGCACGGCCCTGCCCACAACCTGATTTCAGACTTCTGGCCTCCAAAACTGTGAGAGAATGAGTTTCTGTCATTCTAAGGCACCACCTTTGTGGTAACTTGTATCGGGAGCCCTAAGAAGCTAAGACAATTATCTTTTGATTTTTAATTATGAATAATTTTTCTTCCAGTTTTATTGCTTTCAGCTTTTTGTTTTATAATCTGCTGAATTTTTACCTAACTTTTATTTTTAGTTAAAAAAAAAAAAAGCTTAAAAGGTCAAACTTAACCTCATTTTCCAAAGGGACTGTGTTTGTCTTTCTGTGTATCAACTGGAAAATGTATAAGTGTGGAACCGACAAGGTAATTGAATTCCTCTATTGCTCTAAACACAACCTGGCTTAAGAAGTTCTTCTCCATAATCATCACTGACTGAGTAAATCTTCCACAAATCAATGAGCAGGCACAAGTTTTCACCCAAGATACACGAGACACTACAAACAGCATGGGTTACAGACGGGCAGGTCACGGACTGCACAACTTCCCAGGCATGAAAATGGTGAAAGCAGTGCACTCATTGCTCTTCAAGTTGCACAGAAGGAACTGAATTGCAACGTAACATTTAATTTCTATTCTAAATCTTTCTCTATTGCCCATATGCTTAGGATGCATGAGGTATTTTTGCAGCTTTCAGGATATAAGTAAAACAGTGCTTTGGGATTTATGATGCTTTCAGAGGGTGCCCGGTGCACTCACACCATATGCCGTGCATAATGAGCCAGATGCTCATTTTCGACTTCCCCATTGAATAGCTGCAGAGTCGAGCGGTGTTTATGGGGCTCTTCCACGTGCACAGCGTTGAGGATTTCCTCCAGGAAAACCCTTGAACAACAGCGAATAGGATCCAGTGGATAGATGTTCCCGCCTCCCGTCTTTCAGGTGGATAACTCTGGTTTCATGAGGTCTGTTAAAAATCAAGCTCCTCTTGCCCACAGCGGCAACCTCGACAAGCACCTTACACTGACTTCACCTTCGTTTCTGTCTCACTCACTCCAGTCCCTCACTCCTCCTCCTCGGATTATTTCTCAAACTACCTGCCTGTAAGTCCTTGCCTCCGACTCTACTCAGGATCCTCCTTGGCTCTTTTTTTTTTTTTTTTTTTTAACACATTTAGTGATCGAAGGAACATATAAAATCCTAATCTCTCCCTTTGCCACCACCCTCACCAACATCTTCCCATTCACACAAAAATCTGTCCAAGAATGTTCATATCAGCTTGTTCGTAATAACCCAACACAAGAACCAGCCCACAGGTCCATCGACAGGTGAATAGACAACACTGTGGTATATCCAGGCAGTGGAACACCACTCAGCAATAAAAAAGAACGAACTACTGGCAGACACAACAACACGGATAGATCGCAGAATAATTATACTGATGGAAGAAGCCTGAAAGTTGTGTGGTTTCCTTTATATAAATTTTAGAAAATGTGAATGAGGTTGCAGTGACAGACGGCTGATCAGCGGCTGTCTCAGGAAATGGTGTGAGGGCAGTGGGGGCACAGGAGACTTTCAGGGGTGATGTACATGTTTATTAACTTGAATGCAGTGATGGTTTCACAGGTGCATACACACGTCAAAACGCATCAGATTGTGCAGTTTCAATAAGTGAATCTTATGATGTCATTTACTCAATTTTACCTCAGAAGATCTTTTTTTAAAAAAATGACAAACTTGTTTTTTTAAAAAAGCCAAAGAATGCTGTGTAAAATAAAGCAATAAAGCAGCCACTGGTAGATGAGGGTTTCAGAATGACTCCTGGAAAGGATTTACAAAAAACAATGAGGCTTATCAAAAAGACACAGGAACCAACTCGAAGATCCTAATGGCCCAAGCTGGAGCAATTTAAGTCACAAAGTAAATATCGTATTTATACAATAGTATAAATACAAAAATACAATATAATATAAATATAAGATAGTATTGAATAGAGTAAAATAAATATCATGAGTACATACTGCTGTAATTAATTGAGTAAATGAGATCGGGTTCTCCTGGAGGAACAGGATTCCCTCAGAGAAACTTACATGCCATGTTTGCCATTGAATGCCCGGCAATCAGCATCCCGCTTCATCCTGGTAGACGTTTAACAAATAAGTGTTGAATGACTGAACGGAGTAGAAAAGTGCATTCCACTTACTGAGACGGATTCTGATGTTTCTTATGGAAGTTTTTAAAACATAAAATTTACTGATAATTTTTGGGGGTCGCTGAATTATGGCCCAATCTGTAAGACTATATATGGATTCTTACATATATTTCCGACTCCTTGGTTACTGTAGTATTTCTTCAGAGACCAAGACCCCATTTTTTATAAACAAACAAAGGAGCAAATGCTATTGGGATAAACAGGCTTCCTAAAAGTTGGTTTCCATGGAATAGAAATCATTTTTCTATTCCAACTGTCTTGTTTGTACTTAGGGAACATAAATTATGAGTTATTTTAGTTGTTCTATTCTTTAATTGTATTCCTCAAGGCTCATTCACTTGGAATCTCTTTTCCACGTCAAAAGCTAATGTTTAATTTCACGTAATAAACAAAATAAGAAACGAGACACTACAAGCTAAAAAGATAAATCTCAAGTCAATATAGACTGTCCTCATTTTGTGACTATTTTTAATGTCTTAATTCCATCAGCTCTCTTAATTAGATAACATCTACCAATGCAAAATACACTCTATTCCTATGTTTTAATTTCAGAGAAAAATTTAGACTAACATGTGTAATAAATTGTTGCTTTAGTGTAATGTCAGAAATGTCCTTGCTTTAAAATACAGTTTCAAATAGTCAAAGGATTTATCAGTATGACCATTTGAGGAAAATACCGAGTTGCAAGGATTTAAGAACAATTTTTGAAATACCTAGGGAGAGAATCAAGTTTGTAGCTTTCCAAAATAACCTTGAAATCTTCAAGATTATTTTTTTATTATTTTTTGCTGATGATTTATTATATATAACAAAAAAGGGCAGTTATGCTGTAAAACCTGATGAATGCCTGTATTCTGCTTGTGTTTATGGCGCTTGTGTTTATGGCTGAATCCTGTTCCTCCCCAAATTCATATGGCGAAGTCCCCAGGACCTCAGAACGTGACCATATTTGGAGATAGGGTCTTTACAGAGATAATTAAGCTCCACTGAGGTCATGAGGGTGGGCCCTAATCCAATTCTCCTTATAAGAAGAAGAAGTTTGGGCACAGATGAGTACAGAGGGAAGACGATGTGAAAACACAGGGAGAAGATGGCCGCCTACAAGCTAGGCAGAGAGATCTGGAACAGCTCTTTCCCTCACGGTCCTCAGAAGGAACCAAACCTGCCAACACCTGGGTCTCAGATGTCTAGCCTCCAGAACCGTGAGAATATAAATTATTTTCATACAAGCCACTCAGTGTCTGTAGTACTTTATCAAGGCAACCCTAACAAATGAAACAAACTAAATCAGTGGTTAATTCCACTTCTTGTTCTTATAACTAATAAATATCTCTTGAGTTTGTCGAGGACTGTGAAGAACCTAGGATTTTACTTTACTTGCAAGCTAACAGGTTAACCCATTAGTATTTCTTAGATGCTAGCAGGAGACACAAGATTCCCAGGTCAGAGACAAAGGACTTCATTACTGATGACAAAAGGAGCAGCTGTGCATGGGCTCCCTACTCTCCCCAAATCCCACAGGGCCAACACAAAGCGTTCATGATAGCTGCCTGTACATGCAATGAGTTGTGTTATAGGACAGGAACACACAGAGCTCAGAAGAGTCATCACTTCAGAGTAAGTGGAAAGAGGACTGCTCTTTGTCTGGGAGGAGACACTACCTCATCTCTCAGGATTACTCACTGCAAACACAACTCTGAGAAGTGGCCCAGATAAAGAGTGGTCAAGGGCTTGTATTCTTGGCATACCCAGTAAGAACATGCAAAGATACTCAGGGCCAATTGTGGCTTTCCTCTGCCAACAGAGCTATTATGTGCCAGGCACAATGCTAGAGTCTCTAGTGGTGGAGACTGAGAAGCCAAAAGATAGTTTCAGTATGGTGTACTAAGTGCTATAATAAGTGTAAAAAACACACGGAGGGGTGAAATTCTAAAAATGAGGCGTCTGTTTTGTATAATGAAGTCAGAGTATGTTTCCAGGAGGATTCAATGGCTTAAGTGACACTTAAAGGATCGAGAGGAATTCTGTATGTGACGAGGCAGAAGAGCAGAATGAGGGGCAGTTCTAGGCAGCATAAAAAATTAAAGCAAAGTCCAAGAGGTGAGAGAAAGATTAGTGCAATTGGAAAGAGGTGACAATCAATGTATCTGGAATTAGGAGCAAGAAGGGAGGGTGGTAAGAAGTGAACTGAGAGATAAGAGTCAAGGTCAGGTCACGTTGGGTTTTGAAAACATGCTAAGGAATTTGAACGTCTTCTTGAGTACAGTGAAGAGCTAGGGAAAATGGTTTTTGAGCAAAAAGTGTTGGGATGCGATTTCGATTTCAGAAAGACCACTTTGGCTGCTGTGTGGAGAAGAGATTTCACCAAAGTGATGTTGAAGTCAGTTAGTTGCCATTACAATAAAAAAAGAAAAAGTTTGGTGACTAGTAAGATGGAGTCAGGAGATCTTCAGTATTGACAGAATTGAAGGTATAAATAGACAGTTCTACGATAGTTAAAAACTTCCATATTCTACTTTCAATAATGGATAGAATATTGGACAGAAGATCAGTAAGGATACAGAGGGATTGAACAACACTATAAAGCAAGTAGACCTAATAGACATACACAGAACACTCTACCTACAAAGGGATACACGTTCTTTCAAGTATACATAGAATATTCTCCAGGATAGACCATATGACACTGACAAGTATCAATACATTTTAAAAGATTGAAATCATACAAAGTACCTTCAACAGCAATGGGATGAAGCTAGAAATTGCTGAGAAGAAAAGCCAGAAAATTCACAAATATGTGGAAATTAAACAATACGCTTTTATACAACCAATGAGTCAAAGAAGAAATCACAAGGGAAATTAGATAATTACAGGCAAATGAAAATGAAAACACAACTTATCAAAACTTATGGGATGCATCAAAGACAGAACTCAGGGAAATTTATAGATGTAAACACCTACATTAAAAAATTAGAAACATCTCAATCAGTAACCTAACTTTACACCTTGAGGAAATAGGTAAAAAAGAGCAAACTAAAGTGAAAGGTAACAAAAGGAAGGAAACAATAAATATTAGAGCAGAGAAAAATAAAATAGAGAATACAAAAACAATAGAGAAAATCAATGAAACCAAAACTTAGTTCTTTGAAAAGACCAACAAAATCACCAAACTTTAGCTAGCCTGACAAAGAAAAAAAGAGAGAAGATGCAAATAACCAAAATCAGAAATGAAAGTCGGGGCATCACTACTGACCATTCAGAAATAAAAATGAATATAAGACAACACTATGAACAATTGTATGCCAATGCACTGGGTAATATAGATGAAATGGACAAATATCTAAAGACACACAAATTACCTAAACTGACTTAAAAAGAAATAAAAAATCTCAATAGACCTATAAGTAAAGAGATTGAATCTGTAATCAAAAACCTTTGAACAAAGAAAAGTTGAGGACCAGATGGTTTCATTGGTGAACAGACAGATCAAACACTTAAAGAAGAATCAACACCAATCCTTTTCAAACTCTTTAAAAAACGATGAGGGAACACGTCCTAACTCATTCTATGAGGCCAGCATTATCTTGATACAAAAGCCAGAAAAAGATATCACAAAAAAAGAAAATTTCACGCCAACATCCCTTATGAATAGAAATGCAAAATTCTTAACAAAATACTAGCAAACTGAGTCCGACAGTACATTAAAATGATTGTACTCCATGACCAAGTGGGATTTATACCAGGAATGCAAGAGTGGTTCAACATAAGACAATCAATAAAGGTAATATGAAAGAAATGCACCTTTCTTAGGTAGAATGAAAGCACCTCAACTGATGCAGAAAAGGCATTTAACAATACTCAATACACTTTTCATGATAAACTCTCAGAAAACTAGGAGCAGAAGGGAACTTCCTCAATATGATAAAGGGCATTTATGAAAAACCCACAGCTAACAATGCTCTCAATAGTTAAAGACTGAAACGTCCCCCATGAGGTCAGGAATGAGACAAGGGTGCTCACTTTCACCACGTTTGCTTCACGTTGTACTAGAAGTTGTAGCCAGAGCAGTTGGACAAGAAAAAGAAACAAAAGGTATCCAAATTGGAAAAAAGGGATGAAACTACCTCTATTTCCACATGGCATTATTATTCATGTAGAAAATTCCAAAGAATCCACACAAAAGCTACTAGAGCTAATAAACAAATTAAGCTAATTTTCAGGAACAAGATTAATACACAAGAATCAACCGTGTGTTTGTACAACAGCAATGAACAATAAGAAAAGGAAATTTAAAAGAAATTAAGAAAGAACAGAATAAAATACCTGAGAATAAATATAACCAAGAATGTGAAAAACTTGTGCACTGAAAACTACAAAACATTGCTGAAAGAAATTAAGACCTACATGGAAGGAAAGTCATCCCATGCTCATGGATAGAAAAACTTAATAGTGTAAAGATGTTAATACGACCCAAAGAGATCCACAGATTCAAATGTGACCCCTATCAAAATTCTAATGGCCTTTTTTACAGAAATAGAAAAGCCAACCTTCAAATTCATATGGATGTGCAAGGGGCCCTGAATAGCCAACACGATCTTGAAAACAGAAGAACAAAGTTAGAGAATTCACACTTCCTGATTTTAAAACTTACTACAAAAGCTATAGTAATCAAAACAGTGTGGTACTCACATGAGGACAGACATAAGACCAGAGGAATAGAATTGAGAGTCCAGAAATAAATTCTGACATCTCTGACCTATTGGTTTTTGGCAAGGATGCCAAGTCCATTTTATGGAGAAAGAATAGTTTCTTCAATAGACAGTGCAAAAAAAATGAAGTTAGACCCCCTACTTCAAACCATATACAAAATTAAACAAAAATTAAGTCAAAATGGATCAATGTTCTAGAAATAAGAGCTAAAGCCATAAAACTCTTCGAAGAAATCATAGGGGTAAATCTTCAAGACCTTGGATTTGACAATGGATTCCTAGATACAACATCAAAAAGCACAAGTAACAACAACAACAAAAAACCTGACAAATTGGCCTTCGTCAAATTTAAAAATTTTTGTGCATCAAAGGACACTATTGATAGAATGAAAAGGTAACCCACAGAATAGAAAAAAATTATTTGAAAATCATATATCTGTTAAGGGTCCAGTATCCATAATAAATAAAGAGTTCTTACAACTCAACAACAAAAAGACAACTCAATTTTTAAAATGGTCAAAGGAGTTGGATAGATATTTCCTCAAAGAAGATATACACATGGCTAGTTAGTACATGAAAAGGTGTTCAACATCACTGATCATTAGGGAAATGCTAATCAAAACCACAATGAGACACCACTTCACACCTACCAGAATGGCTATAATTTTAAAAATGGAAAATAAGTGTTGGCAAGGATGTGGAGAAGTTGGAATCCTTGTTCATTGCTGGTGGGAATGTAAAATGGTGCAGCCTCTATAGAAAACAGTTTGCCGGCTTCTCATATCTTAGCTATGTTTAAAAGCAAAACATAGGATTACCATATGAACCAGCAATTTCACTCCTAGGTGTATACCCAAAGGAATTGAAAGCAGGGACTTGAACACATACTCGTACACCAATGCTCACAGCAACGTTATTCACAACAGCCAAAAGGTGGGACAACCCAAGCATCCATCAACAGATGAATGGGTAAATGTGGTCTGTACACACAATGAAATATTATTCAGCCATAAGCAAGTGAAGTTCTGATACATGCTATATCATGGAGGAGCCTTGAAAACATTATGCTAAGTGAGACACAAAAATAAGCCAGACACAAAAGGACAAATATTGTATGAGTCCTCTTGTATGAAATCTCTAGAATGGGCAAATTCAAGAGACAGAAAGGAGATGAGAGATGGCCAGGGGCCGAGAGGAGAGTGAATAGAGAGTTATTGCTCACGGTTACAGAGATTCTGTTTGGAATGAGGAAAAAGTTTTAGAAATAGCGGTGATGGTTGCACAACACCGTGAACGTAATTAATGCTACTGATTTGTACACTTAATGAATTGTAACTTAATGGTTAAAATGGCAAATTGTACATATGTTAAATATTTTGCCACAATTTACAAGCATTAATAATGTAATATACCAAAAAACATTGAACTGTACACTCTAAATGGGTAAATTTTATGGCATGTGAATTGTCTCTTAATAAAGTTGTTTAAAAAAAAGAGATTTCGGA